>NC_022032.1:8087228-8159488 GCF_000317375.1 Microtus ochrogaster
TAGACCAGACTGGCTTTGAACTCACAAAGATCCACCTGCCTTTAGATCTGCCTCCCAAGTTCTGGGATTAAAGCTGTGAGCCACCACCACCCGGCTCTTATTTTTTTAAATACATTTTTAACTAAAATGGAATTATATCATTTTCATCCTGCCCTTTCATCCCTCCAGCCCCACCCAGTATCCTCTCTGCAACCCCTCCCATGCTCTTCTTTGTCAGAGTACCATAATTCCATGCTTTATTCTAAGTCTTATTCTTATACTCACAGGGCAGTGTGGCTATCGCTCCTCATCCAACACTTCTCTTCACGGCAGGTGGAGATGATCTTGGGAATACACATCTGGTCACAGAGCAAAGATCACCAGATTGTGGGGAGCCCAATCGCCAAGGACATCTCCGTATCACAGCTCCCACATCTGTGGCTCAGGGCACACCAAGGAAAGATTGTGAGAGGCAGAATACCAGGAAATCGGCTGTGAAACAGTCTTTTGTAGAAAACGGCTGCACAAACAAGATGGGAGCAATGGCGGCATCAGTAAACATGCTAATAGAAAAGGGGCGGGGTGTCTTTGCAAACACCATGGCCAGCAGAGCAATGATCTATATGAAGCAAGAAGGAAATCCAGTTCAGTATGACTCAGCGGCTGGGGTTGGTTCAAACTTCTCAAGTCTGACACCAGGCAGTTTATTTAGGCAGATTTAAGTACGGTACAACTTGAGAAAAAGGATTAGTTTCTTCGTAATAATTACCTGAATTCCATGTGTACAGTAAAGCTTAAGGCATGACTACATCAGAAAGTCTTTGCAAAGTACATGTGGCCTTTTCCATAAGAATGGGTTTTATAGCTTACTGACCTGGGGAGGGTCCAATGTGGCTTAGGTCATTGTAGATGTCACCAAGCTACACAGTACATATGGCATCTCCCCCAAGGATGGCTTCTACTGACTGAGAAACAAGGCTCAGAATAAAGGTCTAGGGAGGAAGAGTCTGGAATAAACAGTCTTGGGGATTTGGGTATGGCCTGGCACTACAGACAGTACAGATCACCAGGCTATTAATTCCTGGCATTTTAGGTAGAAACAGATAAACATATCCTCCGTTGAAGAGACAACCCTATCTGTTTGACATTCCTTGTTTCCCTGGTACTCATCTGTGCACATAAGAACCTCATGCTTCTACACAGGGCTCTTATTTTTTTTAAAGCAGGCATGCATGTTGGAATGATCAGAATATTTAGCAACACTTAGCAGCCAACATTTTCTGTGGGGGAAATGTCCATACTGAGGCACCCTAGCCCATCAGTAAGCCAGCCAGTCCCTATGAAGGCTGATTTGAGATACAACCCCTCATTTCCAGGAAGACTCATGGGGCGGATCCCAGCGTGTTTCCTCAAGTGGTGATGTGCAACATTTTCAGTGATTTCAGAATTATCAAGATGCCCAAAGAAGGGTTCATTCCTCAATGAATTCTCAAATTCCCAGTTTCCTAAACATCCCAGACATCATCATCAAAGAAGAGGAACAGTACTAAAACATCATAAAAAGAACAGAGGGCATTGGTAGGATGCTCTCAATAGGTGACTAAGTGGCAAACAAAGGAATTCAGACATGGGATAGGGTGCAAGCATCATGCCTGGCTTAGTCAAATGTCACTCCTATAAAAAGTAGTGTAAGAGAGGATGGTAGGCTGGCTTCAGCATTGTTCTTGCATTTTAATCAAGTGAAAGAATCTATTACAGTGGAGGGAAATGAATCTCACTTAAAGATGTGATCTTCTGTGATGTCTCTCAGGCCTGAGTCATGATTAGCAAGAATTTGTTTAAGAAAACAAGCAGGTCGGGAGGAATTTACGACTTTGACTTTAGGCAAATCTGGTTTGATTTCCAGGTCTAGGATTTGTAGGCTGACGGACAAGCAGCAAAGGGTGCTTAGTACAGTTACAGCTCAGATCTCATCCAAAGCACAACTGCTGTTGGCCCCGCAGTGTTGCCCTGAAGATGAAGTGAGGGCACCTACAGAAATGGCAGCCCAGGAAAACACAACCAGGAAACCTCCCGCGACAACCTGGATCTGACCCATTAACAGTGTCAGGCTGTTTCCGGTCCTGCCTCTTTGCCATCTACAAATGTAAAGTTTCTCACCAAGTGTCTCAGAACAGGCACTGGGACTCTTCCAAAGCCAATCTGATAGCATCGCCTCTTACACTACACAGCAATTTAGTCATTAGGACCATCATTCTCCACCTCCTCTTTCCCTCCACACCCTGCCCTAGTATCCAGCTGTTCTTTCTTGTTGTCTGTTCTACAACATTGACTTGTATAGTTTGATTTTTTTTTAAATTCTTTTGGCTCTTTGTGTATGTGGGGGGGGGGGCACCTCCCAGTTCCCAAACAAATACATGGAATCTTAGTCTTACTTATGAATGCTAGGCCTTAGCTTGTCTTGTTTCTAGCCAGTTTTTCTTACCTTATCCCATTTACTTTTTGCCTCTGAGTTTTTATTTTCCCTATTCTATATACCTTTCTTTACTTCTTACTCTGTGGTTTACTGTGTAGCTGGGTGGCTGGCCTCTGATATCCTCTTCTCCTTCTTCTTTCTTTTTCCTGATTTTTCCTACTATTTATTCTCTCTGCCTTTCAGTCCTGCCTGTCCTTTCTCCCGCCTTGCTATTGGTCATTCAGCTCATTCTTAGATCAATCAGGTGTTTTAGACTGGCAAAGTAACACAGCTTCACAGAGTTAAACAAATGCAACATAAAAGAATGCAATACATCTTTGCATCATAAAACAAATATTCCACAGCATAAATGAATGTAACACATTGTAAAATAATAGTCCACAACAGACCATGTTCTCTCTCTTTCTCTCTTTCTCTTTCTCTCTCTCTCTCTCTCTCTCTCTCTCTCTCTCTCTCTCTTCCTTTCTTCATGTGGTGGTTCTTAGAAATAATTTCATAAGTCCCATTTCTAAGCATGTCACCTTTTTTATTAACTTCCTCCAGGGCTGACATAATGGCCAAATGACATCACCCCAACACTGAGTTGCAGCTGGCCACACGAGCCTTATATTTTAAACCACTTGCAATGCCCCCTTTGTTCGCATCCTCCACACCAAGTCAAAAATATCCTTTTATGCCACATCTCTGGGCATTTTCTCTTGGAAAGGAAATTCCCTGTTCCCTTTTGAATAAGCAACAATTATTGTCAAACGTAGTTAAACTATACCCTCAGACAATAGCTACATCCTTAGGACTCTCATTGTTCCTCTGGCATCATGGTCACCTGCCTTTAAAGTCCCAGTAAAGTTATTAATAGGCCGTTGCCCTGAGTAAATGATAATTCAGATGTTCCTGTATGTGTCTGATAATCATGATCATATCTTTTAAAAATTATTGCACTCTTAGAGGTAAATGAATGAAGGTCAAGATGCTTAAGACTATGTCAAAGTTCACCTGAAATCTACATGGCAGCACTGGCAGGGAACATAAAATGAAACAGTCTAAGTCTTGTGTTCTTTTCTTTTAAACCAGTCACACTGATATTGTTTATGCATTATTCTTGAATCACCGAATGTGCCTCTCTTTAGGATTGGATGTGTTCAAATGAAATGCATTTCTCTCTTTGTACCAGTGGGTTCTAGCACTGAGTGGTGTGTATCATGGATACTCAGTGCATGCTTGTTGAATGATAGCATGTCATGTAACGAATGAGGATCGGTTTTGGAAGGGATGAATAACAACGAGAGAATTAAATAGCAGGCATCTGAAGGACCATTGGCATGGGGTTGTAACTGTGCATGGTTTCAGAGTGTAACCAGTGCCCATTCTACAACCTGGCAAGTGGCAGATAGTCCTCAACTGACCACATGCCAATGAGCACCGTCTCCTGGGCAACCTCAAGCAGTGGCTTCAGATTGTATCGCTATTGACAAATGGATGACTGGCTTCACTAGTTGCTTGAGAAGCCATCTGTTGTCTAAATCTCCCTCCTTTCCACATGATAGTAAACTGTTGTCACATGACCCCACTCAATGGGCTTCTGCTCCATCTTCTGAAGACAGCAAGTGGAACGGAAGCCGAGAATAGCTCTGCTCCCGCAAGGATGCCTTCCTACAAGCCTGAGGAGGAAGGCCAAACACCTTATGTCTTCAGCACACTAATTTTGCCATCTTCAAAAACCAAAAATATATAAAACTGTGTTGGCTAGTTTTATGTCTACCTGACACAATCTAGAGTCACCCAAGGAAAGGGAGTCTCAATTGAGAAAATACCTCCATAAGACCAGGCTGCAAACAAGCCAGTAAGCAGCATTTTTGCCATGGCCTCTGCATCAGCTCTTCCCTCTATGTTTCTGATTGAGTTCCTCTCCTGACTTCCTCCAATGATGAACTACAATGTGGAAGTGTAAGCTGAATAAACCCTTTCCTCCACAACTTGTTTTTGGTCATGGCGTTTCATCACAGCGACAGAAACCATAACTCAGACATCACTCATAAGAGAAATTTAGCATTTGTACACATCTGAAATCTTACAAATAATTTACTTACCTGGGCATCAGCTGGAAAAGGAAATGCATCTTGGCATCCTGACTCCTGTGTGTGGGCCCTGTTCTGAAGAAGATGCTCCTGCTGGAGACCCTGACACCTTGGGAGTGGGGTTTAGGGAGGAGGCAGACCAGACATGCTGATCAAAGTCTCAGACAACCACATTAACTGCTTCCATAAGTGTCTTTAGGACCCAGTGGCCATGGAATGATTTCAAGGGCAGACAGAAATTTTGCTGACTCCTGTTTTGCAAGCATATTTCGGAAAGCTCTGTTGGGCTAAAAATTCCCAGGGTTGCTTCTCACTCATCTCACACACACACCCCTTAAAAATAAGTAGGGTTCACTGAATTCTCCACAGGCTGCTGAGTTGGACAGCGCATTTCATATTTGTGCCGTTCTCACAGTTACCTTGGGGCACACAGGGGCCTGTTCTACAGCCCCGTTATTACCATAGCACATTTAACTACATTAAGCCATAAGGCAGGAGAACACTATGCTATAACCTTCGTAATCTGCAAAACGTCTCATTATTTGCCAAGCACCAATTTCCTCAAAATGGGAACTGTAGCATGGCCAGGAGACCAAAGCCTAAACTGGAAGGTGTGACTGTTTACAGAGTTCAGAGGGGTGCTGGGTCTCGAGGGGAACCAAAGTCCTGGGCCTGCGACCGAGGAGGCTATGCATAACGAATGGCCTTAAAATCTAAATTAGCTCTCGTTCATTGGACGGAGCAAACCATTGTCTTCATTTCTGAATTTGCAAAACTGCTTTCTTCTTGGAGAAACAAAAAACAAAAACAAAAACATGTGCCCCCACTGGGCCAGTCCAGTCCTCAGGAAGTTTGTTCTCTGATGTTTTAGGGTAGCTGAGTGAAGAAAGTGGGGATAGGTGGGTGGATGGATGGGGGGTGGCGGGGTGTGAATCTGGAGACAAAGGCTGAAATTCTACTCTCTGAAGCCACCGCCTCTACTGCTCACCCTTCAACACAAACTGAGTCGCTAAATCAGGATTCCTTTCCCTCTCTCAGACACAGAACATTTGTCTACATAAAAAGATATGATTGTTTAAATTATATATATATATACATACATACATATATATACACATATATACACATATATGTATGTATGTATGGTTCAGGCTATCTTTGAACTCTTAATTCCCTTGTCTGGATCCTCAGTCTTCACTTATACTAGGGTTATATGCCTGGCTAAGACTTGTTATTAATTGCATACTACTAGATGACAACATAGTATGCTAAAGCTTTTATTTAATAATTTGATCTCACTTGATCTCCCCCATATGAGAGAGGGAGGCTCCAAACCTAGACCTTGATGGTTTCTGGGCTCCCGTTCTTTCCAGCATATCTATTCTTTGCTGAGTGCAGACAAGCACCAGGGAAAGTTCCACAATGTGAACCTTTAGAGTGGAGGGTTGACAAAGAAGCCTGGGCAAGAACGAATGGTCGCTACTGGACTTGGGATTTCTACACCACTGAGAAAGGAGACCAGATTCTCTTTCCAGGTCCACATTTTATTGCTTTGGTAACTATGAGCAGCAAAATGGTTCTGTGGTCTTAGCTGTGACTTCAAAGATAAATGTCACAAGCATCTTGGTGATTTGTTTGGTACAAATCTCTGGTAGAAAGAGGGCAAGCCAGGCTTCCCCAGGATATCTCAGGCTTGCTCAGATTTTACAATCCTCGTGCCTTAGCCCTCTAAGCTTAGCAGTGGCATGCATGCACCATCAGAGTGGCAGACAGTGGTTTAGAAGAACACAAACCCTTTCCCAGTCATGGAACACAGACAGTGTGGTCTTATAGGTGTAAACATTTACAAGGTCCTGGGAATGGTCATCTCTCAGAATCTGCTTGAGTATCTGGTGCTTTTTTTTTTTTGAAGGGGTGTGTTTGGTTTGTGATCAGGAGCAATGAGGTTTCCCTCTTAGATGCTGGTGCTGCTTCCTCTAGCATCACAGTATTGGCAGCATAGAGACTGATGCCATATCTGATAGGCATGGAGTTTGAAGAGGTCAGAGGTGTTACTAGAACCACAAGTTGCAAAGAAATTACATAGTTGAGAAAAAAATGCTGTCATTTCCAATATGGGTGACCTTAAAGTCACCCGCGTGAATAGACAGCAGAAGGTTTTATTTTAAAGCAACCAATTTGACAGATTTTCTTTTTAAATCAAAAAGGAAAACTAAACACACTTCTGGAAACAGAAGTCTTGTGTGGCACCGTCAGAGTCCTTCCAGTTCCTCGCAACCAGTTATATCATGTCTTCCTGTGAACTAGAACCATCCAGAATAGAGATCTCTGTCCACAGATGTTGCAAGGCTGCACTAGGTTATAATTCCCATGTACTTGTATAGGATGTTAACTTCATGTTTTAATGAGCTTAAACATTTGAAACTCTTGGGGGGGGCATGTAGTATAAAAGGCTTTCTGTGCAGCTTTCCAAACTTCGGGTCAGTGTAAATTCAATACTGAATGTAAAAATCTGCTTTACTGGACTGACCTAGTGACCCTTGTCCAGTGAAGAAGTTCTATTTTGAGATCTTAGAAAAACAAGTAGGCAGGGAGAAGGGTGAGTGAAGTTGAAGGGTTAACTAGCAGGGGTGGAGGAGGGGCAGTGGAGACAAAGCCAGACAGCGCAAAAGTTATGTGCGATATGTATGATGCTTATGAGTTTACTATAAAATATAATGTAGACCAGGAACCCCTATTTTTCAGAAACTGGCTCTACTTTTTTGGTTTGTGTTGTTTTGTTTGCTTGTTTTCCTACAATTTAGGAAGCTTCATCCAAATTGTCTACTTAAAAAAAAAAATAACCCATAGGCTACTCTTTTGTTCCTGGCTTTTAAAATGCAGTAAATTATATGGACTTTTCACATAGTCTCAAGTCTATATAAGTAGCTCCTGTTCCAGGCCACTGATGCTGAAATTATCTATCATGCTTTGAACCCTGTGCTAGGCAGTCAACCTGCACACTTAGGACAGTGTCCACGTGCTCAAAGGGTGCTTCATCTTCTGCAGGGGAGTTCCAGGTGATTACAAGCATGAGGCAAAGATAGAAAACACTGTGAAAAAAATGCGCAGCATGATAGGAGGGAGGAAGGAAAAAAAAACGCCACCCAGGAAAGGCAGAGTTTCACCATGAGACCATTTCTACAGATGGAGACTTGTTTTACCCATAGGAAATAAGAGACTGCGTATCAGGAGGCTACGCAGAGAGGGAAATTCTAGCAAAATGAACAGTTTACACAGAGGTGGGTACCAGCTTCTTAAGATGCAGGGATGACTAAATGCGTCCACACTGATCTAGCACCAAGCATTAGACAATACTTGATAAAATATCAGAAACAACTTCCTCATCAATTCCATCTCAGTGCTAATAAACTAAAGGAAGAAATCTTCCCATGTTTCTCGAATGTAGTTTTCCTCTCTGTAACGCTTGCCAGTCTCCTTCTCATCAGAGAACAGGAATTGTGTTCTGAGCTTTCAGCAGATAATGGTATCTTGGTAGAACTAGATAATGTTTCATTTTGCTTCTATTTATTTTTATAATTGATTTTAACTATGGAGTGCAGTTTTCTATTCATAGTACCCATACCATACAAAGTTTTATTTGAAATGACTTTATTTTAGTTAAGATGCAGTCCATCAAAAACAATATGCAAATAATAATACAAGAGGTACATGGCAATAATATGAAGTTGGTATGCCAATGACTGGGGTTTGATCACATCGATGTGGTATACTTCCGGAACAGAAACTCACAAGGTTGGAATGAACAATGACGGTGGGAGACAAGCAAAAGCCATCTCATAGAATCAGACTGTGAGGGGCCTCTTAGGTCAGGCTGAGGCGTTTAGCCCATGGGGAACCATGGTTTAGCCAGCAGTCTAGCCTGCTAAGAAGTTACAGTTAGGAGTCATCACTAGAATGTGAAGGATGGCCCACAGGAGCAGATGAAGCAGGTCAGTCGGGATGCTGGTGGCCCTGTGGCAGAGGATGAGAGCAAGAAATGAAGGACGGAGCAAGGTTATGGAGGAGGAAATGGAATGATCTGACAGTCACCTGTCACTCAGGTGATGTGGAAGGAGACATGGAGAATAGTGTTCTAGTGTGGCTTGGTCTGCGGATGTCAGATGCTTCTACATGATGGGGGGCTATTTCCCAACAGTAGTTGCTTCTTTGATAATTGATGTGGTTTTAACCTGAGCGAAACCCTGCATCTCCGTTTTAACACATTCACAGGAAGAAAGCGATTGCCTTACTCCTAATTCATGCCCATACATCCAAGTCCTCAAAGAATGAGCTCCCAAATGAGTGTTGGAGCTAGTGTCTTTTCATGTTGTGAGAAGTCTGTGGCCAAGTAACAAAAACGCTGTGCCACCACCAGCCCTAAACACTTTTCCAAGAGCCTACCAAGGTCATCTTAGTTCAAGAACATTACTTTAAATTCTCTTTAAATTCAATCATTTCTAGGTTTTTGATCAAGGTATGAAGGTTGTATAGTTTTATGACTTTAGAGTTTTTAATGGACACATCATATTCACATGTCGTTATGAGAGACTGTGGGAGTTTTGATATGTGTGTACGATCTGCAATGATTGCGCAACATAAGTAGTTTGTGTTTTGCAATCGGTGAAGGGAGACACTGGGCAGAATAAAGAAAGGGAGGCTGGAGGCTGTGCAGGGATTCCTGTGTGAATGCAACAGGCCTTCTAGCCAGAAGGGCGTGATTAATGGAGATACAATGTGTGCAGCACCCTCCTCCTCATTCGCCCTGGGAGAAATTGCTTAGGACCTATGGGTTTGGGTACCTTACAGCTACAGATGAATATCCCAAAGGAAGTCTCTTCCTAGAAAGGGATACAAAGCTCACTTAAGGCTCCACTCTTAAGGGATCACAGGAATCTGGATAACCACAGTAGTGAGGATTTCCAGGAGCCTGGCAGAGATCTAGTAACCTTCCAAGAACCTCACTTTAGAAGGAAAGTCAGTGATGACCAATGCCTACTCAATTCATGATGTTAATGATCAGAGGCAAAAGTGTCTACTTAAAAGACTATATTTTTAAAAATGAGGAAATATTCCTTTGCATTGTTTTTGTGATAGACTAGAACTTACAGTTGTTCTCAATAAAAAGTGATTCATTTAAAGGGAAGATTATTCATGAACAATTATATCAGACTCCATTGCTATTAACAATGCCTATTTGCAAGCGTGATGATTAATATCATGAGCCTAAGTCACATCCTCTTGCAGGATCAAGTTTTAAAAGACTAAAAGACTAAATTCTAATAGCTTGAGCCTATGAATTATCAATTGCATCATATAGATGAGAAAAGATTCTCATTTTATGCATGGAGTAAAGAGTAAGACAAAACTTGAAGAATTATTGGATAGATAATGAGCATCTATAAAGATATGTGATTTTTTTTTATTAATCTGAGACTTCCCTAGTTTTATCACCCTGGAGGCCTTGGCTGGGATTATGCTTTTTCAAAGAAATAGACTTACATGTGAACATTATGCATAAAATTAAGGCATCTAGAGTTCAGATGGTCTGCAGGGTTAAGTGAGGTTTTTGATTGTCCCATTAGAAATTTACAATGGCATGCGAAGGTGGCATTATGAAAACAACACATTGAGTCGTGTTTCATTAATTTTCTGTGAACTTAAACTGAGATTGCCACAAGCCATTAAAAGCCTAATGAATAGACATGGGACGGCATGGGCCCACAAGAGCCAACTACTCACAATACACAAAGATCTTAGCTTCTACAACTGCCACTTTAAATGCGATTTGGTGATAATGCTTCTCAACATATATTTGTTACTGAAAAGGCATCTACTTGCTGACATGGGGTTGGTGAAATGGTTTTTCTGATCAGCTTGTGCAATGCAGTATACTTTATTTGAACTGAGAAACTGAGATCTCCAAACTTAAGAATCTGTTGGAGCGACAAATCTGAATAATCACTACATACTAGACATTTTCTAGTTTCTTACAATGACTCCTGTTTAAACCTCACAGAACCATAGTCTTTATAGCTAAGGAACATGGGAGGAGGAAGCTGCCCAAGTCCACAAAATTTCAGCGTTAGGGCATTGTTCTGACCAAAAATGCCCTATTTTGGACTAGTATTTGCCACCTAGCTATCAACATTGTGAATTCACTCTCACGGCTATACTTGGCATTTTCTTAGAAAGCTGAGGTTAGGGAAGATGTATAGAGTTGCTACATTAAGCACATTGAGTTCCAGGGTATCTGCAAACCAAAAGTAGGAAGATTTGTTTCTCAGAAATGAAAGCTGACTGACATATAACTCATATTATGTCAAGAGATATGGAAATAAAAAAGCTCATTTTGCTTAGGCTAGTGCCAGGGAAGGAACTGAGAGAAAAAAGGTATCTACCACATCTCTGCGACTCAGAAGACAGACTGCTCTGAGAGTGAGTTTTAACTTTCTGACTTAAATTTTCACCATTTTTTTCTATAATGAAGCAAATAAAAAAGATACAGGGTATTTTAAACCATAAACAGTTTAAAATATTAACATTTAATAATTTGATTCTTTATGAGTAAATTTATACATAAGACATTAAAGATATTCAATTCGTCAGCTTTGCTGTAACATAGGCTGGTGAGAAGCGATATCTTTTCCTCCTTAAATTTTTGTTCAAGTAAGTTCATTTGAAAGAGGACATTTAGAAGATTATTGGGTTGAACCATCTTTACATTCTCTGTTTCTGATTTTTATTGTAAAAAGCCACCAATCATATTTTACAGTAACGAAACCTTTTTTTTTTTGGTGGTAAGTGAGGCTTTTAAGTTCAACCAGTTAAGAACCAATACTAACCAACAGAGAGGTACAAGAGTTGCAGAATGAGGGTGTCAGTAAGGCCTATAGATATATAAAGAGCATGCACTGCCCTATCATCTAACAACTATTTTCTAGGTTACACGATACAGCATCCTAAACCAACATAGAGGTTTTCCCTTCATAAATATGAAGCTCTCAGCTGATAACAGATTAATCTTTTGCAGTAAAAGTTTCCATAAGTTGTTTCTTTAATTGATTATCAGTTTTGAGAGGAGAATTCAGAGAGCGAGAAAGAGAGAGAGAGAGAGAGAGAGAGAGCACACAACATGCTAAGATAACAGAAACTTCTACTCTTTCCAGTATCTCTACTGTTTAGATTTCAGCCCAGCTTGACTGATGTTGACCTTAAGCCTTCGACCTTAAGCCCTTTGATGATTCACCATTGGAGCAGAGAAGAGAAATTTCTGCAGATTTCTTGGAAAAACAGATGTCTTCCTAGTTTGCAGAACTGGCTTAGATTTGTCCCTCAAGAGTCAAACACAACTGGAGAATAATAGAAACTATCTAGACTCTAATTTGAATGGAATTGAGTTTTCATGTTTCTACACAACCTTCCTTCGCAGCCTCTTCTACCTGAAATGGCATGACCACTTAGGTAAACACGTCTATCTTAAGTTACTGATATTGTCACGGACAGCTTTTAGTTTGATCATGGAGTTGGAAAATTTACAGCATAAGCTGAGGAAAGGGTCCCAGACTCTAACTTTAAAATATTCTTTTGTCTTTTGATTTGATGCCTGGCTTGAAAGCTGAATGACTAGCGGACAGGCAGATTCACTTTGTGGCTTCAGAACATTTGGTTTCCTGGACAACCAGACACTTGGGAATGGTGTTAGTGGTGCTCTTATGAGTGAACAGGAAATGTGTCTCTGCATGGAGGTAAACTTGGATGGGAAATCTCAGGTTATGCTCAAACTCCAACGTAGGCAGATTTATTATACATCCTTTAAATGGTCTCTATCTATCTGAGATAATGAGTAGAATGTTTGAAATATATAAAAATTACACACAAAATATCTGTTTGTTAAAATATGGCTTCATAAGGTTAATCTTAATAAAAAAAGCACTATTTCCATTCTACGATGAGTCCTAGAATGTGAGGAATATTTCATGCATAGGCCCCTCCCTGAGCAGTACTTTGGACATCAGTTTGTTTTATTGATAGAACGAGGAGAGTAAAGTCATTGCTCCTTAGCCTTCTTATAAAATGGTGCACACGATGGGAAGTAAATTTAAAGACATTATAGGGAAGATTAGCATAGATGTTTTTGAGGCTACTGTGGCCATGGAACCATTGAATCATACTAGGTTTTGCTCTCCTTTATGTTTGCATAGGATTGTCACATAAAGTCATTGCCGTTAATGAGAATAAGTTTCATGACGTCACTGCAGCACGTATCGACAAGCAGGATCCAGAAAGGTATGCAATGTGTCCCTCTGATGTCTTTGCAAATGGAGGTGTGGTGGCTATGGAGTGGAGCATCCTATTGCTTGACTATGTGTCTCCTACAGCAAGGAATGAAGTGTGAAACAGAGTTGGGAGGCAGGTGAGTCAAGGACGGGCAATGCAGCAAAATCAACAGAGACAGGATGGTCATGGGGTCCACGAAGCACAGTCCTAGGTAGCACAGCTGTCATGGCTAGATGCTAAGTCTGCTCTAACAGACTGCAATGTTTGTCTGCTGAGCACCACGCTCATGTCTCCATAGAGTTAGCATTTTTATTGCAGTATGACTTTCTTGGGAAGTGAACAAAACTTTAAATAAATCACAATTACTTATTGCTTAGTATTTGAGATAATAAATTCTTTAGTTTATCAGTACCTCATGGCCTTCAAATGTGCGTTCTTCAAATAGTTTCAGTTACATATATATTCTTTCTCCTGAACAATAAATTATTCTTTAAAAATGGAAAAGAAAAAGTACATAATTTTAAAGCAAAGAAAAAAACATATATTTTAAACATTTATCTTAAACTTATATGAAAACAATTCTCTATGTTAGATGCTTAAATATAAATAATAAAGGACATTATGTTATTTACAATGTTATACAGGATGAGAGTAAAACCTAACATTAACTCATAGAGACAGTATATGACTTAAGAAAACATCCAAGTACTATACAATATGTATTTACAAAAGAATATATAATAGAAATTGTGATTTGTGGCCATTTCATGTTGTCTGCATGTCTCCATAGTGTGTCATGGATCTTAGTGGACAGAAATTTCTGTAGCTGCTGGAAGGCAGCCAGGACTGAAAGGGAAGGTCAGATCTTCCTTATTCACTGATAGGAGCCATCTACCTTCAATCTCCAGCCAGAAGAGGAATCGATACAGAGAAAGTTACCCTGGATAGACTCCATCTATATGGACAGTCACACAGAAACAAGAAAGAGATGGCATATTGCTGCTCTGGATACATTCTCTCTTAAACAGAGGCCTGCTTTGTAGAAAGCTGCAGAAGGCTGTCCACTAGGCACTCTTGAGGGCAGGGGGAGAAACGGAGCAAAAAGCAGGACAGAAAACCAATCTTGAGTAAGTACAAAAGGAATTTGGTGTCTACTATACCCTGCTATATACCTCTCAGTGGTTTGGAGTTCAGGCCCAAGAAATAAATTTTCTGTTAAATTCTGAGTAGTTTGTACTCCCTTAAAATGCAAGGCATCTTCACGCATACTAGGAACACAGGCGTGCATTCCTTTGCATTGCTACGGTTCTGCCTGGGTTCATAAACAGGATGGTTGAGAGAGACCTGGCAGTGAAGCATTGTAGAGACATCCCTAGAAACATAAAAGCTAGGGGCTGCCACAGGTAGCCCTGAGCGGCCAAGTGGCTGCTCTCACCAAGGAAGCTTTGCTCTCTTGGGGAAAAGGCTTTCCAACTAATAAGACAAATGTGTTTGCCAGGTAAAGCACAGAAGAAAAAAAAAAAGATCAGGTATACTTGCAATTTGCAAATTTGTAGAGCTTCTTGTGCTAGTAAAATGCTGTTCCTTATTTTCATCGGAAGAGTCTATCTTTTTAGAAGGGCATTTCTCAATACCCTAGTGACCAACCAATTGGGAACTGAATTTCTAAGACTTTTAAAAGAACAATAAAGAAATTTCTTTATCAGATGATCAATGAGTGAAGGCCTTCAAAGTCAACGTTAAGTAGAGAGACTATCTTCAAGCCTGGTGACTTGTCCTCCCTGTGGAGAGTTGACCACCTGCAGCACAGAGAAGTCAGTGCAGGCTTTTCCCAGCAGGCATTCCTCTGTCTGGGCTAACAAAGGAAAAAGGACAACACTGAGCACAGAGAAGCTGTCATATGAACAATGGCAGGAAATGAGAGACATCAAATTCTAAGAGTAACAGACAAGTTTCTCTTCAAAACATGGAGGAGTGTAACACATGGAATTGTGGTCAGCCTGCAGTGTTCTTCTGAGCCCTACTTGTGTATGATTAGTTCCCTTGACTTGTAACAAAGATCTGGTAAAGAAAATAGATTCAGTTCAACTGGGAACTAGGATCAATAATTGTCTTTGACTTTGTCAATCCCCTGTTCAACTATTTCCCATTTTCCCATATGTGGCTCCTAGGAACTTACTTAGAAACCCAATGAGCACCAGTTCAGACTGACAGATAATAGGGAGGTAATATAAAAGGTTCTGAATGATTGATTATTCTCCACCTCCCCACCTTTTTTCCTGTATTAACATTTGTTCATATGCTAATATCTCTAAGCATTCATTGGCTTTACAATCATAAGAGAACATAACAAGTTAAAACCAATCCTAGCCCTGCTTTTGAGACAGTATGAGAAAAAAAAAACTTATAGAGGACAAATGGGGGATACAAGCTATCTATGGAGAGAGATCATCAACCTACAGGTGGGGGTCGCTTCTCCAAGAAAAGGTGCAATCTTTCCAACACTATTGACATTCCCTAGTGAGGCATCACTGTGGAAAGTTCTTGCTAATCACAAATCACATGCACATTGGCCATTCCTGGCAAAACATATTCATGCATAGTTATGACTTAATCAAGACCATGTTGAACATGAGAGACACATGATGGGGAGAAAGGAGTGGCCAACCAAACTTTAAGATGTCAACTGGGTCACACAGTGGCTTTCCCCTTGTGACTTCTACACATTCACTCCTTCTAAACACTCTACAAGTGGGGCATTTCCCTGTAATGGCCAAGTCACCGAGATGTACCGCTGGCACATTGCATCCTACAAGTGGTTTGGACAGGATGGCTGAGTGTACTCTTGGGGCTGAGGCTTCATGATATGATGCACCCCTTCTGGAGCCAAGAAGAGGGTTCAACCAGTCAGTTAAAAAAATATGTCAGAAAGGATTGCACCTTTAGCAGCCCTGGTTGGTTGGTCAACAGATGAGCTGCTGGATCATTCCCCCTCCACCCAGAGAAAAAGTGAAACTGAGTCCTTTTAAGTGGCTAGATTTATCCTGATAGCAAGCCAGAACCTGCTTTCTAAGCTGGACTTGAAGCTGTTCATCTTTGTCAAGAACAACAACAACCAAAAAGTTAAAATTAAAGTCAATGGTAGCTCCTTTGAGCAAGAACAAGCTGTCTTCTGATTAATAATATAGTTTGTTTTTAAA
This sequence comes from Microtus ochrogaster, assembly GCF_000317375.1. Classification (NCBI taxonomy): domain Eukaryota; kingdom Metazoa; phylum Chordata; class Mammalia; order Rodentia; family Cricetidae; genus Microtus; species Microtus ochrogaster. The sequence continues at coordinate 8,103,278 of NC_022032.1, forward strand.
AATCACAGTATTACTTTCTTCCTAATATTTAACATTACTTAATGCAGTTTCCTGTTATATGTAATAGTAGCATGCTGTTGGGTCTACTATTATCTCAGAGCCCAGTGAAGCAAACCTTTGGCTGACAGAGTAGAGAGAACTCATTTCATATTCGGAAAGTAAAGACTTCATACAAAATAGAAGAGTATTTGGGCGGATGTGCCATTTCAAGACAGTACCAGTTGGGAGCTACTGGAAGCAAACAGAGGGACAGCTGCTAGCCTTGCAAATCATACATCCAGTCAACATCATAATGCTATACACAAGAAGCCAGCAGCAACCGAATATATGGGAGGTTTGGCTGAAATACTGTGAAAAAGCAACCACCGTAACTGTATAAAACTTGCTCTCGACATAACATAACATAAAGGCACCATTGATATCTTTCTCGTTTTTTGAAATACTGTAAAAAATTGCTACATATGGCACATAACACATTTTTACATACATATATTTAATTTATAAAAGTTTTTTTCCTGTTTTCTATTTGCAGAACTGCTAAAATAAAATAAATTGTTTAATTTAAGGTGAAATACTTTATTATATAAAATAAAGTTTTACAGGTGAATCTATGTGTTTATTTAGGTTTATACAGCGATAGGGTCTTGGTTAGCGATTACACTAGACAGCCTGGCCTGTAATTCTTCCTGCGTGGAGAAGCGGCCTGCTGGGTTAGTCCTGCTATCAGCCAGACGGAAGGCAGGGGCTGCCTCAAGGCTGGCTGCCAGGGGGTTCTGTATGCCCAGGAATGGTGTATCTTCACCTATTCTTTCATCTTCTGTTTCACTTTCTGAGTTACTGCTCACAGAACTTGTGTTGTTGTCCATTTCCAACCGATTGGCAATGTGGCCATTGGGCTTGGTTCTTTTGGCCCGCCGGCTGTTGGTGAGTTTCTTAACAGGCTCTTGAACTGGCTCATACTCCTGGGTTGTCTCGTATTCCTCATCCTCCACTATCCTCAGTGGGCTAGGGGGGAGACTGGTACTCTGATGGGCAGGGTTGTGATGAAAGGAGTTGAGTTGCTGGGGGTGACGATCACACTTCTTCTCCCGGAGCCTTGGCGGTGTCACGAGAAGCAGAGGTCTCTCTTCTTCCACAAAGGGGCTGACTGCCATGGAAGGCATGGACATCGTCAAGCTGGACACGGGTGGAGACATTTCCGAAGGGGGTGATTTAGGGGAGCTTGGCGTGTGGAAATCTACAGGTGACATACGAGCCGGGGTGGTCATGGCTGATACATACCTGTGTGAGCACAGAATACCCCACGTGAGCGTAGTGGAAAGAAGAAGCATAGAGCAGGGAAGGGCGGGGGACAGAGTTCATCACGGGCAATAGTCAGAGAACAGTCATCATCCAATACTTAAGTTTTACACTAGAAGTTCGGCACCCTTGGATCCTATCATTATAAAGCCAAGAGTTTCCTTACAGGAATCATGCAAAGATCAGCTCATTTATAAAGCTTTCGAGAGTTTAGTCTCATCATGAATTCAAATAAAGGTATGTGAGCCAAGAAAAGAAGGCTCCCAAGAACCTCTCAGCTTCAAAAGACCAAGGCTTGGGGGACTTAGAAGGGAAAGAAGTATTCTTAAATACTATACCTTCCTAAAGGCCAAGGGGTCTTAGAGAATGAAGCCCAAATGGGGAATGGAAGAGGATCTAAGATGAGTTGCTGACAGCTGGATCTGCATGCATTTGGATCTGTAAGCCTTGTTTCTCCTTAGCTCAGCTATAAGGTTATGTCTTATGAAAAAAAAAGAGCATAGTAACTTAAAGATTTATTCCTGATAATAGCATAGTACATTTGCGTGCCATTCAGTTGAAATTTGCATGAAATGCTACTTAGTTCACATTCAGATTTGCAACTCTCCGTTTCAGGGTGCAATACATTCAAGGCAAGGCTGATCGGAACCATAATTTGGTTTCATATTCCCACAGTGGCCAATCTCCCATCTATTGCTCTTCCAAATCCCACCATTGCATCAGCCTTTGGTTTCCTTCTGAGAACACTTGTCAAAGAAACTCCGAAGTGCCTAGCAAGCATTTGTGTAAACACAAGGGTTGGGTATACCATGGTATCTTATGCCATGTTATGTTTGTGAAGGCCACCATTTCAGTCCAGATACTGTGCTCCTGGTTTGCAGCGCTGTGCCATCCCAAGGCCTGCCCTTTTGGGCTGTGTCTGAGTCATTTTCCTTGGCTTTTGATGACGATGTTACTAGCACACAACAACACAGTCTAATTCGATGTGACCTGTGATGACACAGGAGACTGGAGCTCTCTGAACTCCAGCTAATGGGAAAGAAGACCTATTAACGTTCCCACGTGTCCATGATTCATGACGATAAATAAGTGAGAACCAGCTGTGTTTAAAACTAGAAGAAGTGTCTCAGAATTTGAAACATTTGGAGCCTAAGTGTGCAGAAATTTTTTTGAGGGGACTTAAATTAGACACTCTGAGAAATGCTTGTCGCAGCTCAGACAACACATACGAGGGACAGATCTTTTTGTCTCCCATGATCTTTCACTTCAAGACAGTTCCACAATTCTAGGTAGTATCTGGGTGATGCCTGGATGCCTACTTTACCAGACAGAACCTCCAAAGATAAGCCAGGGCAATGAAGAGAACCTTCACCCTACTCCCTGTGCATGTTCTAAGAAGGCTTAACAGGAATGGAGAGACTTCAATATGCAAAAATATAATTATAGAAGATAAATGCTCTAAGCCAGTTTTTGACCACACTCTTCTACAGATGTGTTATACAGAGAATACTAACTATATAAATTATATCATTTCTGATACTGCTTTAGGTAGTTAATAGGTTCTTTGACCTGAAAGTTCCCAATGGGTGGTTCACTGTACTTTCAGGTCCTTAAATGAAAAATTCTTTGAAACCATCTCTACCCATGTCACTGGAAAATACAAATGTATTTGGCATTATAATGACCTTTTAGTCAATGGGAAAAGACCAGACTGTGATAACAAGAAAATAAACCAATTAGACTGGAAAATCAGCAAGTAACAGCTTGCAGATGGGCTAAAATGTCAGTTAGCCATGACTTTCTTCTCGCATAGGTGAAAATGGATAAGGAGAACATCCAAGTTCAACATCCCTACTTAGTACCTCCTCCATTTATTTTTTTCCATTCTTTAGTTTGCCTTTGTTGTTAGTTCTCCAACCCAAACTACATCTCCCACCGAAGGAAAGGCAAGCATTCTTGAATAAAGAGTAATATCAGAGGCGATACGTGCTTTGGAAATCACCTATAATAGCTGTCAGGCTAATCACACAAAACCTTTATTCATCCATCACTTCTTGGAATTTCATGAACGGGACACGATATGGTGTAACACAAGGTAGTGTTCCCCCATAACCATTAGCAAAGACAATAGCCCTTGACTTGATCTGAGGCCAGAGGTAGGGCAATTAGCATATGAGAACATAAGGCCAGATCAGCCATGGCGCTAGACTATGGACAACAGGACAATTGGAATTAGATGGGGGTACTTAAATGTTACACCTGAAGAAAGTACAACCCTGAGTGAGTCTGAGCCTAGGGTCAGGTCTGAGAACTCCATGTTGACTGTACGGTCCACACCCCACTACTCTCACTCTTTAAGAGTCTGCTGCCTTTCAGCCATTGGGATGATGGGAGAAGCTCAGGAGAAAGGAGCTCAGCCAAATAAAAGGATGACTTCACCAACTAGAAGCATCGGGCAACTGATGATACCCCTTCTATAAGGGTGAATTTCCTTAGGTGAGACCGCAGGTACTCATGGGATTCTCCTACTGAATGAGGTTCTCCTCCACGACAGCTTTGCCCTTCGGTTTTACCTTTCGCTATGAGGAGAGTCTCGGTACGAGTCAGGGGTTTCTCTGGCATGTCTGAGGAAGCTGTTACATTCGCGAGGGCCTCCCAGACCATGAAGCCGTCCTCGTGGGCCCCCCGCTGGGCTGCTGTGCCTACTGTTTTCTACTGATGACATCATGATTACAGAGTGGCTTTCTGAAATGATGCTTTCTGTGTGCCCGTTACTCCAGCTGGGTAGAAGGGAAAAACGTAAGAGGCAGTGAGACAGACTGGTTTAATTACATGAAAAAAAAAAAAAGGCAAAGAACAAACGTGATTCTGGTAAATATCGATACACCAGTAGCCCAGAATTGATACCAAGATTTCTTTGTTATAAAGAGGATCTTGATTTGGGTTGGACTTGTAAACACAATTTATTCATTTCTTTATCCATTCCATAAATATTTAGCAAATGCCACCATGTATTAAGTATTATTGCAGTTTCACTGTGCTTGGGTTGCTTGGGCTAAACAAAGGGATTGTTGTGTGCTTAACAGCTGGAATCCTTGTGCTGTGCCCCATAGAGTGGGTGCCGCCAGCACAAGACCACAGGAGCATCAGAGAACTGAGCTGTCAGCTATGTAGGCATTTCCAGGGACACTGCCAGGGCAGTCTAACCTTTAGAAACAAACCTCTAAGTATCGCACAGAATCGAGACAATTTTTTTCCCCCATACTGGGCAGCAATAGCAGAGTACACGACATGGCAATTTCTAGACTGAGGAGCAGCAAGCCTGCAAGGTAATAATTACTAAGCCCCTTTATTGTTTTTAATGGAAATATTAAGCCTAGACTTAACTTGGTAAGAGCAGTTTAGGCCCCAAATCTATGAATGCTCAAACTCAGTACATTTTCCTGCTTCTGTCTCTTTTGCCTTTTCTTAGGAATTGAAAAAAAAGGGTAAGAAACAAGAGAAACCATTCTTAGGAAAATTTCTTCCCTCTGAGATTTTTTTGGCCCCTCATACCTGTGACTAGGAGTCTGGGTGACAGTCGTGGAGTGATGAGCTGTGGAAGTGTAATGGCTGGTGGAAAAGGATGTCTCGGCTTCTCTCTCAACAATATGCTCACTGGAGATGACATTTTTAGACACGTATTGCTAGAAAAACAAAGAGACACAACTTGAAAATTAATGCAAGTGTAAACACAAATACACTAATCCAGGTACAAATCAGTTCTCATGTGTATACGTCACATAGATCTCAGCCAGCCAGATGGCAAATCCTTTTCTGGCCTCTCTGGCTTTGAGGTTAGATACATGGGGTCAATAAATTCCTTTCCAAATGTTTGCACAAGAAATCTCAACTTCATTTCTCTCATTTCCAACTGATAACAGAAATATCACAAATATTCGCTCAAGTATTATTTTTGTCCACATTTCTCCAGGTCAGGAAGACTGATATATGAGGGAAACAAAAATGTAATATAGTCTGACTTATTTCAATTCATGCCACTAGAAAGAGATGTGAATTTTAATATTTTAGATCTTCCTCTTTGAATTTCATAGGCCTATGCTAGCCCTACTGATATCACTGAAGATGTTAACTTGCTGAGCGATATTTGAGAGACTTATAATATTTTTAAGGTCTGAACAAATTGCATGCCCGGTGCTATAGCTCTGGTGAATCTCTTTTATTTTCATCAGCAGAGGCGCAGTAGCTGTTACTGCTGGCTAATAGTGACATGCAATGTTGGAAAAGTTTCTTGTAAGTTGTTGTAAGTGCTCTTTGTATTTCTAAAACTCTGAGTGAAATCAGGTAAACCACAAGGACCAAAAAGAGATATTTAATAAAAGGGGTACTTTAAAGTCTGCTAAGCCGGGTGATGGTGGCACATGCCTTTAATCCCAGCACTCGGGAGGCAGAGGCAGGCGGATCTTTGTGAGATCGAGACCAGCCTGGTCTACAAGAGCTAGTTCCAGGACAGGCTCCAAAGCCACAGAGAAACCCTGTCTCGAAAAACCAAAATAAATAAATAAATAAAGTCTGCTGAGATTGTGTAGTCTGAAGAACCTGATGTTCACGTGGGGGATTTCACAGGCTGGCTCTTTCTGTTTATAGAAACACTTTTTCTTCTGGAACTTCCTGGGGACAATTGTCCTAGGGACAACTGCTTATCATGAAGACTGCACCATGAGCTGCTACTATGTAGTGCCCATTCTACTCTTGCCTTCTGGAGGCACCTTCCGCCTAGTGGATCTGATGAAAACACTAGCAATTACTAAGTACTCACTAAGTGTGCTGGTTTAAGTGTTTCAGGCAGATTATTTTAGTAAAGTTGGTATTATTTTTAGCCCTGCTATAATGAAGAAATAAGGTTGAAATGGGGTTATTTGTTCTATAATTGCAATCCAAACAGTCACGGTCCTTTTGCTGTTATATATTATGTTATATATCAATCTATGTCAAATTATATATATTACATTATATATATATATATTAAATATTACAGTTTTACTGTTAGTGAGTGCGTTTTTTGACCTTGAAGAGCATTCTAATGAACCCCATCATTGGGAGGGAAACAAAAGTTTCCTATTGGCCCTTGGTTTCAATATTTTCCCCAAACTCTGTGTTATGAGACTTGGGGGAAGTAACCACCAGCTTGTAGTAACCCCCAGCTCCAGGCTTAAGTCTATGACCCATCTTCTCCACCTAAGATATACCTTCTCTTATAGGACAGAAAGTGATATTACAAATTTCAAGCTTTGTCTATTAAGAAAACCACTCATTCCAAGGGAGGAATGGGGGACTACAGATTCCAGGGAAGGAATGGGGGACTACACCTTCCAGGGGGAGAATGGGGAACTACACTTTCCAGGGGGAGAATAGGGAGCTACACATTCCAGGGGAGGAATGGGGGTTGGAACATGAATAACAATGCTTCAGAATTCAGGACATCTGGCAAGAACTCTGGTCCAAATCTCTTAATGTGGAAGACCTCAATGGGGATATGCAAATGGTCTCAAGGATCAGCCTAGAATCTAGTCACATTTAGAACTAAGTACATGGCACAATGAAAACAAAATACTCAAATGATTAAGGATGTATTTCACCTGGAGGGCATGACATCACACAGGTGGAGCCAGGGAATAAGTAAGTTCTACCTTCTCCTAGCTTTGCTCCTTAAAGAATACTTAAGAAATTTCCCCCCTTTTCATACTCCAATCTTCCTTTGGAAATCAGAATCAGAAAATCATATGTACCATGAAAGGTACCTCATAGAAATACTTCAAAGCCCTTTGCTTGGTTTGCTATAAACCAGTGGTATAATAGAGTAGCCTTCATTTCTAAATGATTAAAAATAAATATTCTTTATGACCCTGGTTTTATTATTTATTATTTATTTTGTTTTTCCTTCTTTCTATGGCCTCTTTGCAGAACACACCAAGTATTACCCCGAAGTCTTAATGACACTGTATAAGGGGAAAATGTGTTAGTATAATAACTAAATTCATTTTCAAATAGCTTTCATTATTTTTTTTCCTGGCAAAACTGTGGGTTTCTGAAAGTCATTGTGATAAGTGACAGCAGCTAATGGCCTAAGATTACAAAAACCAACTTCAGTGTGCCTGAATGGCAAATGAATGCTTGGCTTCCCCAGTGCTCGGTCAACATACATTCACCAGCTGCACGTTCTCTGGTGGTGGGTTCGGATGGTGAGGCCCATTGGCTATGTTCACCATGTTGTTCCGTTCAGACCGAAGGCTCTGCCTAAGCCGATCATGAAGCTTTTGCCGCTGTTTCCTGGATATGAAAAAAAAGGAGTACGTTTGTTCCTATTACATTGTATTTCTGTTTGTTTTGCTACAGCCAAATCTTTAGTCTACTAACACTAATGAGCAGTTTGAGGCAGTCAGTTGGTGGTGATAAAGGGGGAAGAAAAGTATACATCACTCTATCTCAGAATGAGCCATATCTTACATCCTTAGAAAGCTGGTTTTAATAGTGAGATGGACTTCTCATAGAAATGTTATACATAGCTATTGTACTGAGGGAGAATAAAAAAGGAGGAAAATCAGAAATGTTGATATTTGGCTAAATTCTCAATGTTCTTGGTACATCTTTATTTACATTATATATTGGTCTTACATATTTTTAACTATGGAATTGATAAGACTGGTTTCATTCATAAATTTTTCTATGTGATTTATTAAGAAAATTAACTTAGCCTTCTTTTTTATTTGTACATTTTACACAGTGAGTGTGTGCGCGCACATCACCCACATGTAAGTGGAATTCTGGGTGTATTTTGGTATTATATTTTGGTACAATTGTAACAAGACTTTAAAAGCACTTGCAATGCTTTTTGTAGAAGAGATGGTAAACATCCAAATTTGAATCTAATAATACCTATGATGCCAATTCCATAAGAGCTTATATTTATCAGTCAGTTCTTACAGCATTTTAACCATAGAATACTGTGTAAACACAATTCATGCTATAGCTTCTGTGGCTAAAATGCATGTGACCTCTGTTCTGTAATACAACATTCGGAACAAGAAAGACATTACTATGACTAGTTTGGGCCAGAAAATATTATGTCATCAGGCAAAACAGAAGCCACACTCTGAGTATTACATTTGGACTTGAAAAAAACCTCAGTGGAAAGAAAAGTTCAGGGATCTCCCTGCTAGGCCAATGCGTGCTAACAGGGACACCTGTAGAAGGCCAGGCATAGTGACTACATTATCGTTAAGGTTTTCTCTTTAACTTTCTTTCCAAGCAAATTTGGCTTGCCTATCCTTCCACAAAAACTTCTATATACACTGCCCATTTATAGAGCATTTATGTCAGAAAATCATAGAATTAAAACATACTCATTTTAACTCTCAACACCGCCCCCCAAAAGAAACCAACAACGAAAACCTCCCAAACACCTGTATCTTGAATACTATGAAATGCTTCCTTTATTTCTTAAGTTTCTGGACTTATCCTTATGAATCACATTGGACTTATCCTCAATCTTCGGCATTTATGCTCTCAGTAGGTTGTGCCTGTGTGGAACTCTGACCCATAAGCCTGTTCCTCTAAGCCTTTGTCCATTCACAGAGCCCGGACCACTGAGAAATTTGCTTAGTTGCACACAAACAGGCAAAGGTGCATGCTTGGGGAGCATAAGAGTGTTAAGTCCCTGTGCTCCTTTGCTTCCCAAGCCTTGAGCATGGGCCCTGGGACTGCAGAGCCCCTGCCTGCCTAACCTACTTCTGCACCAAGGGGAGTGGATGAGCCAAGGGGAAGGTTTACTTGGTTTTGCAGTAGGCCACCACACACATGATGCCGACCACCAGCAGGGCGATACAGATGCCGGTGATTGTCAACACTCTCTTCTGGTAGAGTTCCTCCGCTTCTGGAAAGGGGTGAGAGCACATGTCACCAAGGTCATTTACCATCGCCAGGATTTACGACAACTGAACAGTTGGCATGCTTAATGACATTACCTATGTCCCCCAGACAATGAACATTGACAATTCTTTAGGTTTACATACATTTCTAAGGGACAACGTATTCTATGCTGTACTCTGAGCATAAACAATCAGCTAGCTAGGGCCATTGAAAGTAAAAATTTTATATTTTATGATTTGTCTAATTTCAAGCTATAATTATATATATATATGATATTAAACTGGAAAATCATAGACACTAATTACAAAAGAATTTATTAAACCTTTATCAATGTTATTATTTTTATTAAATATCTTACAAAACATCTCTTGCAAAGACAACAGGAATCAATATTGATAAAGAGAGCTGAGACGGGCATCAGGGAGATGGCCCGTTTTTCCTTCCTCTATTGACCACCCTCCGTGCCAATGGTCCATTTTTCCTTCCTCTACTGACCACCCTCCATGCCAATGGTCCATTTTTCCTTCCTCCATTGACCACCCTCCATGCCAATTCTCTTCCCACTTCCCTCATGTTTTAGGTCATCATTTCACATCCAGTGGTCTTTACAGAGAGATATTTCTACAGGGAACAAAATTTAATTCCAAGGTCTTTGCAAACATGAACTTGGCTTGTAGTTAGTAAGTTAAGGCAACAGTCCCACGCTGTAGAGTAAATGAAGCAGAAGAAACAGTACACCGTGGGGATCAGGACTCGGGCCAGATAAAACCCAACCTGATGGGTAGGGCACTCTTGGGCCACAGGAAAGGTTTGCTCTCTGGAGGAAAATGGTTATACATTTCTTAGCTGAAGTTAGAAACCCAATTTGGATTCAGAAGTCCATCATTATCACAAATGATATGTACTTTGGACTAGATTGCATATCCCCCCATCAGACAATTCTAAGGAAATGGTGGTGCTCTCAAGAGATCTGGACTCAAGATACCATTCTACTCCAGATGCAGTCAGTCTGTAATGGGTTGAAACTTTTCTAGGTGAAAATCAGGGCCTTTGGAGGATGACTTGGTTTTGTACAAAGGTGAGTCAGGGTGTTAACAAAATTTGTAGACTTACTGGAGATACTTCCAATAATCTAATTATTTTTATTGGAAGATCTTGACACATCCACCCAGCACACATTATAAATGGTTTGTCTGCCATTAAAATTAATAAGCTGGGCCAGAATTGGAGAACATGGCACAAATAGAATGGTCTTATCTGGGTATCAACAAGAGAGGCACAAAGATTATTTCCATCATAGGTTTTTTTTTTTTTTCAGTCTCAGAAGCTATACCTTTCTCTGCATCGAGAAAGGGCAGGCCACAGGAAGTTTTCTTTAAAAACAATTAAGTGAATTTAAATTTCTATCCAATTAGTGGATCTTATCATAAAAGAAAACGTTTCCTACAAGCCGAGTCCATGATAATCAGGTCCCAGTTAACAGGTCAAGGACATTGTCAAATCAAATTAATAGAGTTCTGATTATTAAGAGGAGAAGTGAAGTCAGTGAGTAAAAGACAACAATACTGAAGAGATTATACAAAAACAAACAGAAAGGGTTGGAGGTGGAGAGGAAAAACAAATCAAGAGGACAGACAGACTGAAAGAATGACAGAGATCAAGAAAGTCCAGTATAAGGGAAAAACAAGGTTAAAAGTTAGGGAGCCATCTGGAGTCCCTGGCACAGCATGCCTGATATTAAGGGAGAAAAAAAATAAAGAAAGAAATGAAAACCAGACAGAGGAGATGCTTGGGGGGAGGGGGAGGAAAAGGTGGGTACAGAGTGGGAAGGGGGGTCCCATACAGCATAACTCCTAAACTGGGCTGGCCGTGACATGGAAGCCATGATTAAAAAGCGAAGCAGTTGGTGCATTGCGGTGCCAAAGTATGCAGGAGACATACAGGTGGTGTCGTGACGTTAAAGTGTTGGTGTGTGCACTGCAGGGGTCTAACAATGACATGACGGGAGGGCTTATGTGTTAACTCCCCCTATCTGTTACCCCCAGACAAAGGCAGGGGATTGGCTTTTATGAGGTGTTCTCTGTAGCCTCCCTCCCTGGCATCCACAGTTTTTAGAGTGTCTGTCTAAGAAGCATAATCTCATTCCATTGCTCTTCCTTCACACAGCATAAGCTTGTTAGGAAACGGAGCACTAATGCTGGCATCAAGAAATGGCAAGCCCTACATCCCGTTTTTTTGTCTAATGTACTTTTTTTTTTTAAAGCTGGTGAGCTCTGGCAAGGGTACAGAGGTAGGACACCTGCCTGGAATATGGGAGATCCTGGGTTTGGTTTCACAAATGGGTGAGGGGAGAAGGAAGGGTAAAAACCAAGCCTTTGGTTTCTGCTTTTCAATGACTCCCTATACTTTGAAACAGCTAGGAAATGGTTTCTGCAAACTTCAAAAATATGGGAACATACAGAAGGACTAAAATGAGCACTGGGGGTATCATGGGTTGCCCCCCAAAATTCTCAGGGATCCCTACAACAAGTTCTCTTTCAGTTGTTGTTGACTAGGAAAGAACAGACTGAGTTGGGTATGTGACCGGCTAGCATCTGGCCACTGGCCTATTCTTATGGCTCGTCAGTAAAACAATTATTTCAGGGGCTAAAGTGTTCAGTAAAGGACAATGGGGCTAAAGGGAGTTAACTAAAGGCAGGGAACACAAACAGGATTAACTCCTGTGCTCACATTAGTACCAACTACAAGAAAAATTTCTCACCTAAACTTTTTGATTTTTTTCATGATTTTTGTCACATCAGATTATCTCCACAATATGAATGTTAAAAGAAAAAAAAAACTAGTCTTTGACAAACAGCATGCCCCCTTAGCCTATTGCTCTTCTCATGTTTTTTTTTTTAATTTTAATTTTTTGCTTGACAGTATCCACAGGGCAAGAGCAAATCAGAGCTAGTACTAAAAATCAGTCCAAAGGTCTGGTCTGTCTCCATGAGTGGATGTGCTCCAAGTCTCTCTGGTTTGGCTGTATGGACTGGACTGCAGTGACTCACAGCGAGACATTTTCATTCTGCTGCATCCAGGAGAAAAGACAGAGTCATTTGCTCTTGCTCTCTTGTTTTGCAATGACCCTTAAGGTCAGGTGTTGTTTCAGGATATAACGACTGGTCTCCCCTCTACAAAGCCTTTGAGAGGTGCGGATGGCAGCATGCTGCCCTTTGAACCAGGAAAGCAGCTGAGGGAGCACGTACACAGCATAACTATCTGACTCCACTATCTAGAAATAGAAATAGTAGAAAAAGCTCATTCTGAGGGTTTGGCCATTGGTTTCCCATAGTGCTATGAGATTTCTGGCACAGGGAGTCTTCCTTTGAGGAAGGCAGAACCCTCAAGAGTGATGTGTAGATCCTCTTTGTGATTCCAAAACTTAGGAGGTTTTTGTTTTTCTTTTTAAAGCCAAAAAGCCCATTCATTTAAATTTGGCCTTTTTTTTTTTTCAACCTACAAGATGACTAGCTATCTTCTTTTTATTTTCTCAAAGGAATGACAATTAAGCTACTCTCCCTGTCCCTGCCAGGACTGGCTACTGCTTCATGCATCACCAGTCATGTTTCTGAGTAGGTGATGTTCTCAGCCAAAAGGAGATTACAGCCTTGGGATGCTCTTGCTGCACCAAGGGTAAGCTGCAAAGGGAGTGCACAGTTTGCTCATCTTATGATGCTTTCGGCCCAAGACCCAGTTGGGTTTTTTCAGACTGCTCTCACAAAGAGACTGGACCCTTTGCCCATTTTTGTTTTTTTGTTTTTTTGTTTTTTGTTTTTTGGATCTTATGGGTCTTATGGACTATGCCTACATTTCATCTGCCTTTGGGAGCTTTGTTGTTCTGATATTTACAGGTAAGCTTTTCTACGTGATGACTCCTCTCAGTAATCTTAATCTTAGTGTTTCCAATTTAATTCTATCAGCCCTGGAATGTCCACCTAAAAGAACATCCTTTATTTTCTATATAAGCAAATGAAGTTGACTAGAGTAGACCTTGAGTATCTCCAAAAAATCTGGGTGCTTCAGTGCATAGAATACTACCTCAGTGTAAGACACTTAAATTCTATGATATTGAATAGAAGAATTTTATGTTATATGTAAACCCCATCGGGCTATCTTTTACGTGGATGTACTTAATTTTTTCCCCTCTGACCTTTGGTTTGATTTCTCCTGTAGCCTGTGCACCACTCCAACTTACCCCGGCTTTTAAGTACCAGCATGGTCCAATCAATGGGTCACACAATGTGGGGTCTACGATAAGGTGCAGCAGGAGGGACCTCTAATCTAAGTAAAGGGAGGCTTGGAAATTTAAATCCTGCTGCACCCCAATAACATTTCCATAAACTAATCGTAGATGGAAAGCAGAGAAACCAGTGTTATAGCTGTATGATCCCTTCTAAAGAAAAAGGAAATTAGTTAGGAACTGAAAAGCAAGAAGAGGAAGGGCAACAGAGTTCAGCTCAGAAGCTCTACATTCTGCAGGCTAAAAGGAATGATGATTGGTCCATACCCATAAATTCAATCCCAAGATGCTCTGCCAATGCAGAAAGTTGACAAAAAAAAAAAAAAAAGAAAGGAGAAAAGTTTCAGAAAAGAGCAATACACCGCACTCCAAAACAAATTAAACACGACTACAACAGCTCTGTGCGTGCATACTGAACAGGGCAGGCGGTGAGTGTTACAGAAGCATGCTCAGGCACGCGCGACCCCACCGGCGAGCGGGGAGAGCACAGGGTCTTTAGTAACCTTCCAAAGCTTCTACCGAGGGAGGTTAGGAGCTGCAACCATGCTTGACTCGTCATTAGAGAACAGACGTATTTTATAACCAGCAAAAGCATTTGCAATAAGTTGATTTGTTTGTAGAAGATGTTCTAAGGAGTTTTTTGTGGTTTTGTTTTGTTGAACTAAATGCATCCAGTAGCCAAGACAGGAGTACGTGTCAAGATGATAGTAATTTGTTTTGAAATTTGTATCACACTGGATTTGCTTTTCCTTGCTGGTGAGTAGCAATACTTTAGTATTACTTTTTAAAGTTGTACCTCTGACACTTAACTTTCCAGCTCCTTCACTACATACACCAGCCATTTCATTCTAGGAAAGCAACAAAAGCTTCTACCCAGAAACATGACCAAGGGAAGCCAGGTTATTGGTGACTGTTTTCAGTTTTTCATATAATTTCTCTGTAGGATTGGGCAACTTGAAACCTTGCCATTTTCAAGTTAAAAAGAAAAAGATTTTTTCCCCCTAGGTGTGTTATATGGAGATTCAGTTTCTGGGGTCTTTACTGCTTTTTCAAACTCTTAGAGGTAATTAGGTCAGCACTCCACAATGTTGAGCTCCAGTGGGCACAGGTGCCAAGAGAAGCACAGCACCACCCAGGGAAGTGTGAGCCGATGCCCAGCATTTCCACAACTCTGTACAAAGCCTGAGCAGACAAAAATGGGCAACGATGGGAGGAGGATGAAGCAAAGAGAAAAAAAATCTCCAGGAAGGATACTTTGACTGCTTGTAACCAAAGTTGACAGTCAAGTTTCATCAAGCATGTAGGCCTTCTCTCTCGGTGAGCACCATGTGATTGGGTAAAAGGTGAGTGGGAGGCAGGGATCAGAAGCAGGCGTCTGTAGTCCCTTCTCTCAGTGAATTAGGGAGAAATCGGGGGCACTCCACTAATATAATGAAGCAGCTTTCTTGCAGTATAAGCTGCAGGGATGTGGCTTTTACAAAACCATCAGTCGGGACACGGAGATAGCAGCCCTTAAAGACACAAGACAAGTGGAAGGGTCGATCGTGGTTCCGATCCTGTCTCTCCCACTCACCTGCTTAGTAACTTTGGTTAGGCTTATTGCTTACTGAAGAAATTCATGGTAACTCATGCTCACTGGTGAGCCTATGGAACGAACTATGGTCTGCAAGAGCAGAGGGCTCAGAATTTTGGGAAAAAGACACGTCTAGAGAAGCATCATGGGACAAACAGTGCAGTATATTCATGGTTACTCTGAGTAATTTTATGCAGGGAAACACTGACTACTCCTAGGATCTATCAGAAAAAGAAAATAGATGAAGATTTTTGCAGCCACTTCAAGAAATGATGATCCCTACGTCAAAAATATATCTTGGAAATGGGAGGCATGATCTACAGTGACTTCTGATGTGGGTCTGGTGTACACCCACACGTAGTCTGAATTTTTCCTAAATTAAGAACCAGAAGCCTTAGGGTTAATTCCATTGTACAAGTAATTCATAATGAAATAATCTATTCAAATACAAATGAATTTCTCTTGCCTCTGTGCAATTCGTCAGACTGACATTTTCCCATTTGCTTTTTCATATAAACTTTGGAACATCAATGTGAAAAAAAATTGGTTTCTAAGGAAATTGATAATAAACTTCCTTTCTCATTCCTTTCACGAGGCTATGATCCAAATTCCTTCCTAGAAGCTTCTGTGTCTCTTTCTTTTTCCTCCTATAAGTCACTCATAACTTAAGGGTTAAAATCAAGACATATCTATAAAAAAATCCTTTCCAAAGAACTACTCCATTCCTATGTGAACACTTCTAATGATTTGTATTAGTTGCATAGAAAGCTTGGTTAAGTCTTCAATAAAATTAGTAGCATGCCCGTGCATACATATGACTGCATTTACAGTTTTATAGGTAAGCCTGTGAGCCTAACTATAATTCCATTTCAAGGGAAGTCATTCACATCAGGCAGCTCCAATTTTAAATAATTCAAGGGGAAATTGGTACTTAAAATGGGAATCTCTTTTGGCTGCGAGCCCTAACAAGGAAACAAGCAGAGGATGCATGCATCAGTCATTCTAGACCCAGAACAACGATGCTCTCATTTATCTTTATATCTCTTTCACTTTACAGCCAACAAAAGAAGTGGAATGCACAAACTTTCCATTAGGCAAAGAAATTCTTTCTATCTGCTCTATTTAATCTAATGCTGGTGCTAGCTCTTTGTGCGCCACATGGTTCCACTGAACTTCTGGCGAGCCACTACATTCTTTAAATTCAATTAATAATTCACAAACACGAAGGTTACTGTAAACAATTGAGTTTCCTTTTCTACATGTGATTTCCTGCCAGGACCATGGCAATATAAAAAATTAATTTAAATCTAAAGTCTCCCGAAACTATTAAATATTGACTTGCTAATCCTTTGTGTTAGGCTTTTATAATTACTTGACGAAAACTGATTAACCTGGAGGTTAATTTAAATTTTCAACTGCATCAGAGAGAAGAACAGTAAAATAACTTTCTTTCATCAAAATTATATAGCCATTGCAATTATGGTTTCTGTTCAGATTTCATGCATTCAGGATGCTATTTTTAACATCTTTGGACTTGTTTATGCAAGTAATCTCAAAGACATGCAGTCTTGATTTTCTGTATCTCTGGAGTTTTCCTAAAATATTCTAATGCCTCTTCTAAATGGGATGAATTTGGTGTCTTGACTCTAATTTCAGACTTACCTTTACAAGTGTAGATGCTGTTTTTCACAATCTGCATTGTTACTGAGCCCTTTGAAATGTAATAGACTTTTGCCCTATTCCCCAGGTTTCATGTGCAGAAGAGCACACACACACACACACACACACACACACACACACACACACACAGCAATTTCACACTCATTTGAAATTTATGACAATTCTGTCATCTGTGGAGTGCTCTTTATTCTACTGTTAGCAAGATACATGTTATACATGTTTGATTATACATTATCTTAACAGCCTCTTTAAAACATTTAGAAATCAATGAAATAATGTATATGCTAATAACCAATGGCTCAAAAGTACTTTTAAGGCTGAGAAGTCTACTCATTTTGAGAATGTGCCTCAAGTTCTAAATGTCCACTTCAAAATCATCTATAATGTGAGCCGTTCTATATTTAGTTCCTATGGCTTGCCAGCTTCTCCAAGGACACGCTTGCCCAATGCTACCTCCAGGTGCTGGAGCTCTGAATGTATTTTCTCTTTCCTCCTCAAAGTCTACACATTGTGTGTGGGCTCCCTAAACACTTGCCACCACCTGCTCGGGATCACAGTATCACAACTAGGGCTTAACTAGGAACTGAACTGTAACAAGTCAGATTTAAGGCTAAAGTGGATGATACTTTCTTAAGAAGTATCCTATGTTATATTTCAAGACAAATGGCTGCTGTAAATTGTACCCCTTTCTTTCCTAATTTAAATCAGCATTTGTGGATTAATCAATAATCTTAATAATATAAATTACATGTTAAACATGTTGAAGAATTGTATTCTCGTTGCAATGTTATTCTTCAACTGAGAATATGGCTTGGCAAGCTGTAACCTTTGTTTGAGGCAGGATTCTTCTCTTTAAAGATCATGTCATGTTCTCTAAGACAGTGTGTCTGTAAACAAACAATCACCTTTTCAAGTGACCTCTGTGGGAATATCTTTGAGATTCTCCGTCAGCATCCACTGTTACTTGAACATGGAGTAACAAAACTCACTCCCCTGTCTGGCTATCTACCGGGGAAGATACAAACTGAGAACTTTAGAGGCAGACATTAGAAAATGAACTCTGGACAAGATAATTCGGGGAAAAAGTGGTGTCTGATTGGAAACGCTTGCTTCTCCAGACATGTGGTATCAATAATGCAGCCATTACGTGCTGGCCTCATGACTGAGCTTCCTATCAATCCTTGTTAAATCAAGTTAAACATGAATGCTAATTTCCTGCGTGCCTTCCCGAAGTGTCACTGAAAGCTTACTAAAAATTTCATTTTAGGAGCCTCATCCTGGACCTCAGACAGAGTGGCTAATTTAAATAATGTCTAATAAAAGAGAAAACGGTGAAAAAGTGAATGAGCACATATTTGGTGATTACCAATGGCAGAGTTAACAGAATTATTGTTCTGAGAAATATTTGCATTTTTAATGCTTGCCATTATCTAGGAAGACAACCTTCTACAACACATCTCTAGTGGCTAAGAATATATAAGACATATATAAGAATAGCTTACATCTTTCCATTAAATTCTAACAAGTAGATTTATACCTATACTGTCATGTGGGCTTGCTAAATCTACGCTATTTGAATACAACCAAACCATTCAAAAACTGATTTTATTTAAATAAAATTCTACTTTCCCTTCTATTTTTACTTTCTATCCTATCTACTTAAAAAATACCTATAGCTACTGAGAGAAAATTCATGTCTGATAAATGCTGTTATTTAAATATTTGTTAATAGAGTGAATATATTTCAAAATTTAACAATACCAACTTGCCAGTTTTTACAAGGAAAAATTATAGCTTATGGCATAATCTTTGATAACAGTCTATGGAAGTACTTAAACTTTATTTCACTAAAAACATGGCTATTATTCTAATAGCATCTATGACTTTTAATTTTTTCTTTTTTTGAGACATGGTTTCACTGTGTAGCTCTGGTTGGCCTCTAATTCAGAGAGATCAACCTGCCTCTGCTCCCTAAGCACTGATATCTGTGACGATTAACAGAAATTTATTCTTCTCATGAATCAGAACCAAGGGTAAATCTCTGATTCTTTGGATACCTAAATGACCAGCTTGTGTGATTATTTTCAATGTTTTAAGAATTTAAACTGTAGAGTTATGTAAAATACTCTTGATGATTACTAATTGATAGCGTTGACAAAAGCAGCCTTGTGCTGATAGTTGTAAGTAAAGATTTAATGGAACACAGGCTGGCCCATCAGTTTGTTTATTGGCTACAATTGTCTTCAAGCTACGAGATGGGAGACCGGGGCCTCGTCATGACATGACACCATCACCACAAACCTTAAAATACTTGTTATCTGAAGCTTCATAGGAAAACCTTACCAATTCACGATTTACATGACTAAGTGGGATATAGGCAATAATGTTCTAAAGGTTTCAGAGGCCGAGAGATACCACCCCAGTTCACGAGGAGCCTGACAGACATCTAGTTGAGTTACTCGGAGATTATCTACAATGTGGACTGAGTAGTTTAGCAATGATGTTTAAAACATCATGACCTCACAGACATCCACTAAACTTGCCAGCTCAGCATTAAACACTTTTATATTTCTTCTAGATTTGTTATTTTATTTTGAAGCAATAGTATTCAAAACTGTAATAGCTCCTTTCTAAGATCACCCTTTAAGCAGCATAAATACTCAGATTAAGAAACACTAGGATGATGGTGATTATCTAAACTCATTCTGAATTACTTACTTCCCAAGAAACATAACTATGAGCCTGGATATTGCCTTGGCTGGGAAATATTTGTTTTTAAGTTTTTCTACCTAGTAGTGGTTTTCTTTTTCTTTTTCTTTTGTCCTTTTGCCTGGATGTGAACTTTGCTTAATGAAGAAAAACATTTGAACTCTTTTCGTGATGTTTATTTGATATGAATTAACACACTCTGAGCCCAAATCAACTTACCATCATTTCAAGGGTATGGTGGTTACAACCTAACAACGGCCTCTGCAGACCGTGGATGTTGGATACAGAAGATGGACTGCTTGGTGCAATGATTTTATTTTATCAATACAAGTGCAAGTCTGAAACGTCTTTATTATTATTACTTCACGCCTCCATGTGGACTATCTACATGATGTATGATCCATCTCAGAAATATCCGGAGCCTCACACACCTATTAGCAACTCAGAGCCGACTAGTCACAAACAGAGGAGGCAACACAATGGCTTTGTTAATGTTCTCATGCGACAGGCAGAGGCAGTCAATATTAGACCTGGTAGAACACGCTAGCTCTAGGTGACTCTGAGGGGAGATGTAGCAACAAGAAAGCAGCACCGACTGAGCATGCTCCTATTCAGGCAGAGACAGAAAGGGAGTGGACGTACTGTAGAAGCTGGCCATTACGTAGTTTTGGCAACGATCACCAGTAAACTCATTTGGGCACCTGAGAGAAGAAACAAAAAAACAATGGTAGAAAAAAAACAGAGAAAAAGAGAAGAGGTGAATATACGCTAGAGAAGGTCCTTGAGTGTCATTGACTGATCTTGGTGAGTTCACCCTCAGGAACTGAATCCTTGTCCTGATCATGGCTTTTATACTCTGGCATCTCCCTAGTGCTTCAAAATTTGGACAAAAAAAAAAAAATTCACTTTGCAGCCATCTATGGCAGTAAGATTCCAGGATTTCTAGGTGACTGCTTTCTTTCCAAAGAAGTCACCAGACGAATTGATGGTTTAGTCATCTAGTTGGAGAAATAGGTAGAAAATGATTTGGAGTAGGATCACTGCTGACTCCCAGAATCATGGCCTCTATGATCAGTCATTCCTTCACAGTTTGGGACCTGAGTGAATGACAGGCGACTGAGACCACAGTGGACGGGTTCATGCCCTGAGTGGAGACACCATAATTAGAACAATAGGAATCAGTTACAACTGAGCCGTAAAAGCACCAAGTGGTTGCGATTGTTGCTGTGGTTTGGTGGAGAAAGCAGAGTTCAGATTATTTGAACATACTTTCTTGGGTTTGGACTTTCATGGGCACATTCTCAGTACATCTTGCTCCAGTGAATCCAGGTTGGCACCTAAAGGGCAAAAACGTGATAAGCAACGGAACGCTCAAGACACTGAACTTTCAGCCTGGTAACCTTCCTCCCATGGCATATGGAGTCCTAAAAATGACCCGGTGCTGAACAACACAGAGAGGGAAAGACACGCCACTCAGAAAGCCACTCCCACCAAACTGCGGCTTACTCAGTGTGCTGTTTGCTTCAGTCACCAAAGGACTAGTTACTGGAATTTAGCTAGAGAGGGGCTGCCAGCTGAACAGAGTGGCAAGGCAGGGGTTGCTCTCATGCTGCCTTGCCCAGAGTGCTGATCTCGCCTTGTTAAAACACTAGTGTTGACACCAACTTTTGTGGCTCTACTTATGTCTTTTGTTATCAAAAGACCAACCTGTAATTTTATTGTGTGTGCCTGAGATTTCTACTCATTTCATATCTGTTTTCTGAACTGTAAGTTGAAGCATTTAAGCAAAATAAGTCAAATACTGTTATTCTCCAGTGGTTAGTGATGAGAGAATGACAATATCTATTCCCCCCTCCAAGAGTTAACGAATTCAGTCTTATTTTTAACACTATTGAAAGAAACAGAATGGAATTTTCTTGGTACAATTTCATTCATTTAGTTACCTTCAATAAAAGACAAATACATTCTTGAAATTAAAAGTTATTTTTATACAGAAGCACACCATATGATGTGCCACTTCTATATTTATGGCCAAATAGTCAGAACTTAATGTAAAAAGTTGTATTTCATTTATTCATCTCAATTTACTTGTCAAAATACAAGACTCGATATAACTTTTGTTCTTAAGATCATACAACAGGGCCATTCTTAGACATTATACCCTTTACTGTTCCATCTTGCTTTAATCTAGTATCTAAACCCCATAGATTGAATTTGATGGACCCAGTATCATGACGTATAAGCAGGTATTGAAGAGTTCTAAAAAGCAAATATACTTAGAGGTAAAAGTTTACAATTGAGTGCCAAGCACACACATTCACATAGTTCATCGTAGCTGTCTCAAAAGTGCAGCCAAATAGCCTAATTTGCTCTGCTAGTATTTATTGACTTAGAGATTTTCATAAGTCTCTTGTCTCTAGAGTAAATGAGGCTGAACATTGTCATTTTGATATTAACTGTTAATAAATCGACTACTTCTGCTAACATAAGAGTGATTTCTTTAACGTACAGGCTAAACTCAATAGAAAAAAGAAATGCTATCATGTAGTTTGGTACAGGAAATTCTCTTATTGCATGAAGGTGAAAAATACCAGCAGAACCAGAGTTCCTGCCGCACGACTACCTGCCCAGTATAACTGTGCTCATTCAGGATAACGTCAGCAGGGCCAGAGAGATAGGTCAGCAGTTAAGAGTACATGCTGGTCAAGCAAAAGACCCAAGTTCAGTTCCCAGCAACCACATCAAGCAGCTTAACAACTACCTGTAGGTCTAGCTCCAGAGACTCTGATGTCATCTTCTGGCCTTGATGGGCACCTGCACTCATAAGCACAGATTCCCCACTACACGTATACATAATTATAAAAATAAATTTTTAAAAAAGAATATCAATAAATATATATAATAAATATATCAAGATGGTTCCAGTGAAGTCTCTAGAATACTTGAATAAAATGATTATTTTTGCTGATAATCCTTTGCTCAAGGGAGAAAGATCTACCTAGAACAAAATATAAGAACTGACCTATAAAGTAGGGGCTGTTTCTATAAAGAAATTCATATTTTCAATACAAATGCCTCAGTGGATTTTTTATAAAACACTCCATGTAGCTTATTTGACCAAATTATTTCTGAAAAAATCCTATAAGACATTTCTATAATTAGTTCTAGAATTATAGATACATCCTAGAGTAACCATTTCATTCTACCTGTTTGCTTTCTTGATAAAATTTAAAATTCTTATATTGAGCACAGCATTTATTTTCTATACTATATGGCAAATAAGAATTCTGTGTATGTGTGTATGAGATTATGTGTGTATGTGAGAGACAGAGGCAGAGACAGACATACAGACAGACAGATGGGGGTTGGAGAAGAAAGATCCATCTAACATAAGAACTGATATTACTGCTCATATTTAAAGATTATGTCATGAAGAAATAGCTAAGGAATCAAGAGTTTCTTAAGAGAAGGGCATTTATTGGGAAATTACAATTTAGGCATCTTAAGTGCCAGGCCCGTGACTAAAGAGCATGTGGCTAGTATACAAATGGGGTAAAAATAATCCTCCCTACCCCCTTTCTAATTACTGTGAACTCTGTGTGCATCCTGAGAGATTAGTACTGTCAGATGCTGCTTTATCTCTGCTATGTGGTCATAAAGAGTATTAGGTTCAGTAACACATCACATAGTGAATGACCTTTGTTCTAGATACAGCTATTCTTGGTGGCGTTTTTCTCTATGTGCATTCGGTCTTCCAATCTAACACTGGCTGACTCCACCTCTTCCGCCTATGAAGAACTCCTTCCCTGCATCGTTCACTGTGCCTTGTCCCATGCCTGGTCCAGACCCCTTTAACTGGGCTTACTGTGCTGTGATGGATGGGAACGGTGCTCATCGCAAATCACCCTGTATCTCGACAGCCTGACCCAGAGCCTGCATGCTGTCTCATTTTAACTACGGCTTTCCACAGAGAACGGTAGATCAAAAACCTCCACAAGGAAACGGATGTGTCAAAACAAGTCAATCTTGACATGTACTTTCTGTCTTTAGAGTTTACAAAAGAATTTCCTCTGTGGACTTCCAAAAAAGTTTTAATAGGGATTACTAGTACCTGGGGATTTTTCTTCCCCATGTAAAAACCTTTAACACTGTGCTTGCCCCATTGAAGAGAAAGGGCTATGATTATTGAAGAGAATATCTATTACCTAATTAAATTTTGTTATTTAAACACCAGTTTACCTAAGACTCAATAAAACCAGAACTGTGTTCTAACCAAGGTTTTTATCTGACAGCAGTAACAAAAATACTAGAATTTTTCAAAACTACATTAGTATAAAAATGGCATATAATACTATGTATTCTTAATTTTGCATAGTGCCTGATGAAATAATTTCATTTTTAAGTCTATGTTAAGATAAATTCGAAATTAAGGAATGTTCAAAATTGCTGTAGCCAGAGTCTAGGCTTGCCCTTACATGTGAGGTCCAAAGCTTTACTTTGCCTCTAAGGTACATGACTTTTCTTTCAGCCAATAAGCAATCTCTAATGCTTTTCTATAATTTTTCAAGCCAGGCAATTTAATATTGCCAAAATAATATTGGCAATAATAACTTATCATTTATTAAAACTAACAAACATAGCTGGATCCTCACTTAAAAAAACATTTTAATAATGACAACACTTAATGGATGACCTGATGCATTTCCTAGTGATTCAATCATGGGTGCATGTGTTTTGAGAATCAGTGTGTGGATACTCTAGACATATTCAAAGATATTTACAAATCCCCAAGAAAGATCTGGTTCTATAGGGTTGGCCAATTTTATAGACAACTTATTAATTACAGTCAACTTATAAACCGTCTTTAGACATCTTCCTTCCTTTGTTTCCTGGTTTCATCCCTGTCCCTCGAGAACACTAGAAGGAAGAAGCTGACGGCTAGTGTGTTCTCTTTAGTCATCGCTCCGTGGTCAAAACATTTGGCCAGTTTTTAAAATCCCCTGCTCGAAAGAATATCACATCTTTCTGGTCTTCTTCAGTACTAACTGTGCCATTTCCTTGCCGCCTTAAAACACCTGAATTTATGTACTTGGGGTTGATATTTACAGATACCAACATACTCATTCTGGGGAATACTGGCCAGTCTGTGCGCCATGTCACAGCCTCCCGCTGTCACTCTGGAAACCTGCGTTGCCCTTGGATTCAGCTCTCAGACTGCTCGGCTGACTGTCTCCAGGATCACATTGCAAACACAGACTTTTCTCACCCCGTAGCTGGCGTGGTATTCTGGCCAGCGCTCGCCTACTCACCGGCTAAGTATCTGCATTGTAGATTATTTTTTTTCCCAAACGTATTGTTACTATTAGTCTGCATGTTTCTGAGATGAATCTTATTCTGTTATCAGCCTTTAAGTGAAATTACTTGAGGCTTATATATGTTTTTCTAATTTGTGTTTCAGTGGTCTTTGCAGTGTCATCTGCAAAAGTCATTTATTTCCTCCAGAGAAAGCCCTCCGTAGCATCATTAAAGAAAACACTAAACAGAAAATGTTCCAATAATGTTTCTTTCAGATCTAGCATATACCTCCCATTACTGCTCAGCTGGTATGGGTCTTCCCTTTCTTTTATTATGATTCTGGGACTAGCTTCCAATCCTTGCGATAACAAGAGTACATACAGTGGCTTCATAGGGCTCATAAGTAAATACCAAGGAAAAACATACACACAAAACTCCTATATTGCCTTGGCTTTCAAATATTGTGTTTCCCTACTAACAGTGGGCATGGCAGTGCTTAGGAACACATCTCTCCTTGACTGAGCTTTGGACCTTACCTAAGACTCTGTTTGTACAGCTTCTAGTGAAATGCTCACCCAGAGATTAAAACCCTTACCAGTGTTTATCCAACACAATGCATCCTTAAGTCAAGACAAACAACTTCCACAGATATAGATAGGATCAATGTACCCTGTACCTTACTACGCTAGAGTGACATATGATATACTGGTTGCTCATCTGTGGTCTGTCTTTTTTTGGGCAGGGAGATGACACTCTTACTTCAGATTAGAGGTCTTGAGACATTTTCTCATTCTCTCTATGCTAACAGACCCCTTTTATAATGAGGCGTCTAAATGATTTCTTTTAATTTATTCAATGTAAATATTCTTAAAACAGTGCATTTTTATTTAATATAGATTGTGACTTAAGGTGATGACTTTATATTTTCTGTCCCTTCTACAAAGCCTTTGTCTTTCATTCCTTAAGGTCCTCACTAAACATACCCTGAGCTCCCTAAATGTCTTCACAGCACTCAGTACATCAATAATTGATTATTAAATCAATTGCTTGAAACATGGGTATTATTTTCAATGGCTTAGGTCTTCTAAAGGAAGAGGTCAGTGTGGTCCTGTTCAGTCCTGGATGCTCAGCATGAACCCAGGCCTGCCTCGTGGGAACTCAGAAATACACACGGCTGCTAGCTGGTGCAAGAAAGACAGAGGAACTAAGGTACGTGGAGAGGTTAGCCAATGTTCCAATTCCAGACAAGACTGCTCCTAAATTGGTGCCTGCAAGACTTCCTTCACCTGCTCTAAAAGGTCCAAGCCTAAACATAATCACAAATATTAAGAGTGGTAGAATTCTATGCATAAAAGAAACTGAAGGCATCATTGTCTAAAGAGCTCAGTGTCTAGATTCCTAAGATTCCCATCAATTTCTTGCATAAATGCTCTTTGCTTCTGATAAATGAGATGTCATTCAAGAACACAGAAGTTCCCTGAGGAAAAGCTCATCTGTGGTTAGAACCAGAGTCTCATTTTCAGTGCTTGTATGACCCAAATGAATTCTAATCATCCTTATTTATGTTAACCTATTTACTGATATAAAGTAGTGAAGTGTAAACATCATCACTACTGTTAGGACTCCGACAGTATTTTGTAAAACTTTAGCCTTAGGCAGTATCTGTGACTTTTCCTTTGAATCTTACTTAGTCTCTAGATTTCTCAAATGTATGTAGCTAAACATATCCTTGTGCTCATGGCGCTATTCTCCTGGTTCACAAAGTTACTCCAGCTCCTTAACTAGCTATCACAATGCCCAAAGTTCCCTGCCCAGCCTTTAGACCACAAACTAGCTGCACCACCTAACAGGCTTTTATGTTTGCTTCACTTCCTGGAGTGGAGGTGCTGTTCTGGGTAGGGATGTCACCATGTTGGCGCTCACATTCGGATCTTAACTTTCAGTGTTTGTGTGTATGCGTATAAGGAAGCATAAGGATGGGATAGTCTCTAAAGAAGAATTAGATGGGGGAACATGGGAACAAGAGCTTCTATGAAGGAAGAAAGGATGCTGCTGGAGCCAGAGAACAGAATACCGGGGAGGAGGAAAAAGAAACGACAAAAAGAAGTTGTTTGAAAAATGCCACAATGAACCGATTTGTTGTATGTGGATACAAAAATAAAAGAAAGTCTAGTGTATCTTCAAGGATAGCCTGGTATACTAGAATGACTCACTCTGCAATGAGAGCTTGGTTTGTAAAGGCTCTTCTGCCTCTAGCCCTTTCTTTTCCTTTAAATTCTAGCTACCTTCAAAGACAACACTGTGCTCTTTGGAACACATTCACTCACAGGGCCTAGTTACTTTATTTAAGTAGCATAGTATGGGGACTATATATATACATACATATATATATATATGTATGTATATAGTCTTATTTATAATGATGTACCTTTTAACAGCATCATATAGCATGATCTACACAGTGTATAAACATTGAGTATAGAGAAGTCATAAGAAGTAGTGTTTGAAGGAAACTGTCTTTTAAGTGTAGATTGATTTCTGAGTTTTAATTTTGATTTTTTTTAATGAGGAAACTTGTAATCAAAGATATCAATATGGTGATCAGATATATAAATTATCCTTCCTGTGAAAAGTTACAAAGCTAGCTGGTGGCCTCATAAAAGCCACATAAAAACTTTTACATAAAAAGAAAAATTAGGGATTAAATAATTCCACCATTTTTTTGTCATTGTCTACAGAGAAAATAGTACCATTTACTTTTTATTATTAGAGGAGAAAAAAAGGTCTTACTGGAGTTAAAAACTACTTTAGCAAAAATGAACTCATTTAATTTTTCTGATTCCAAGGGAAAAAATTTTGCAGAATATAGTAATTCTATGTTATAAATGAAGGTATTGTCCAGGGGGCTGAAATTGGAAGGACACAGGACTGCTTACTAAAACTGGTGGTTAAAATCCAGATTCCTCACTGTAAGCCTATATCTGTCCACTGGGCAATAGATCACATTTATAAGCGTTGTCTGTTGCAAAAATAACTTTTAGACTGAAAAACATCCCATTCACATCTTCCAAGTCAGTTCTCTGCTCAACTGCACGGAACAGCAGACATGAGGGTAGGGAAGAAAGAATCTGGACAATTTCATGTTCAAAGGATCTTGTTGCTTTAAACCGTATGATGACAGAGCATCAGAGGATAGAAACTGGAATGGTTTCTTCCTCTTTGTGTAATCTGGAGAGTCACTAATTCTTTCTCTTGGATAAATTTTAAGTTACTGTGGAGAGAAGAGTAATATAAAAGATGAGAACCAATGCTCAAATCCCCACTTAGTCCCCATGGGCAAGTTCAAGTAAGCATCAAAAACCTCCTTGGAGAACTACTTAACTGCATTATGGCTCATTCATTTGGAACACCTTGTTCTAAGCAGCAGGGCAAAGGAGATTTGCTGTAAAATCCAGTTCAACTCCCAAGAAGACAACGGTGGATTAGGTGACCAGAGAGACTCCTTGGAGACCTCCACGCTTGTGCTGTTTCTGAGTCATGTCTTTGGTCAAGGATAAGGTTGACTTTGAATAACATGGCTCATGCTTCAGCAATGTTTTTGTTCTAGGCAGATGGGCCATATGGAAACTATGAACTGGCTTCATAGACAGGACGTCGATGAGCCGATGAAACATTGTTATGCTCTCTGTTTTTATTCAAGTGCTTTAGTGAACAATATATTATCATAGGACAGGGCATATTATGTGACTTTGTTTAAATTCTGAGTTGTTATTAATTTTATTGTTAGGGATGTTTATAATAGACACGGTTTTCTTTATCAGAGAAAGTTTTTCATTTAGCAAGGATTGGTCTGTTTTGTATGCAAAACGCACTCCAATTCTTAATTGAAGGCACTGAATTATTTTGATACATCAATCCAGTTACACTCTAAAAACAGCTGAGACCTAAAATCAGAGGTTTTCTTTTTAAAAGGGAAGGTAATAATAAAAATCTTAAAAAGCAAAAACATTCTATCAATGGGAGCAAGGAAATGAAAACAAAAAAATAAAAGGAAAGGTAATTTTCTAAGAACCAGATGGAATACACGCCTGGTTCACCAGACAATTGTTATGAGAGGTGTAAAGCATTCATTCTCACTTTGCTAATTCAATAACTACTAGAGATATGAAAAACTTTTCAGTGTAAGATTTACCGAAAAAAGGAAGTCTTTTTGTTTTGTTTTGTTTTGTTTTTTTCCTCCTGGATACTACTACTTAAAACTTAATGAGAAACTGTGCGGGTGAAGAAAACTCACAGCTGCTGGCGTAGTACCAAACTGGAGCAGATGAACAGCATTTGTGTGGTTGTGCGTTTTGTGGAGGATGTGGGAGGGCTACAGAATAGGTAAAATTAATACGTGGAAAAGAACTGTACTGGCTCCTTAGAGGTATTCAGAAACTCGCGTCTGTACCCACACAGCCTGTAAACCTCTTCAAAGGCTATGATAAGGGATGATCGTATTTCATTGTTGTAATTAAAACATAGTGGTCTCTGCATGCCTTTCTACAGAGGGTAAAAATGCAAAAACAAAGATAATATGGGGAGACACTTGTTTAAAAGGGGGGGAAACTTGAGGGTATATAATTTAAATGTTTTTTTTCAAGGAGATCTTGAAAACACAATGATATTTTGTGCCTAAGATCAGAGGAAAATCACAAGGTTTCCCAGTATGATAAATGAACTTCACATCTTACAGACTGTAATTCTTTGCATCTGGTATTTTCCATGTGATAAAAGAAGGTCTTTAGGAGGCTATAAAATATGCTCATCCCATTCACCATGACAAATGGGGGGAGGGTTATATTGTTTTATAGCAATTCAGCAGAACTGAAGGCTAAAACTGAAAACTGGCTATAAGCAAACATGATAGAATCATTTTTATGATTAAAACTAATCTTAACTTTAAGAATAATTTAAAATTATTATATGAGTATGAAATGAATTGGTATGGTGTCATATGTGTGTGAAATAAATCGGTTTTCTTTATAGTGGGCCATTCTTATCTTGCTTTCAAAACGTAATGAGATTCTTACATAAAAACCTTCCCATCTGAGGAACTGAGCTTAGAAGTCTACACTCCACTCTAAGATACGATTTGTTTTTGTGAATGGTCTCCATTGATAAAACCAACTCCTTCCACATCTCAAGGAGGTGCGCACTCTTGGCACCGCTGCCACTCAAGAAGCCTCGTCTCTTCTGTTTTTCAAAAGAGGGTTTCACATTTCCCCACCTTTTAGAGAGAGCGTGGAGCTCACTACAAAGCTTAGGAAGTAGAACGCCCTGAACTTCTGATCTTCCCTGTTTTCTCCCGGTGCTGGAAAAGGCAGCTCCCGCCGCCTGCACATCCAATTTACATGCAGCTTGGAGCACGTGAGGAAGGCAGTCTATCGACTTTGCTAGAGGCCCAGAGGAAGACATGAAACTCCTTTTATCCATGATATTATGAGTCTATATAACCAATATAGCACAAATACCGATAGACCAAAACCGACATGCATTTTAATCACCTGTTGACTTTTTAATATAAAGTTTAAATATTTGTTGTACCAAAAAAACTCCACACTGTTTTATGTTGCTAGTGAGAGAATATAAATTTGATACTTCTTTTTGTTGTTTGTTGTTGTTGTTTTTTCTTTTTCTTTTTCAGGACAGGGTTTCTCTGACTAGACCGGGCTGTCCTGGTACTTGCTCTGCAGGCCAGGCTGGCCCTGAAATCAGATCCACTTGCCTCTGTCTTCAGAACTAATGGTGTGTCACCACTGCCCAGCTTAATTTTATACTTTCTCAACTGTGCATCTAGGCACACACCTAGGGACATTCTACACATGTCTGTAACAGTAGCACGGACCAGACACTGCTTTCTTCTAACAATGGTGCTGCAACACACCACATGTACTTCTGAACCTTCTGAACACATGTACCTTTTTTTTAAAAAAAAATAATAACTAGAAATATCAACTTAGAGAGTTTGGAGAAATAATTGTGGGGCAATGACATCATCTTAACCTTCTGCCCTCCTGCTTCCTCTATTTGACCTGTCCACTTTGCAGGTGAGCACTGGGATAAGAGACAAATATTACCTCACAGTTCAGTTTCTACAAGGGGAAAGACATAGGGATCCAGCGTCAAAGCCTTCTACAATATGTGCACATTTCTTTCGGCAGTTATTAAAGAAAACCACGAGGAAAGCAACATTAACATTATACATATGAAAGCAAAAAAAAAAAAAACAAAAAACCAAACACGAAATAACCAACCCAACAACAACCTAAAATAAAAAACACCCACATACACTGAAAAGAGATAAACCAGTTCTGGACATGACAGAGACAATGACAGATGGTGTGAATATTTCAAAACCCTCCACAAATAAATCCACGTTATTCAAACAGGATGCAACAAAATGGGGAAAAAAAGCAATGGAGCAAATCACGACCCAGAATCATCAGCTACAGATAGGAGCCACAGAGAGGAATTCATTTCTTACTTGCACAAGTATCTCGAAGGGTTTGTCAGGTCTTTCACCATGAAGCACTCGCCACCATTGACACAGAAAGTCTTCTCCTTCTCAGCGCACTTTACGAGATGGCTGGTCCCAGTTGTAGACGTAGACGTGGCTGGATAGGAAACAGAAAAGGAGGAGGAAGTTTGACACCTTGTTCTGTAAAGAGAGCTGCCATTGTGATTCAATAAAATTCCATCTCCAGAAAGGCTCAAATATGATGGTATCAGAACCCATCACTGACAGGAATTTTTTAATAGAAATGACTGATAAAATCACTCATTTTGGCAATTATATTTTATGTGTGTGTTTACTCTGCACATTTTAGACAGCTGACAACAAGAAACAGAGGCAGTTGGATATCTCTAGAAATGTACAACCTGCTAGAAGACTCATCTGTTAGGAACTAGAAACAAGCCATCCTTTGGTTTATCAGATCTTCACGTGGTAACTTGACATTGACCTTTCTAACCTGACACGACAGCTGGACCACTGAGTACATACCCTAAATGAAAACAAGTACCTAGTGGTCCAGCACAAGGGCATTTAGCATCAAGGCCTCGCCTCCTTTCCATGGCTGTGAACACTATGGCAGGGCTAAGTGTCAATCAGTGTTCACCACTGATATCAATCAGGACAAAGAGCTTCGAGTCACTCAAGATTCTGTCTACTTTTGCAGGGGAAAAAAATCAATTTTGAGATGAAATTTTTTATCTTATCCACTGACTTATTCCCATAGACTTTTAAATCCCTTGTCTGTATCACACCTAGTTTGTTCTTGCATGGGTCAGTGTTCCTCTGGGCATTTACTTGACCCACTCTGTATGGTTTCCCCATTTTATTCTGCTTTGATTTTTTCATCTGTTTCTAAATCACATTTTGATATGATTTTTAACCAAATTCCATCTACTGTTTTGTTTTTCATTCTTTCTGACCGGAATAGTCAACATCTTGAAGATTTAGTTTCCGACTTCCCAACCCTTTCTTGTTTCCTGTTCTCTTACCTATGGCACACTAGGGACCACAGATCTTAGGAAAAAGAATGGAGAATCAAAGCCACTCAAACTTGGAAGAGTGATCTCATTCAGATCCCTTCTAGAGACCTTTATTCCTGACTCTCCTAAATTTCCCATTCATAAAACAGGGGTGATGTCAACCATAGAAAATTTCCACAGAGATTATATGCATTCTAGAGGAAGAGTTAGTGGGTGAGTAGGGAAAACTGTAATTTTCTTATTTAGCAATCAGAATCTAAAAACAGCAACAATAACAAACTTGATAAAGGGGCTGCAAGCATAGTTCAATGGCAGAACATTTGCTAGGATTTTGTAAGACCTTAGCTTCCACTTGTAACACTGAAAGAAAAGTTTAGCATTGAGAACCTGGGGTCCCGATGCTTTGTGCTGCTCCTCGTCTATCGCTGCTGTGGATAATTAGGAAATAGGTCAACTGATTCATTTGGGTGGCGTGGAGAGTTAACCCAGGGACATCCACATGATAGGTGGGTGTTCTAGCATTGAGCTACATCACTTCTGGCCTAAGTCCACTCTTTCCTTACTTCAATAAAGGGCCCCTTTCAAAATGTCACTAAAGGTGGTGATTACACCCATCTACCTTCACTTTGTGAGCAGTTTGTCATAATGCAGGTATTAGCTCTTACTTAGTGTTATGAATGACAATTAAGGACAAAACTGTCACGGCTAGCCCAAGCATACCTATAATCACTGCAGTAGGGCAGATGAAATAGCAACAATAGAAATTGAAGACCGGTTTGAGCTACAGAACAAATGAACATAGATAACTTTGTTCTCAAAATAGAATGGTTCTTATGATGACCATGTCTATGAATGCATCAACCCAAATGCACTTTCCATGGTAAATCAGCAAATACCAAGCAAGGAGAAGAAGCACAAGTGAGGTTGTAACGTATTGCCAGAGAACATATCTGTCATGCCAATATAGTGACCTCGCTGAGGAAGCAGCACATTTTTCTGCCTTTACAATAGGAAACCCAAACCAGTATTTAAGGGCTAGGAAAGTCCTTGTGTATAGGATAAGATTCCTTTGATTCTTCCTCGCCACTTCCTGGTTATTTTCTGAATCTGTCCCTTCACACTTCACTAACTGCTTACACAATGGACAGGTAAATGTTCTAGCTAGTTGACCATGACCAATGCCCCTTAAAAGGAAACTATTGAGGTAAGTTGCTGAGCAATGAACACGTTCACTATTAATGTGCAGAAGCCTCAACTCAGGCCTCAACTGTACCAATGACTAGCAGACTTCTACCCCAAAGACTGTTCATTTAAACTCAGAAGCAAGGCAAGATAAAGGGAGCTGAGATGAAGTCTGCTACAAAAATTTTTCTAAGTGTCACTGATCCATCACTGGTGCATAAACCCTGGACAAAGGAAAGCAAAGCATAATTGTCGCCCGCATTGGAAATCAGTTCTTTCTTAGGGAATGTGGTGGGGGAGAGGGCCTAGTCTGCCATAGAAGTCAATGAATAACTGCCAGGCATTCAGTAAACACAGACAGCCTACTCTATTGTAACTGTTAGCCAAGGATTCAGAACCCATTAATTTGCTTACATAATAAAACTGATGAATGAGTTAAGAGGAAAAAATGAATCTCTTTTCAAAGTTACTATTTTCTCCACTCAGTATTTACACAATTCTGGCTAGTTTCTGCCTGAAGTTCCCCATTACAAAAACTAAATACACTTCAGTAGGACCATTTAAACAATATAAACTATTCTGCTTTCCTTTAAGACAAGGTCTCATTACATTGCTCAGGTTAACCCAGACATCTGCATCCTTCTACCTCAGCCCTGTGAGTGGCTGGGATTATAGGTGAGTGTCATGGCCTGAGCTTTACAGTAGTGTAATGTACCTATGATGTGAAACACAAAATACATTTCATCTGTAACATAATTTTGAGCATTACACTACGGCCTCCTTTTGTAAACACGCGGATCAACATCTGAATTCCCATTTTCTACTCCTTACTAAGGGTTTCTTCTTGGAAGCACACACATTTTTTTTCTGCAGAGCAGCTCAAGCTAAACGAAAGGAATGGTGGGCAAATGGTTCTCTCTCTCTCCCTGACTTTAAAAACCATTCTCCTTGTTAGGAAAGCAGAGAGACAGGACCAATAGGCTAGGACCGTGGTACAAGCATACCTCTGGTAAAAATATGAGGCCGGCTTCCTTGAACAATGAGCAGGAATCATACCGGAGAGGAATTATGAGACTCTGTCCTTCCTGAAGGACAGTATGTTCAGACACTTTTTACTGATTTACTTGTGAAAAATGAAGTCACCATGAGCTTTTTTCAATGAAATAGATGAAACTTTTTTAAACCTTCCTATATGAAGCAGGCAAACTATGAAATGAAAGTTCTGAACCTTACCTGTATCTTCAATGCTTATGTATTTAGAAATCTGCACGTTTTCTTTATCTTCCATATCCTGTTATTTCTTGTTGCTGTTATTTCTCTGTTTTTAAGCCCAAACCCATTCAAATTATTAGTGCTCCTCTTGGAAGCACCCTGTTCTACTGCTAGAAACTGCTTAGATGGCTCTTGAGGGTGAAGCCCTTCGGAGCAGAAGCCAAGCAGGAAGAGCTCCGCTGCCCTGCCCACATGGCTTCTCTGTCCAGTGAGGTCACAGTGAGAAGAAGCATTAGCTCCCCACAGGAAGAGTCCGAGCCACCCTGGAACCACAGAAGCACTGTCATTCTGGGTGTGCAATTTTTTTTTTTACCTGCATAGTAATTCAATCCTTTGCTGAATAGCATATAGGTACTTGCAAAAGGAGAAAACTGGCTGGGGAGATAAGAGACAATCTCTTTTGGATCTGGGAGATCTGCAGAGGTCATAATGCACCCGAAAGGAACACCCAGCTCCTGGGAGTCTCAGCTTAAACAAAGTGGCGCTAGGTAGGGTTGGTCTGGCTCCCTAAGAAGAGACTATTTCTTGGCTTTGCAAAGAGACTGTAGTTTTGCTCTCGTAACTCAGCCAGTTACCCTAAGGTACTCTTCATTATTTGAAAAAGCTGTGACATCCTCCAAGAAATCTTTGTCACTGAGACGTTGTCTAATAAGTTTTAGGGATAAAATGTGCTGTCAGGGGAACATGGCAATTTGTATATCTGAAAATAACCTTTCCTAACAAGGTTACTATATTACTATACACAAGTATTATTATACACAAGTAAATAGTCATAACTAAAATTGCTATAGCTAAAAAAAATTTCAAATGTAAGACTGTATGCACAAACAAAACAGACAGGTTATGACTCGCTTGCTCTTCTGTTGACAATGTATATGGCTGCTCCTTCACTGAACTTTGCTAAAGAAGCCAGAAGAGAGCAGAGAAGTAAGCATTATTCCCTGGTACAGCCCTTGTCTAGAATGCGCAAAGCCCTGGATTCCAACCCCAGACCCCAAAAATACAAAACAAACAACACAGGAGAAGAGAGAAAGATACAGTAAGGAGAGCAGAGGAGAGGAGGGGCAGGGGGGAGAGGGGGAGAGGAGAACAAGGAAAGAGGAGGAAGGACAACAGGGTTAGAAAAGAAAACTTCATGGCACCATGCAAAATGAAACCCCAAGTTTCAATAGCAGACTAGGTTAACTCATTGCATGGACTCCAGGCTTACTTAGTAAACTTGGGAAATTTAAAAGTTTACAGACACCCTACAAGGTGGCAATTTATCTAAAGAACAAGTTGACATTAAAAAAATCCACTGGAGATTAACTAGCTTAACTGCTGAATGTGTGTTTGGGTACCATTTAAACTTACGTAAAACGGAAGGGACCAGAAAGGACCTTAGTATATTTTATAGCATTCTGTATTTTAAAAGAGAATATAAGTCATCTCAAAAGAATAGATGGTTCTGCAGTCTTTAACAAAATATCCTAGCTAAGAATTCACAAATGTACACCGAAGCAGTTTTCCCAAGGTCACACAAATATATGAGGAACAGTTTGTTTTGTTTCAGTGAACCTACTTTAGGGATGAAGAGGGCATGAAAAACAGTTTTTAGATACTAGTCTCCCTTTTTGATTTCAGAGAAGCCCCTAGTAATATTTCTTCCTTTCCAACAGAATGAGAAGTAACCTTTGGGTGTTTCTCTTCCTAAAACAAAAATTTATATATATATATGCATGGAAGACCAAGGTCATCTGTAGCTGAGGGGAAAGCTCATTCTAAGCTCCCAGCAGTTGCTAAAGAAGTCACGTGGTGGTATTAGACAGTGTTATCCTTAGGAAAATAAGACTGTCTACAAGGGTATTTTTCAAATATACAAGTTGCCTTTTGTCCCTGACAGCACATTTTATTCACAACGCAGTCTAATCACGCTATTCTCCAACTCAGACAACAATATCACGGTGACACAAATGTCTCAGAGGACGTCACAGCTTTTCCAAATAAACAGAGAGCATCTTTGGGTGACTGGCTGGGAGGAATAACAATAGGAAAGGCACACTTTCTTTGCAAGGTCAATAGTTTCTGGGGTTTTTTGCTTTGTTTTTTTTTTTTCTTTTAGTTAGGAAGCCAGTTTCAGAAACATGGTTCTGCTAAATATTTTCAAGAAGCCACTGACATTTTATGAGCATAAGCTTCGCACACTTTGAAGTCCAGGGAGAAGAAGTCGATTCTTCTCCCATGATTGCATATGCTAAAGGAGCACAGTCGTAGACTATAGACTAACTGGCTACAAAGCAAATAGCAGCAGCCCAGCTGGGACTGACTGATCTAGATCTCAGCCAAATGATGAAGGGACACATTCTTTACTCTGCATTTTCGACCACAATCATTTTGGTTGGGAGAAGGCCATGCCAGGGTAGGGAATATTAGCCTGCCATTGTCTAGGCTAGCCAAAAATCTTAGCAGCAACAGAACAAATCTAAACAAAACAAGTGAACTCACAACAATGATCAAGGATTCAGTTAGTCAACCTGAGGTGGAATTGACGTTCTACATTTAGTGGCATCGGCTAATTTATTCATCCTCTCAATGTGTTTGGAAACAAAAGCAGACAAAGGGTCAAAAGAGAGAAACCAGGGGGTTGGTTCATCTCTATATTCAGCACATTTAAACAAAGATCGTGGCATATCAAAAACTGAAAGCATTGTAGCCATTTCAATCGATACGGAACCAGCATTTAATGAATAAAATCAATTTCTGTAAAACTGTCAAGCATCCCTCTCCTCCAAATTTTATCTTAATTTGGTCAGATATTTGCATGCAGATAAAAATGTACAGGAAAGGCGTTGGATCTAAGGAAGATACTCAAACATACCATGACTGGGCATGAAAACCCCATAGCACTGAACTCTGCAGCATGGACGACCTGAGTTTCTGAAGAGATTCAAGGGGGTAGAAATAGGAAAACCAAAGCTATAGGCAAAGAATGAAAGAAGAAAAACAATCCAATACTAAGCACGTATGAGTCAAGAAGCATCAGCCAATCACAGTGTGTGAGCAACATTTGGAAACTAGCTCCCAGAAACTGTTATTAATGTGTTCATAAGAGAAGGGCCGATCACTACCTAAATAACTACTTAGCATTACCACCAATTTTTGTGTCTGTCAAATGTTTCATGGATATGTTTAAAAACAGCGCATTCATTAATTTCAAAAATACATCTCAAAATATGGATATATTAAATGATAAGCTATCTGAGATCTGCTATCAGGTAGTGAGAAGAAAAGGCAATCAAGGGATTAGGATGATAACTGTGGAGTGGATGCTAGCTTTATAGACACTTATTATATCAGTCTCTATATTTTCCTAGCCATTGTACTGGTTGGTTTTATGTTAACATGAGCTGGAGTCATCAGAGATGAAAGAGGCTCAGTTGATAAAATGCCTCCATGAGATCCAGCTGTAAGGCATTTTCAATCCCCACATATATATATACATGCGCACCACGCCCCAACCCAAGACAATATCATAGTTTCCTGATAGCATTCATTAATACATGGTTAAGAGAGTAATATTCCAATGACAGAAGATTGCTTCTGATGAGTATTTTAAATCTTAAGTGTTTTATGTTTTGCATCAAGGAGGAACAAGCAAATAACTCAAATGTAGTTCTGGAAAGACAGATTTGATGCTCCAAGTGTTTTTATTCTAGTGCACGTCGCTAGGGACAATAGTAGCTCCAGTCAAGCATCCTGGATAATATTCATTAGGATATTTATTCTTACAGCACTAAGTATGACTCTCTAAAACACTGAATATATACTGTTTCAAGCCAGTTAGCCAAACAGCTGCAGTTCTATGCTCGTGAGATAGCTGTGGACACAAATAGTCAGTTCCCTGGGCACATTTTCATCAAGAAAAGGGACAAGATGATAAATAGACTCTGAATGCATCATGTCTAAAAAATTTGTCCTTAAAACATGGGCCATGGCTGTGAGACTGTGTGTGCAGGGCTGTGTGTGTGCATTAGTACACATGTATATGTCCTTGAATTTTTGGAGCCTGCACCCTCCAAAACATAAGAGTCACCTATTTTCCTAGGCAATAAGCTCTGTTGAGTAGAGGAGAAACAAGGAGAAACAATGCCTATCTGTAGTGTTAAGCTCCCAGAGAAGAACCTACGTTTCAAACAAACTCCTTTCCTAATTCATATACCGTTTTTCAAAAACTGGACCTGTACATTTGGCATCTTATTCTCCCCAGCCGGTTGCTGGGATCTACAGGTTAATGTGCTGCTGAAAGAGGCCATGGTGAAACACAGTCTAAAGAGCGGATAGAAGCCAAGCTTGGCTCAATTTTTCCGGCTCCATCCCTGCTATGCTAGAAACAGGGGATGCAACCATCCCTGTATTGGCCTCTAGTTATAATTTATGTGTTTACTTTCCCCGGTAGCACTCCATTTACTTGGGCTAATAAACTACTTCTAAATCGCAATGCTATAGTAACTCTAAGGGGCAGAGATCGTCCCATTTTTTTTTTTAGGGACGTAAAGCATCCTAAGAAGCATATCTATGAAGGGTAGACAGAAAGACCTTTGTTCTTCCTGTTCATTTCTAAAGGGCTTCATGCCCTAACACTGGCCAGGAGAGAAATGCTGAGCAGAGATCATAACTGTCCAGCATACTAAGGCAAGCATGATCTACAAGTCCACCTGAATCCAAAGCAGTCAGCACAAACCGTGGGCTGTTCCTTTCCCAGTTCGTTCCGTAGCTTCCGAACCAGTTTAGAAAAGTCGAGGGTGTTCAGTCTAAATTGGCCAATTTTTCTAAAAGTGTTGTAAATGACTTCGCAACAACAATAAATAATTCATTGAGTAGAATCTGCATTTCTTGTTCAGCTCACATAGGCCTGGCCAAACCTGGTATGTTCAGTATCATACCTGGGGTGGGGGTGGGAGGACGTGGAGTTGGAGGACTGTCGCACACCACAGTATCCAGTGACCATCATAACAAGGGGGCTTGTGACAATTTATCCTGTGAAGCCCTCTAAGGAAAAGCACAGACTACTGGCACACTCTGGTGATATTTCAAATCAGAAAAGAAAGCATACC
The DNA here is from genome assembly GCF_000317375.1 of Microtus ochrogaster. Taxonomy (NCBI): domain Eukaryota; kingdom Metazoa; phylum Chordata; class Mammalia; order Rodentia; family Cricetidae; genus Microtus; species Microtus ochrogaster. Next base: position 8,143,128 of record NC_022032.1, read on the forward strand.
AGGACAATAAGATTGGCAATAAAAAATTAGACCTGACGCTATTCTGATTTCTATGTGGCATCACCAACAAGAATCCTTTATTTCAGTGGGGGAGGGGCAGGTGGCCCACAGCACCTGACAGGCAGCGGTGGGTGGATCTCTGAGTTCCAGGACAGCCTGGTCTACAGAGCGAGTTCCAGGACAGCCAAGGCTGCACAGAAAAACCCTGTCTCAAAGAAAGAAATAAAAAAATAAGAAAGAAAGAAAGAAAGAAAGAAAGAAAGAAAGAAAGAAAGAAAAAAGGAAGGAAGGAAGGAAGGAAGGAAGGAAGGAAGGAAGGAAGGAAAGGAGAAAGAATACTTCTAGAAAAAGAAAATCAAAGAAGCTTGTTAAAAAGAGCTGGAGAATTTTCTTCATGTCACATATCTTTGGTGTTGGATATTCAACCAAAGGGAAGTGGTTGTCTCTTACAGACTTCTGCCGTAGGTAGCAGACCCATTACCCTGTAAGTTAAGGACTGATGTTCCATACATTCAGTGACTGATTGCTTCTCAAAGTCTGAGGAACTCAGAGAAGGTCATCTGCTCTTCTCCAGAGGCCACACAGTCCCGAGAGTTAGTGAGATTAGAGAATATCCACATGATTAGACAGGAGGTAAGAGAATTCACAGCCATCTTTTCTGCCTCTGTCAGACTGCTTTCCATTAGACCAGGTCATCAGATTCTATCAAGTATAGCTTGTAACTGTAGCTTTGGCTTATAGCTCAGGTTTGGGGAAACCAATTTCCCACCGTCAGAGGTCTTTATTATGAGAGAGAGAGAGTGTGTGTGTGTGTGTGTGTGTGTGTGTGTTTGTGTGTGTGTGTGTGTACTTGCCTGAATATGGCTTCCCTTAAACACTCAAACTAGTTTGCAACTCTGTCTGAAAACTTGATTATTTTATTTTATTTTGTAAAAGAAATGACAGGCATTGGTGTATTCTTTGGGGAATAAAGATGTAAGCCACCTTATTCATGACTGTGTCTCATCATTCTAAAACAATTTTATTTTCTTACATGCAGAAAAACACTAAGACATCCCAAGAACTTCCAAGTTTTGTTTTCTGGACTTGTTTACTTCTAGTCGATTGATATGAATTCACCATTCCTCCAAAAAAAATTTCAGGTATAGAAACCTAGGTAGTTTATTTGTCATGCCCACAGAAACTCCTACAGAGCTTGTGGTCGAGCACATTCTCAAATTTTCTTATAAATAAGAGAGGGGGGAAAAAAAACCAGAACCACTCTGCTGCTAGCCATGGCGGAGACACATGAGTGCGGTGGGGATGGTGGCTGCATGAACATGCAGACAGCGAACATCAAATCCAAGTCAGACTGTGTAGGGCGATGCAGATTGTCAGCTTCTTCAGGTCTAACGTTAGGCATACACAACGGAGCGATGCTGTAACACGAAGAGCTTTTGATACCCAGAGGTAGCTACTTCCTTTAGCTTGTCCCTGTCTGTGGAGAGAATACACAGCCTGCAGAGGGCTGCCAGACTGGGGGCTGCTACCATTTGTGGACAGTTATAGTTTTGAGTCTTAATATCAGGTTGAAACTTCCACACTAAACAGCAGCATACCGGCCAGGGCCACACAGAGTTGAAAATGTCTGGTGAAATTTCACCCACGGAACCAGCAATGTGATCTGAATGGCTGAATCAGTCTAGAGATAGGTAAGCTTGAGGATCTGCAGAAGTCTACATGTTGGAGCAGGAATTGAATCCTGTGGCCACTGCCTAGTGAGACTAGTTCTAGACAACAATGGCAACCATTCTAATGACCCTGAGAAAGAAGTCATGAATGATCTAATTGCAAAAGATAAGGGATATGTCCAAGCCAATAAAATTTTCCATTTAACAAGAAACTGCAACTAGACATTGCATGAGGTCAGAACAAAGTTCCAACTGTGCTTAGATCACAGAGCCACGAGAGCAGAGGTCCAGACAGAAGAAATCTGTTGCTACCATGAGTTAATACACTGAGGACTTCACCATGGCTACCCTGGCAGGCCAGGAATGTTTGATGAATCAAGTAGCAAAGAGGACGCACTCAATGTTCAGCTATCTTGATAACACAGTGAGGTGAGAACAACATGGCTGACATCTGGGGACAAATAACGGCCTTATAAGGTTGGCATAGCCCTTTGTTAACTCAAGGAAAGAATTTACATGCAGACTTTGTAATTCACCAAACATAATTTAGGAAAAGAGATGATTATTAATAAATACTCAAATACTGATTTAACTTGCACAGTTGCTACCAAAAGGGGAAAGGCGTGCTCAGTTCTGTTCATTGTCTGCTCACTCCCTACTTCCAGGGTGTTTTGCTAAAAAGAGTATGGTGACTGACAGTCCTGGTTGCCAGGACCCTTCTGTCAAAGGCTACTATCAGTCTGGTTACAATTCCCACTAAGGATGGCATCCACAATGGCAATTACTTTCCCAGTGAAGGAAGGTCGCAGTAGACTGACACTGGTTGTCACCACACCCTGCGACAGACACTCTCCTGCTCCAGAAGCATGAGTACCAGAGAGATGTCTTCATGCCTTCCCCTGCTACAAATGAGGTCCAGAAAATACGCTGCCAGGTCTTGGCAATCAGAGTCAGCATGGGCTCCGGAAGACGCTCGGGAGGAAAAAGCCAGTGCGCAGAAGGCTCACTTGTTATGGTAGTACATGATGTCACCTGACATCCAAACTCGAGGGAAGCAATCCATGTTCTGCTATCTTTCTGGTGACTCCAAACTCTTCCGTTGCCCTCTCTTACGACAGAAAAAATAGGCAGATTCAACCCTAACAGTCTCATTGTAGGAGAGCAGTGACTACAAACTATCTTCTGAGGCAAGTAAAAGCACTTTAAATATGCTCACGAGTTCCATTTTTTTTGATGGGCATGTGATTTGCCATGTACTAGCATTAAGGCAGATCTTGTAGCAAGATCAAGGGCAGGAGACATGAGGTTAGCAGTGAAGAGGAACGTGGTACTTGGTGACTGAGCACTCTAGGCCATCTCATTTTGCTTTATGCTTTTCTTTGTATAACATAAACACTTTAGAGCCCTGCACTGGAGTTTAACTTAGGCTGTGACAAGAGCTTCCTCCAGTCACCCTGCCTGCTCACCCCAGGGGATAATGCCAGCTGTGAAGGTGCAGCTCTAGCTCTCTTCCTGGTCCCCCGACTCCCTGCTGGAAGTAGAAGAGACATGCAAATGAACCGCAGATGTGCAGTAACGCCACGAACATTCTGCGCCGAGACAAGAACTGAGACTCGTTAATAACGGTTCCGTGCCAGGTTGCGCAGCATTCTAAATAACAGATCCTCACAGTAAACCACCCAATAAAGAATGTTCCCTGATTTTTCACAGCTGAAGAAATGGAGGCCGAAGGAGCTTAGATGCTATTTTGCCTGTTTCTCAGCATAAAAAAAGAAAGAAAAAATGGAAAAAAGAGGAAGCCCAGCAGTATATGATGGCATGCAATGGAATCGCAGTACGCAGGAGGCAGGGGTACTATGTTTTTAAGTTGGAGGCCAGACTATCCTATAGAGTGTGTCCAAGGCCAGCTGGTACTCCAGAGTGGGGTCTCATCTCAAATAAAACAAAACAAGTAGAAATAAACAACAACAAAAGATGAATTCCATCCAAGGCGATGGATGCCAAGGCTCATAACGTGTCCATTAATGCATTCTGGCTCGGGATAGTTATTTCATAACTACATCTGTGACCTTGTAGTAAAAACAAGCAAGCAAAACAAGAAGTGTAGCCCTTTTTTCCATGTTTATGGAGATCATATTCTTCCACCTTCCATCCAATGATACTCAACATTTCCTTTGTCTGCAAACCATATTTTCAGAGAATGAGACATAAAGTATATTATTCTCGGTTTCAGATTCTGAGTAGAAAGCAGGAGGCGAAGGTTAGTCAAACCCATTCTATTTTAGTCTGGACTATGAGCAACAGCTCGGGTCCCATTACCTAGCACTCGGCTCTTTCAGAATAGAATAGCTATGTTTTCTGCTAAGCGTTCTTTAACTGATCCTGAAGAACTGAGTGTAAATTAGGAAAGTGATCAACCGGCTGGAATGTTGTAATGGATTCTCTTCAGCCTCCAATCAAATTATCCTCATCTTCCTTTTAAAACCGCTTTTAAGAAAATTCAATTTTCATTTAGTGGCCATTTTGAGGGTAGAAAAAATACTCCCCCTATTATTTCTCTACAAATCCATAGCTACAGCCATGTGCATACTTGTGGGTATACAGACAAATAGAAATATGCTGAGCTATAGGCAGTGGGGGGACTCGGGACAGCAGGAACTGTAGCAAATGGTGTGCTAAATTTAGTTACGATGCCTGTGCAATATTTAATATTTGCATAAGAGCTGACTGACCTCTATGTACAATTAATACTAGTAGCTCCTCCAAAAGCTGATGATATGCACCAAAAGCTGAAGGAGAAAAGGGCAAAGGATTCTGTAATCCAGGCAGCTAAGTTATAGAGATGGCAATTTATTTTCAGGGCTCCTTGAAGGTAGGCAGGCTCCTTTTGTTAGCTAGATAATATTCTTTAACTTCACAGCAGCTTTTTAAAATTAGTAATAATTTTTGTATTATTGCCTGTTGTTGAGAAAGGGTCTCACGAAGCATCCCCAGCTAGCCTGAAAATCATAGACATCTGTCTGCCTCCTTCTTCCCCGACCTTCGAGCTGAGATTTGAGACTTGCACCACCAAGCTTCAAATGGGTAATCCTCTCAAACGAAAGTTAAGTTATGATTTCCGTGTCAATTTAAATGAACAATTCCTACAAAAACCAAACAAATGAACAGATAACCACCTGGCTGTCCCCAGACCTGATGGAAGTCATCTTTCTTTTAGTTAGGTCACAAGGAAGCATCATCTAATCAGACTTCTCTGTAAGCTAACCCTTTAAAACAGGGCATAAATAATAGCGAAAGACCACAAAATTGGGAAAAGAATGTGTAAAACAGAGTTAAAGTGCCTAATTTTATCTCTAATCTCTATTCGGTAGATACTGAGTAAAAACTAATTTTTTATTCAAATGAGTATGATAAATAGTGTCTTCCCCTAAAGTTGACCACTGTGAAGTCATAAAATTATTCACAATTAGCTAAGGCTAGGATGGAAATGTTATTTATGAAGTAAGAGAAGAGACTGGAGACACGCAGGAGGACCTTTATATAATGTCTTTTAAGCCACAACTGCCCGTAAGAAACATGACTATACTATTGAACTCTGTACTTCCAAATGTACCATTTTAGCTTAGCGTCCTTTTGTTTCCTAAAAATAAGCAGCCAATTTTGAACAGAAATGTCAAAAAAAAAATCAATAGAAAGTAATTAAGAAGAGTGTTTAATGTCCTTGAGAAAAGCTTTGAAGGCAAAAAGGAAAAAAAAAAATGGAAACTTCATCCTGGCCAACAGTCTCATATTTTCTCTCCATAATAAAAACAAAAGGTGGTAACTTAAATTACTTTATAGAAAATGTGTCAAGCGTTGCCCTGGGTCATACTACAGTTAGTGCCACTGAAGTGCCTTATAAACCAGTGTAAGCTATCCAGTAACCCACCGTCTATGCAGTCAGGGTTAGGAGCTTCCTAGCAGGGTACCAGCAACATGGAAGAAAACCCCACTTACAACACTGAAGATCTGATTCCCATCCTCTCTAAGTACTGACATCAGAAGAAAGGAAATCACATTTATTGAGCGATTCCAGCATGAGCTCACGGTGTTCTCACAATAACCAAAAGCTCTGTATTATTTCCCCCACTTATCAGAAAGAAAACAGCATTTCAGAGACATGACGGTGTTTGCAAAATTCCTACAGACAGAAAAAGGCAGAGCCAAAACGCAAACCCACATCTCTGATGACAAAGTCCCTGCCCCTTCCAAGAAACTAGTTAGGTATTTGAGGGTTATTTCCCCCCTAATGGGAGTACTTTAATTTGAGGACCAAGTATTTTCTATATTTGGGGGAAGCTAGATCTTCATTTACATATGTAAATAAAGTAGCAGTTCATACCAACACTGGGCGGTATTCCTTTACAGGTGACTTATAGCTACTCTGGTTCTCAAGATGGTTTAGCTACCATAGAAAAAGGTTAAGAATACCTAATGTCATCAGCAGACCATGACACTGTGAGTTAGAAAATGAGAGCTTCATTCAGTCTTTGTATTGAGGCTAGGAAGAGTGATTTAACCCTTACAAACTTAATAGAATTGATGTACTATGTTTGTAGGTTTTACAGATTGCCTAAGGCCATGAAAAAGTAATTTCTTAATTGACGCCCTTCTAGCCTAAAAAAGACATCCACATACTTCAAGACTATGACCTCAGAAATTAGGAGATGGGTGAGAAATAAACAAATTCTTTCTTTTTATATTAAAAATACTTATTCATTTTAAATATTCTTATTTTAGGTTTGGGCTAGTGTTTAATAGAAAAGTCTGATTTTCTAAAAGGAGGCTATAGTGATAATTTATTTTAACAAAAATTTCATTCCTTCACACAAAACCAATCTATAAATACCATGATCCATTTAGTTAGGATTTTATTAACGGCTGGCAAAGCATACAGCTTCAAACACACAGTTGCAGATAAGTTTTTTTATAGTATATTTTTCTATTAGAACTTCAACTATTTTAATATTTAACACAGAGATCCATCCTTATACAGAAGAATTTAGGACCTGAAATACAAGTGGGGCGTCATTGATTGCCTGAACAATTCTGTATACTAGCTCATTTCGCATTGTTTCCTTCTGCTATGCACAATTTTCTCACTCAAGAAATCACTGACCACAGATTTGGAATAATGATCCTCTGGCCACTCCATACCTGAGCACACTGTAAAATACTCATCCTGACCAAGCTACAGCTTTGGAAAGGAACTCCTTGGTGCTGGCCCTTCCATCCAGCCTCAAGGAACTGCAGGTGACACCAGGGATGAGACTTCTGCTGCTTTATAATCAATGATGCCAAATCATAAGTGCTTAAAGACAACCTGCCAGAAACAGTGGCTTCATTCTCTGGGAAGACAAGCGTAATTCCTTTTTCTGGGTGAAAACTTCCAAGCTGGGGCTGAGGGGGTTGTTCAGTGAAACAGGTATTGCTGTGGTATGTACAGGCTCCTGGGCTAAATCATCAGCAAAACACAGAAACACACAATACACACCCACACACCCACCCACGATTCACAGAGTGACTTGCCCTACTTGACAGTAGATTGCCAAGGTTTGGATGCCTATAGTGGTTCAATAAATACTAAAATCTTTGCTTCCAATTGATCTGAGTTGATGATGCGGTGAGAGGATCAACGGTTTATGACTGTTATGTGGATTTCATACAATGATGCTATCTTTGGGTGTGTGAATTTACCCCTTGCAATATCTGAGACATGCTCACATTAGCCAATCCTTTGCTAAGGATGGGTTAATCTCACACATGCGCGCGCACACACACACACACACACACACACACACACACACACACACACACACACAGCATCTTGAAAACAACCGCAGGGCTCTATTTTTTCATCATCAGTTCCGCAACTGGCTTTATCAAATTGGCAGAAAGATTAGAAATCCCTATTGCACTGCTGCTGTACTTCAGGGATTTCCACTCTATTTCTGTTGTGATTGAACTGTATAGGTTAGAGGAAGCTTTTAAATTAAAAAAGTCACTTCAAGCAAACAAAGACACCTCCTCTCCTCACATATAACTGCCCTTTCTGACTTTCCATAGTCTGGAGTCCAGGTGAAAATGCAGTAATAACCAAGAAGTCAATACTACTATCAGCAAGGGCTAACTTTGTGCCTGAAGGGGTCCAGGTGAAGTTTCTGTACAAATTTTTATGGTCACCTTTTCAACAATCCTCTTTTCCTGCAGGAATTTCTCCATTGCAGAGATAGAAGCACTCAGAGTCTCCCCAGTCAAGGTGAATCTGCAGCAGAAGGCCACCACAGAACGGTGGGTTGTTCAGCAGAGCTGCATAAATGCTCACGTGGGAAGAAAGAGGCGAATCTTCACCTCTGGGATCATCTGCCCTTTATACTAGCCCCATTCAGGCCACTGGCTGGGCCCCACAGGACAGTCCTCAGATAGAAAAGAGTAGGAAGGACACTGCCAAGCAGAGCTAAGTTAGAGGGGAGTGATCTGCCTGACAAAGGCTCAGTTTTACTCTATGAGAAATATTGATTAGGGTGGAGCCACCGATAGATGTGGGGATAGGATAGACTTTGGCTAGATCTAAGTCAAACATGGTTTATATCTGTAACAGGTCAAAACTGGGTCCAACTAAGCAAACTATCAGAATGCTAATAGTCTACCGAATATTCAAAATTATTTCTAGAGCCAGCCACAGACAGACTGACAAGATGGGACGGGTTCTTCAGAGCCCTGGAGAAAGAGCTGAACTTCGAGCAGCCCTGAGTTGCTTCTAAATCTGATGCTCTATTGTTCTGATTTAAACTTAATATCAGCCGTAGCAGCTTGGATCAAGCTCAACAATTTCCATTTTCAAGGAAGAAGTGATAGGCTGGTTACAGATCATGGAGTATTTACACTGGGTATTAATTTCAAGGATCTAACTCTAATAAACTGGTTCCAACTGGGTAGAAAATAAGGAGCTGGGTCCTCCTCTGAAAAGGAATCTTCTATATGATTTTCTCCTTCCACACATCTCATTTTATTCAATCATATTTTTTGTGGTTGTTAAGCACAACAGAAGTTACTTAAAATATGAGGTCATCATGCTTATTGCTGCTAATAAAAATATACATTTCATTAATCTTATTTTTAATTTAAATGGTTACCAATGGACTTCTTTTTTTGTGTCAGAATATGATAAACATACCCAATAACAGAAACCAGTCTAAATCTTTTTAAGTCACACCCACATTTTCAGCCCCCCTGAAAAGGCACATCTCGGCAATCATCGATCTAGAGCGACAGGCATTAAGGTATCTCAGTCCCCACAGATTACTAATTCCATTGATGAGACGTGGTATAGCTTTTATTAGCAGCCATCAGCAGATGAATGGGGGTGGGGCTCACTAAACATATGAGGACCAATCAAATCTGCTGGCAAATGGTGCCTATGCGCTTGCTTGTGCTAGGACTAACTACATTGTGTTGTAGTGATGTCTTCCAACTGAGAAATGGTTCGGCATGCTCTATTAAATTCCCGACAATGGGTAAAATAACACATGGAATAGTGTGTGATTTGTTACACAAAAATATAGGCAAGGTGAATATATTATTTTGCAAATTATAAGCCGACTTGGTTTTTGAGAAACAAGAACTCGCTTTTTAGCACAGATTTGGCATTAGTTTGTTTACATTCCTGATGTCATACAATGAAATCCATGGTTACTCTTTTTAAGGTTTAAGTCACAGGCAGATTAACTTTCTGGTCTGTTTACGGTGCCTTCTCCAAAGCCACTGTAGACTCTGGCACCTTCAGCCTCACAGCCTCCTTGTTCCAAGGACACAAGATATCCAGGTTATAAACAACCTCCAAGAAAAGATAAAAGTAACCATTTTTATGATTCAAGTGTAAATTCACTTAATTCAGCTGAACAAATCACTACTGAAATTTCACCAAGTTGCCCTGCCCATTTTTACTGTCTCCCTAAGCGGGGGGCGGGGCGGGTATTGAAAGATGAGGGCTAGAGGAGGAAGAAATGAAGAAAACAGTGTCGTTAGTACACCTTGCATATATCATTCCTCTGCTCAGATGTCTGCCGGGTGACCGGCAATTTGTTAAATTAACTCATTTCCCCAGAATCAGTCTTTGTTACTGAAAGGCCACAGCTCTCTTCTATGAAGCGCCATTAGTTTATAGGTGCTTGTTCAGCAGATTTCATTTCCTGCTGACGGGATTGAAAATTAATCGATGCACTGCAATCTGAGCAAAAGGGCAAAGATGCCGGAAGGGATGGTGACAGCAAGGCCTCCTTCTGCGGGAGTCCCTAGTGCACAGGCACAGCCAGGCCTGGGGAAGCCATCGCTTCTGTAAAAACTGAATGTGCTGTAGCATTCCTTCACAGAAACAGTAGCTACTCAGCCACAGTTGGTCTTACGATGGCCTCTGCTAAAGATCAGAGGCTAAACTAAGTGGTGTGGGCGATTTTCTTCCAAATACTTGAAACAATTTTCCAGTGTTGGCAGGAAGACTTTTGGTAGCACGCGCGCATGCGTGCGTGCGTGCGTGCGTGCGTGCGTGCGTGCGTGCGTGCGTGCGTGTGTGTGTGTGTGTGTGTGTGTGTGTTAAGCCAGGTAAATCATGCACGGTGGTCAGGACAGATGTGGGTTCTAGTGTCATTCTATCTTCCCTATAAGTGGACTGAACAGAAGAAAGTGAATTATATTATCTAACCTATGGGTGTACCAAAAGGACAGAAGAACGTGTATTTTGAATACTTTTTGTTAGGCATATCTATCAGCTCACAATCCTGAATGAAACCATTTCAGAGGAAGAAAAAATACATACAGGTTAAAGAGAAAACAGTAGAGTACACCTATTTCAATGTAAATCTTAAGATTTGTTTTGTTGTGGCTACGTGGCAGAAAAATTCTCTTATTCTCATCCAAGTAATAATGTGTCTTCAAAGGCACAACGGATATTCAGACGATGAAACAACCATTATAAAAACCAGTTTTCTACATGTGTCTTTTCCTGTCCGTAGAGGAGAACACAGTAGAGAATATGGAGCCAAGATGGCTCCGATGCTGTGTTCATCTTCGTGTGCAGAGCGGGGTTGGGTTTGATGAGTCCCTGTTATCGAGGGATAAGAACTTGGTTTTATTTGATCCTTTTCCTGATTTCTGACTTGTAATCCGTGATGTTTCTGATCCCATTGGAAAACGAATCCGAATCAGAACAGTTTTGTAGTTTTGCATGTAAGTTGTCAACCAGGCATTAAAGCACAGGATTCAAATGTTGATAAAAAAAAAAAAAGAAGAAAAAAATGAAAGTAATCAGAAGGACATTTCTGAATTGTTGTAGAGCAAAATACTTAAGAGCATTTCTCCAAAGAAGTCAAACAGATGGAAAATGAAACTATTTTTTTTCAGTATTTGTTCCCTTATCCATGTTGTTGTCTAAGATGAGCCTGGAACATTGCAGGGCCAGCAGATAAGGCTAGAAAAGTGGGGATGCCCCTCCACTATTCAGAGATTGTTCCATACCACCTCACAGCCTCAGCTCATGATAAATACCATGACAACAGAGATGGGTGTGTGGTGGAGCAATAATCCCACCACTCAGGAAGCTAAAGTAGGGGGATGACCATCAGGTCTGAGAACATCCTGGGCTATTCAAGAGCAGCCAGCAGGAATGAGATCCTGTCTCAATAAGCTAAAATAACCTTAAAAAATAAAGAAAAAAATATAAGCACAAAAATAATAAATAAAATAAACCAATGGGAAGTATAACTGAATGTCACTAATCATTTCAGGTAGACCAATATTAGATGCATTTGTACATGTAGGGTTGTCTCCCGCTAGTAAGTTCTTTGCCAGCTTATTATTATTATTATTGTTGTTGTTGTTGTTGTTGTTATTGAAAAACCTGTCCTTAGAGAGGAAAAGGAAAAGCTAAAAGAAGTATAAAACAAAAGAAAACCAGCCAAATAATTTTACACACAACATTTCTTGATGGTCAAATGCTACTGTAAACAACCACCATTAACAGACTGGACTCTGAAAGCTGATGTCAATCAACTCAATGCCCTGACACAGCTGTGTGGTGCTGCTGCGAGTTGCTTAATTGTTCAGGCCTCTATGATTCTCTGTACAGCCCCAAGGCACATCTGAACACGGACATGGCTTGATGGACAGAAGCACACGCTTTGCCACAAGCTCAGAGAAAACCAAATGAGAGCGCCATCCTGGAGCCATTTGTTTAGGATATAGGCAACTTCTGACCAAGATTTGATGGTAACACTGAGCATGCTCTGCTTTCATGCCCATTTGTAACTAATTTTGATCTTCGGGCACTCATTATAAAGAACTCTTAACACTGCAGAAGAAAACTAATTTAAAGATTTCTCTGGTTTTGATATTTGTTATGAGAGTCAGGTGTCAAAAATGAGATACTAATTCGGAGAGAAAGCTGTAAAGAAGAAGTAGTTCCGATGAGCAGAAAAATGAAATTTCTAACACGGCGATCTACTGCTTTGGGTTAGAATGTCAAGGAAACATCATTGTTTTGTGATCTTGTGATTTGGTATTCACTTTCCGTTACGGACTTTCGAATGTTGACGGCAGAGTTTCAACTCAGATGAGCCCTTAAAACCCTTCACATTTTGTTCATTCTTTTGCTCGGTGAACAGGTACTAGAGGATTAGACTGCAGTAAGGACTTCACACAAGGATGCAGTGTAGAAAACATACAAATGAGGTAGGAAAGGAAAACTGTTCAATAGTTTGCATTTCTCTCTATTTCTGTCAAGTTTAGCAAAGTGGCCCATCTTTTAGTTGAACATAGCTAGTTGGACTTCTTTAGTGGACAGGTTTACCTACTTCCAAAGTGATTTTAATATTATAAGTGGCAAAATGAGAAGTTTAGTAAAATGTGAAACCCTTAAAAAGGCAGAGCCACTCAAGATTCAAGGCAAAAAGAATAATATTCAAAAATTATTGATTAATGTATTGCTTTATATCTGGGTATCCCCGTATCCCCTGTGTCATTAATGTGTTAAAATGATAATAAGCTTTTCAAAGGTGACTAGTGGCTAATGGCTAACTAAGCAGTCTTCCTGGCATTCTTGGCTCTAAATTAAAGACATGAACTGAGGCCCACAGTTATGACATGTGAAAAGTAAAATAACTCAAAAATCTTGAAAGGCAAGGAGGTACAAGTTCATACAAGTCCAATTGTAGGGTTTTTTTTTCTAAAGAGATATCACGCCTGATCTATCTATACAATGAACATCATAGAGCATGTATGTGCTTACCCAATTGAGCCAGAACTTATCACTCTTGGGGACGAGATTTTGTAAGCTGGGGCCCATTCATGACACTAACAGGTACCTGACTTTAGCTGAAAAGTTTCTCCAAGGGATGCAGAATGGAACAGATTTGAAGAAGTAGATATGAAAATAAGCAAGGGGCTAGGTGATCTAAAGTTAGGTGGGCTGGATCTACATCCGCAGAGGGAGTCCTGGGTTAAAACGCCAGAGGAAGAAAGGGACTTAGCTTATTCTAGCCAGTGAATTCAGGTCCCTTCTGGAATGGAATCAGCTCAGAAAGCACATAAATAAATTAGAACATGACAGGTGAGATCCGTGGAGTGATGGTTGAAAAGAGAGAACAGGAGAATGCAGGGGTTTGTGTTACCATAGCGATTGCTCACCCGCAAATGGGCCGTGTTTTCATTTATATAAACCCATGTTAACCTGGCCCAATAGATTACATATTCCCTTTGTGTTTTACATTGTTTACATTATCAAATAGCTTATCAAGGTCTTCTGTTGACAGGAATAAAGCTTAGCTCAGTTCTTTTGGCTAATGTGAGGAATTAACTCCACCTACCAATTACATTAATGAAGGCAACTGGAATAATGATTTATCATCTGTGTGGTGAAAAAAGTACTTTTTGAATAAGTAAAATCTGACAGCTCTTCTATCAGGAACACTGATTAGGGTCTACTTATATTTGCATATATAATTACTCTGATACTTTTTGCACTATTGGAAACATAATTGCTTTTTTTTTTACCTGATATTTTACCTTTATATTGCCTTGGTAAGATTTTTCTGGCATGTCAGCTGAGGGTTAGGTAAGAACACTCACTTCGGTTCTTTACTTAGTTTCACTCACAACATTGCCAAGTTTATTTTGCAACTTTAGCCATATTAAGATGTTCTGTCATTCACCGCTTCTCTTAAAAAAGAAATGCATAGCCGGGCGGTGGTGGCGCACGCCTTTAATCCCAGCACTCGGGAGGCAGAGACAGGCAGATCTCTGTGAGTTCGAGGCCAGCCTGGTCTACAAGAGCTAGTTCCAGGACAGGAACCAAAAGCTATGGAGAAACCCTCCCTAGAAAAATCAAAAAAAAAAAAAAAAAATGCATTCTGATAAATTATGTATAGCAATTTATGTATATATATGCACATATATATGTATAGTATAGATTTGATTGCCTTAAATTCATTTACTCTGTGTGAGCTAGCAGCACAAAAATCAGTCCTCATGAGATACGTGCTTCAAAAATAACTAGGATATGGGAGAAAGGAAATGGGAAGCGACTGTCAGTGGGTATGAGAGTTATTATGGGGCTGTATAAATGTTCTAGATTTGGAAAGTTGCCATCATCTGAAGAATTTCGTGAATATAATAAAATATGTAGTGAATTACTACATTAAGTAATTCTTATAATTCAAAAACTTAAAAGTTTAAAATAACTTGGAACAAGTAAGTACATGCATAACAGTATTTGGTTAAATTTATTTTGTTCTTTTGATAACCAAAACCATATATTCTTTTAATTAAAAAATAGTGTGTGTGTGAGAGACAGAGAGAGAGAGAGAGACAAAGAGATAGATAGATAGATAGATAGATAGATAGATAGATAGATAGATAGATAGATAGATAGATAGAGAGAGAGTGAGAGGGGGGTGCACATGGCGGCCATCAGAAGGCAACTTTCTGGAGTTAGCGCTCTTTCTTCTACCTTTGCATGGGTTCTGGGACTAGAACTCAGGTCCACAGGCTTGTTTAGCAAGCTCTTTGATCTGATAAGCCGTCTCAAGACCTCCCGTCCCCTCCTATATTCCTCAGTAGCAATGTACATGGGAAAACTACAGAGAAATATGAACCAGAAATGAGTAACCCATTTTCATAAGATGGAAACTCATGGCAGTAAAAGCAAGAAATCTCAGTGATATCACAAAGCCCTTCTACAAAGACGCAAGACTAGGGAATTCTGTTCCTTCACATTTCGAGGTAATTCGTCTTTTGCTTCAAGCCCCAACATTTAAGTACATCTATGTTGACTATGTTCAAAGATGTACCACACAACTGGACAACTGTCTCTATTCCATGGAAGGGTCTGACTCCACTGA
This sequence comes from Microtus ochrogaster, assembly GCF_000317375.1. NCBI lineage: Eukaryota > Metazoa > Chordata > Mammalia > Rodentia > Cricetidae > Microtus > Microtus ochrogaster. The sequence goes on from NC_022032.1 coordinate 8,158,228, forward strand.
GGAAAGAGTCCGTTCCCCTCAACTACATCAATCATTAAACCAGGCAAGCTGTTGAACTAATTAGCATCTGGGCCTGAAAACTACAATTATTTACTGATTCAATTTTTGTGCCACTGTAGGCACACTGAATCCCTCAATCACTGTCAGCTACAGACTAGGAGGAAGTAGCCGAGTTTCATTTTTAATGATTACTTAGTTAAAGTTATAGCTGTATGGTAGTTTTATGCATGCAAAATTGCCCGTACGTAGTTCCAAAATAATTGAACACAGAACAAATGCAAATCAGATGTAGTACAAACACAACACAAACTCACAGGCAGCATACAGCACACATCACCTCTAAAAGTGGAATATTTATGGGTCAGATTTAGCTTCTAAGTATCAGTAAAGACCACTGTGGAATTCCTTCCAAGAATGTTTCTGCTTTAGCCTTGAATGGAGAATGTATATAACGATTTCCTTATGGACATCTCTCTGGTGATGGGATGAGACTCAGTGCTTCTAGAAGTCACTCCTGGCCTAAGACTTTACTGTTACATTAAAAAAAAAAATCCAACCCAGCCAACTTTATGGGGAATGATCATCTCATGTCTATGATATATATGATCCCCAAATTATACAGATTATAAATCTCACACACTGGCTTTGTGGCATGGAATAGGCATGGAGAATTTGAGCTATCTTCCTGTACCAGACCTGGAGCAGTCTCTGGGTTGCCATTCTCTGTCCCTAAGAATTCTCAGTTCTCCTTTATGTGACCCTTATTCATGGTGGCTCCTACCATCTGTAATCTCAAATGCTTTCCCTTCATTGTAATCAAAGACAGGTGTAGCTGCTACAGTAATACCTTATTGTTCTGAATGTATGACTTATGATGCCCTTGCTAAATGCGGCACATCATAAACAGCAAGCAGTCCCTTAACAGTTAGAAGATAGTGTGATGGAGGAAGGTCATTGGTTAATTAAATAAAGAAACTGCTTGCCCTGATAGGTTAAAACATAGGTGGGAGGAGTAAACAGAACAGAATGCTGGGAGGAAGAGGAAGTGAGGTCAGACTCGACAGCTCTCCTGTCAGGAGCAGATGCCTCAGAGAGACACCATGCTCCGCTCTTGCGGGCAGAGGCGAGAGCTCTGCTCTCTGAGGCACACGCGATGAAGCTCCGACCCAGGATGGATGTAGGCTAGAATCTTCCCGGTAAGCCACCTTGTGGGCTACAGCAGATTATTAGAGATGGGCTAGTCCAAATGCGAGAGTTAGCC
>NC_022032.1:8159588-8170799 GCF_000317375.1 Microtus ochrogaster
GGGTAAAGCTAGCCGGAGGCGGCCCGGGGTGCTGGGGACGCAGCCCCGCCGCTCATATTACTACAATAGTGTCTGCCCTCATATCTCTGTCACACTGACTTTACCTACAGTGGGATCTCTAATGTACACTTGGCCATGTTTTGCTCCCACACTGTCTCTTTGCCAGCTGTTCCTTATATAAAAAATTAGTTTCATTCTCTATGCTTCCCCTACGAGTTTGCTCATTGGAAATGGTTGTTACCTCTTCAGCATATTGCTGCCTACCAGATGACTGCTCCATTTTATACAAAGTTATCATCCATCGTTCAGAAATGTAGTTTTCTAATTCTTCATAAGCCTAAAGCGGAATCCTGACATTCTAAAATACTAAAAGAACCATACTGTGTAGATGAAGGAAACTGTATCAGCTTTAGCAAGTGTGTCTCTCTGGGACTGCTGTGGCGTTGACTATTCTGTTCCTGTCACTAACTGTCTCTACACATGCATGCATACATTGGCTATAGGTCACTTGCTCTGTATTTCGGAGAGTTCTCTTCTTCATGAAGCATCTAGTCTGGAGGACTATCAGCTGACTCTGAGGACAGGTCAGCAGCATCACACGGAAAGAATGCTTTGCCAGACTAAGAGAGCAGAGCTATAGAATGAAGAGGTGAGAACTTGGGACAAAGTAATCCTCTGGTTGGCTCAAGCCAAAATGAGCAGCAGACTGCAAATATAAAGACTGAAGAGTTTTATACCTTGATACAGTTTCACAGAACTACCCACACATCTCTAAAGGACTGCCTGCTGATGACCGTGATGCGCAAGTCAAAGCTCGTGATATATGTCTTCTCTGGGTGACTTAGAGAGTCTTCAGCAGAATGGGATGACTTGGGTCTGTCCTCATAATAGCATCTCCAGATTTCTCAATAAACTGCTATGAAGACCCTACTGTCACGGTTTTCATGCTTAATGTAAGATATACCTTGTTCTGTAGACAGAGTTGAACTGCAGGCAGCATCTACTAGTCCTATAGCTTACACGACTTAGATCCAGCCAACAACAATTCAGCACATGACCTGGACATACAAAAGAATCCCGAAGGTAGACAGACTATAGAAAATTCTAAGTGTCTTGAAAAGGAATCATGAGGCTGTACTTGGGCCAAAAATCAAGACAGCTGTAGGCAAAAGCATAAAGAATTAGTCGGGCCTGATGATGCACACCCATACACCTGTTACTCAGTGAGGCCAGAGAATAACAAGTTCAAGGCCTGTCTGAGCAACTTAGTGAAATCCCATCTTAAAAATAAGATGTGAAAAGAGGTCTGGGGGTGTAGTTTGGTGCTAACGAGCCTAGCATCATGAAAATTCAAGATTTAATCCCAGGACCACAAAGGAAAAAAAGTAGCAGAAATTATGTTGGCTACTTAGAAGAACTGTTATTTAATATCCAGGGCTCTTATTCTATCCCTAACTCAGAGGAGCCTGGGAAATTGAGGAGAGCAAAGGCACAGTTTTCAATTAAGGAGTGTTATGTAAATTTCTATCACTTAACATCCCCCTCCCCCAAGGTAATTAAAGAACTTTGAGAGTGAAGAGGAGCAGAACATCATTCACTATGATTCTGCTCTGGGAGAACTCCGAGACTCCACCAGTTTTTTCACTCCTGTGTCCCTAAAATATTGATTTTGATGGGAACATTTTCCTTTTCATTTTAGCTCAAGCATATGTAAACTTTCCTTAAACCCCAAACAGACTAGAATGTCATCTTTACAGGCACCTGGGGTGGAACATAACGTGGAGGAAGACAAGAGATGGAGAACTGGCAGCTTCTCCTGGAAGGGGGGTGCTGATGCATTCTTCGGAGTCCAAATCACCTAATTTTGTGGTCACTCTCATTGACTAGCCAGTCTGATTTTTTAAGCATCCAGACGCTGGATTAAAACCCTGGAAATTCCTTGGCTCTGTTCTGGGTCTATTAGAGTTCATTTGATAGTTCCCTTATTTGGAATTACATTTCGATAATAGAGGTTGCACACAACCTTGCTTCTGTATGTACTCTCATGGCTAAGTTCCTAATTCTCACCAAGTGCCACTGAACGTCCCCAGGATGAAAAGGAGCAGGGTGTCTGCCCTTGGGAGAGTTTCATCATCTAAAAACCAGTACCGGAGAGAGCAGCCCTCCATACCCCAGACAACTTCACACTTGGTATCAACATTGTGAACTGTGTGTTTCACAATTCCCACTTCTTAAATTCTACAAAGAACATTTTACTGCCAACAAAATCCTGACTGTTTCATTCTTTCTCTATTTACTGGGTCTAGGAAGTGTCATTGTTTTGTGGTTATGTCTGTTTCTATTTTTTTTTCCCCCAACGGAACTGAGATAAAGACACCCTGTTATTCTATAGTCTTGTTTAATAGCCTTGTGCTCACTATTTGGTATTTCTAGACTGACTCCAATGCTAAAATTTCACTGGCCCTTTCCTTTTGTATTATTGCTAGCTTCTAAATTCCTAATTGTCAGGCACTGTCCCAATTCCCATTTAAAGATGGCTGAAAATGAAGAGAGGATGCCCTAGGTGAGGGGCATGCTGGGAGAATGAGTCTTAGCCCCAGGAGAATCTAACTCTCATCTAAGGGGATTTCATTTCTGGGTTTTAAGGTCTTGATCTTTAAAATGATCTAACGCTGCCCATTCAAAGCTGCTTCCATTTTGCTGTGACAGAGAGCAGGCGCTGTCTGAAGAAACATTGGTACCACAGACTGTGGAGAAATATATTGTCTCTCACACACATGTTTACACCCACACAGTTTGCTGGATCCACAGGATGGTTTCTCTTAGACATGACCTAATCTTATTTAGGCTCAAAATCTTGTCAGTGTGGGTCTTCAGAGCTGCTTTAGACAATGAATATGTGCAACATGAGACAGCAGCTCAGACTTTATTATCATTAGGCATGCTCAAAAGAAAATAAGGAACCGGCCTACAACAATGAAGGGATAGAAAAGAAAACACAAGTATAAGAGTGTTTTCAAAAATTGAAGCACCTCATGAGACTAAATATTAGAAATTATTGCAATCTGAAATGTCAGAACGGCTGCGTATAGAAAACTCTGGAAGAGAAAACACATTTAAATTGGAACACTCATCTGTGGGAAAAAGTCATAAAAAAGTTGGCTTAGTATCACAGTGAACATCTGCAATTTAGGCTTTAAATTATGATAACAATTGATATTAACAAGTGTTAGATACACTTTTGGACATGCGTTTTTAAAATGTTGAGTTTTGAAAGGATAGATGCTAGAGGTGAGAAGCAGAATAGAAGACAGAGAATTCAGGATCTCAGTAAGAGAGCATGGGCTCCTCCACCTAGAAGGTGCTTACAAGAAAGCAGAGCTGAACCCAAGCCAAAATCCCTGCTCAGCTGGCTAGACAGGAAGGAAGGGAAGGCAAGGATCAATGGGCCAGCAACATCAGGAAGACTTGCTAAGAGGGGAGTCCAGGAGGTAAGGAAGCTGCTGCTGATTCTCAAAACTATAGTACATGCTGCCCATATCTGTCTTTGCAAGTTCATCAAATAAAGCATAGGAACTACAGAACACAAAATGTTCCTGTGACAGGAGTGAATCTCCAAATCCCACCATGTCTGCAAGCTTTTGATTTTTCTGCCACGATGCAGAAGGAAACCAAGAAACCTGTCAACCACTTTTTCTCCCAGGGGAACCAAAATGCTGCAGTTTCTTAGACTTCTGAAACGGAGATTAACTAAAAAGGAAGGACATGCTGCTTTTGTCTTTTACTCCCAATGTTGGGGACTGCTTGGACAATTTGGGACCGCTCTGTGTTTTTAAAAACAGAAAGCATTCACTCTAAAATAAGTGTCCTGCAGAGAAGACAAACTGGGCTGCCTTTAGAACCATTAAAACAACCATACATTTGCATAATGAGCCTTTTATCTCTTCTAAGATTGTGTGTGTACAAACAGAAATACCTCCTCCCCCCATGCTGTTACCTTTCCTAGCAAAGTGACTTTCTGGATGTCTACAATCAGTCAAGACAGTTGTGAGAACGCACAGCTTTTTACCCACCAGAACCATGGGGATTTCTTTTGTTTAAAATGCTCATGTGTAAGGTGTATCTCCCTCCCAGCTACCTTATTGGGAATGGTCCTGTTGGGAGCAGAGACCCCTGAAGAATGGTTTCTAGTACAGCAATCCTGCAGGAGGCACTACAGAGAAATTACTGTTTTCTTACCTTCTAGGCTGACTGATACTATGTATTGGGCAGACTTCTTTCAAAAGAGCTGCATAGATGCTCCTACTCAGAGCTGTGACTTCAGGTGTACTGATACATGCCACTTAGATCCTTACACACACACACACACACACACACACACACACACACACACCCTCCATTCATTATTTGCCTAGTGTTTAACATGATCAGCTGGGCTGGTGTATAAAATATGAATTTAATATAATATACAAACATGTTTGTTTCCTGCCCTACTTTTGACTACAGATTAACTAAATATTATCCCAGGAAGTATCTATTCCACCATTTTTCTTTCTTTGAGAGGATTCCAGCCTGCTAGGTATGTGTTCCATGGCGAATTCCCACTTGTAATGCATGGAAGTCAGTCTGTGTAAACTGTGTGTCTCAAGACGATGCCAGGCAATGACCCTCCCTGGCAGAAACTGGTGCTGCTGGACAAATGGCTTTGGCTGGGAGGCCAAAGGAAACGGATTCACTCCTGATCCATTAGGCAACTGGCTGGAATCCAATAAGTTAGTGCACAGCACTACAGAATAAATCTTCATGTCTGCTGCCAGCAGTCAAAGGTGCTAAATTCTGATACTGTATCTATGCAAGTATGTCATTTTGACCCTGTCCTAAGAAAACAAGGGGAAAAAAAAGACTGTATTGGGAATATACTTAAAATGTTATATATATTAGAACTGAGCTTTGGGGGAGATAATTAAGTTATAGAAATGACAGAGGAAGAAAAGGAGCAGACCTCATAGGTTGATTTCTTTGTTCTGGACTATGGCACTCCTATGCATGAAGTAGCTATAAAATAGCCAAGATTAGAGGATTACAGTGTGATAAAGTTGATGCCATATTTTGGATTTGGGAGAATTCTATCTATCTACTTATTCATCTATCTATCATATAGATCTGTATGATAGATAGATAGATAGATAGATAGATAGATAGGTATTTGTATCTATCTCTCTATATATATAGAGAGAGAGATAGCAATATAGTTATATTCTATTAACTATCAAGGCATAAAGTAGGCAAGCGTTAATATAAAAGCGAAAGACAGAAGCTGCTGCTGAAGCTCCCCTGTAACTTGGACACAGCTCCCCAGTTACTGAGGAAGTTATAGATCTGTCACACCCACAATTCCCATGCCCTAAGTGACTTTATGTGACTTTTGCAATATCTTACAACTTTCAGGCTTCCTTTTTCTAAAATGCTATTTGATGGAGGAACAATTGCCCAACACACACACACACACACACACACACACACACACACACACACACACACCCTACTTTGCAGACTATTTGGAAGTTGTAACTCTATTTGGATAATTTTCTCATTGTGGGTTGCATGTTCCTTAAGTGTCTGGTGTCATCTGGAGAACTGGAGCATTGGGAATAGCCCTGGGGGATTTCATCACCAGCAGAAATGGGGCCTCACACCAGGTGTGGAGTCAGCAAGACAACTTACCTGTTACCTCTTCACTTACCTGAAAATGAACTTTTCAAAAGCTTACAGCTCACACAGGGTAAACCAAATGCCCTGGTTGTCATGTACTTTTGAAGCATGTTCTCCTATATTCCTGACATAATGAACAAAACTAAAATCATCTCAAGTTTCTCATTTTGCCTTTTGTGAGTATTAAGGCCCTGATAAAGAAGTCATTCTGCATACGGTCTCTAGGGATATTCCAAAAAAAAAAAAACCAAAGGTTGTTACATTTATCTCCTGTATTCTATTCGGCCCCACTGCATAGCTTCCAGCAGATCTACAGGTGGAGAGTATGGGTTTTCCTGTCTCCTGAAACTTAAAGAACCACCATGAGCTTGAATCATCAGAGATTATAGAAAATGGAGCAGGGCTACTTTCTAGGGTTAAAAAATTGCAGGGGCAGCAACTCTTCCATGGAAATGAGGGTGAAGGGAGCTCATTTGCAAGGATCTTCATTGCTGATCTGTGTTCACAGTGGATCTACTCATGTTGATCTTACAAGGACAATGGACCAGTGTGGCTACAGGAGAGCCATATTGTCACATGGTACAGAGTGATTTGGGACATCTTTAAGGTTACCTCACTGGCTATCAAGACATAGACCCCCAGGTCAAACGAGATTTAGGTTCTTGGTCCCCATAATGATTGCTACTTCTTCTCCAGTAGGAAATCTGGTGTAACTGTTTTAAATACAAAACAAGATTTCATTTGGGAAAAAACAAACAAACAAACAAACAAAACAAAACAAAATAAAACAAAGAAGCAACCTCATTTCAAGTTTGAATTCAAGGGGTTGGAGAGATGGCTCAACCATTAAGAATGCCTGTTGTTTTTCCAGAGTCCTAGAGTTCGGTTCCCAGGCCCCACATCAGGTGGCTCACAATATGTATAACACCAGTTTCAAGAGCTTCAACCTCCTCTTCTGGTCTCTGCAGGTGCTTACACACACACAGTATGCATCCACTCAGGCATACACCCATACATATAAAATCTTCTTTTAAAGTTTAAATTCAATAAACTCGGAGATCTAATTCAGTCACGAGTAGCTAGTTCGAGTCATTTCCAAGTTCATCACATTGAAGGTGTATCATTTAGCCAGGAAAAGCACAGACATCTCAACTGTTTTTCCTATGACAGTCTTAAAGTCTCCGACGGAGCCCAGAACCAAATCCCCATCTCACTGCTTCCTCTCATCTAGAAGAAGTCAGACTGGAACACTATTTCATCTATCTAGGTTAGAACAGAAGGCAATACAGCTTCTGAAGCAAGATGTGGGATCCAACATGATCAAAGCGTCATCATGACATATCATGGCACCCCATCCACACTGCCACAGATTCCCACCAGTGATAAGCTATGCAAAGGCTGTGAATTAGTTACAGCAATAAAATTAAAACACAAGGGTAACTTTATAAAGTAATTAATTTGTTTCCAGGAAGTTAATCCAAAGACGTCCTTGCTTCAAGATGCACAAGACAATATACCCATTAAAAAAGAAAGGAATCATAAACTCTCTGTGTTCTTCTCCCTCCCTCTTCCCTCCCTCCTGCAACCCCTTGCAGATATTGTTACCCACTGCAAAAATATGTAAGGTAAATTCTGTTAGGACCCAAATCTATAAGCAAACAAGTAAACCAAACAGTAGGGGTTTGATAATTGCCTCAGCTCAGCTTTAGTTCCAGATACAATTTTTCCATTATCTGAATATTGCAATTTTTACTATTATGGCAGAAAGGCAGTTTTAAATTGTGTCACATGTATGAAGAAATCACACAATAGCCCAAGAGCTCTCACCTCTCTTGCTGCTGTTTCTCTTACTGCTGCTACAAGGCTAGTTCTTTCTGGAAAATGCCAAACACCCAAGTCCATACCACAAAAGCAGATATTACCAGAATCTGGGAAGCAAAAGATCTTATCACCCGTTTTTCAAATCCTACTATTTGATCACAGCAACCCTAACGACACAAATAATAGGCTCGCTTTTTCTTGGACAGCCACACGGTTGGCTGCAAGGCAGCTTTTCAGGCCTATCAGTTCCTTTGGGTATTCAGGATGCTATCTTGCTTTTCTTGGCTCCAGTTTTCCCTCTTGGAAAACATCTGGGCCACAAGGCACATGTTGTGTTTGAGATTATGGTGTGACGACCCTAGGAGGCCAACGAGGGCCTAGACAATACAAGAGCAGTGCTATGCAAAGCAGTTCAACATTTTCAAATGCCTAATAGATGAACCAGCAGCAAGCTGGGCGTCCAAGAGAACAATAAAAACAGGAACAAGAAACCAGAGGTCCAAACTTATCTTCTAACAGCACAAAGAATACATTTTCTTCAGTAATGAATAGCCTAGAGGGACAAGGTTTACTTAAATCATGGCCGAAACACTGTCGTTAATATTACACCGAGTCTAACTGGGGTGTGGAAAAGATGGTGAGATTGCCAGAAGGTGAAAATCCTTACACATCCGCATTTGGCATTTATTTATTACTCACTTATTAACTGTGTACATACTACACCGAGGGCTGGCTGGGCAGAATGTAGACAGGGGACGGTAATGAGGAACGGGCAGTAGAATCTTCGTCTTCGTTTCTAGTCCAATAAAACACTGGAGCAACTTAACAGGTAGCCTTGATGAAAAGTCTGACAAATCCTTTTTTGTTTGTTTGGTAGGATTTCAAGACAGGGTTTCTCTGTGTAACTGTCCTAGCTATCCTGGAACTAGCTCTTGTAGACCAGGCTGGCCTTAAATTCACAGAGATTCATCTGCCTCTGCCTCTGCCTCCTGAGTGCTGGGATTAAAAGCACGTGCCACCACCACCCGGTAGTTTGACAAATTCTTATTTAGGCCTGTTTGCCATCTAGGGCATTTTCTTCTCTATGTCCAAAGCTAATTGCTATTTTGTTTGTGAGAACTAGGTGGGAAGTTAAAGAAGGTCCATTTCACCTCCCCTACCACTACAGCTATGCTAATTCCGTGTGTTTGTGCTGTTACCTGTGCTGTGCACGCACGTCCACACACAACATAGTTGAGAGCAGAAATAAATGCAGGGAATGGTGTGTGTGCAGGCAGGGCCTTGCTGTGTGTGGATTCTGCAAACATGCTTTACGGTTAGTTCCTTTTAGCCTCCCAACTCTGTGAGCGAGGGCTCCTTCTAACCCAGTGAACAAGTAAACAAGCTAAGATACACAAAGGTCAAGTTTCTGGGGTCACATAGCTAATATAAAGGCAATCATCAAACTAAGGCGGTTTGGAGACTGTCAATGTGTTTACACGTCACTACCTTGTCTGGGGTGGCTGGAAACAAACAATGACACACCACCTGCACCCGCAAATAAGCGGAGCAAATTATTGAAAAATTAGCTATTTCATGCATACCTTTTGGGAGGAACAGTTGAGCACAGCTTACCACTGTCACAGAGGTTGCCCTTGTGACCGTCAGTTGAGCCATAGCTCTGGGTTATCTTCAGTGTAAGCATTTCCCCAACAGTTCCCAAGCAGAGCTGGGCTTTAGGCCGTCTATGTTTTCATGATCTTTGTGTAAGAAGCAACTACCGTTCCTGGGTGGATTCTGATTGTCTCCCCAGGCGATCTGAGTCCAGTCCTTGCCTGAGAGGATTTCAGCCTCCACTAATGGCTTAGTGAGTCTCGGTTCCCACTGGTAATGGATCATCCATCCACTTTGACAACCACCTTAATAACACTTCCTGCCAGAAATGTGTCCAGGCAGGTTCCTGCTCGGTTTTGCTAAGCACAAACATGGCTTCCAGTTCCTCCACTGTTTTTGTCTTTACTAAATTTTCCCTTATGTAGCATCTCCAAGTGTCTTCAGATGAAAGCTCTTTTGGTGTGCTTAAAAAAAATGTACATAGTACATAACCCTTTAGCGTTGTTAATGATTATACATATATATATATATAATATAAAAATATATTGATTTTGATGATAGGTTTGAATTAAGTTTTTCACGTGAGTACCTACCACTAAACCACACTCCCAGTCATAATAATATAGTTTAGATTTCACTAATTTATTTACTTTCAGTCTTGATTCATCACTGTTTTAGCTGATGATCTCCAATACCTTTCCTAACATCACATACAGGGATATGCTGAAGACTGTTGACTATAGATCATTTTCATAAAGACACGGGTTTTAAAGAGGAAATAACAATTCCAAAGACTCGTACATGTGGCATCACCGAGAAGCTAACATGGGAAGAATGTCTCATCAACTGGCACGCTACACAGGCTTTCCCGCCCAGCTCCAGACACTGGACTAATTCAAATCAGTTCCTTCCTGCAGTCTAACTGGCTACACTTCCTGGGCATGGCAGCATCACTCTGTCGTTCACACTAAGAAGCTGGAGGCTGGCCTGACACACAGCCCATCTTTTCCATCACTTCTACCCCTCCATTTCCCTGACTTGGCTCATTCTCTTACAGGTCAGAAAATCTCATTTAGCTGTCATTTTGGACAAAACGTTGTTACTCTTGGCTCTCTTCAGCCTTTGATTTCATGCACGATCCCTAACAGGATGCAGAAATCCTGCGTTTCCTTCTCCTTTCCTCACCTCCACGTTTCGTTTTTAGAGCCAACTCACTGCTTTGTTTCCATCTTCTGATATGAGCTAGGTAGGTGATTTGGAATCCTAGATTTTTTTTTTAATTGGGTTTTTGGCTCCAGAAGGGAAGAAAGGCAAAGAAGTCACACTGGTACCTTCAAACTGCCAGAGCCCAGCCCAGAAGTGTTCCAAAGGCAGAGCAACCCACACTGGAGCACAGCAGCTAGGAGCCACCACAGTGACTGTCATGGCTAAAGCAATCATATCTTAAACTGTTCTGAACTGAAAGTTTCAAAGTTACAGAGGAAGCTACCTATGAAAACCCTACAAATACTGAAATCTGGGTAACAATAAGGAGCAGGTCAGATTCTAGGCTGAGTGACACATCCCACTAGGAGCTCAGCATCATACTCCGTGGAGACTAAATTTCCTTGTTTCTCTTCTCTGCCCTCGCTTGGTGGAGGAAGCTGTCTTCATGCTCCACTCCGAGCTTGGTTCCAGTCTTAGAATCATCAACCAAAGATATAAAACAAAGAGTTTTAATATCCTTTGTAGACATAAAGTGGCGACGGCTTTTTTTCCTTGATGAATCTGTATTTATTCAAGTAGATGTGGTTTTGAATTAATTTTCAAGTCAGTATATAAAGTAATGTATTTCATTAAGGCATTTTTTTTCCTCACATGTCATTATACTTTTTTAAAAAATCATTATTTCTAAGGCTAAAATCATCCTTAGACACACAAATGATCTATCTATATCTCTCTAGTTAATATCCTTGTTAACACAAGCAGTTGTTAATGGAGAGGGAGGATGGAGAGCACTAGAAGTAACAATCAGAGTTTGTCTATGGTGATGGGGAGGGGGGAGACATGATGATGGGGAGGGTGGAGACATGGTGATGGGGAGGG
>NC_022032.1:8172262-8190523 GCF_000317375.1 Microtus ochrogaster
GGTGATGGGGAGGGTGGAGACATGGTGATGGGGAGGGTGGAGACATGACGATGGGGAGGGTGGAGTGATGAGGAGAGTAGAGAAAGCCATGCATGAGGAATGTACTAACCAAGATTAAAGCACATTTACAACCCAAGACTCTCTGGCAAGTGTCCACAAGAGAAGAGACTAGATTGGATTTTATTCTAGTTGACAATAAATGATTTAAACCAAATCTCAAAAGAAAAAAGAGAATAGATTAAGGCACAATGAAGCTGGGACTCCTAAACTGTGAGTAAATCAGTAAGAAAGGCAGGCTGAGAAGTTCAGTTTTAGCAAGCCCTCTCAATTCATTTCTCCTATAAGCAATGGTTTAGCTGTTTGTCTAGATGAAATAATATGCAGCGCTGAAGAGTCTATTTATGGTCCTTTTATTGTTACTTAAATTGTGGTGAGGGGGTCATCATGTATCACGATGGGATCAAAACCAACATTGTGCTTTGTGATATTTCTGTAGTGTCGAGGATGTCACTGTGGGCCTGTTCTAATTGTGTCTTACAACTGTAAGTATTTGTATAATGACTTCAATTCAAAATCGTCTTTAGTTCTAAAATGTCGTATCATCTGGATTAAACTTGATACATGTAGGATAGAGAGTTGATTGGTTGATGGATCTTTTTTTTTCTGGAAAGGTCAGGAGTGTCAAAAGAATCAAAAATTGATGCCATCTGGCACATTACTGAGTTCTCATGGCTAATTTACGAGTTCTCTCCTGATAAAATGTTCAAATGGATATGAGCTGTCAAAGAAAACTCAGCAATGAGCACTGACTATAGCTGTTGGCTAATATTTGGGAACTTGGAACCTCTCCCTATGAATATATTGAAGAAATCCTTGGTTTGTAAAATGGAATTCTTAGGCCTACTTCCTTAAAGAACAGCACTCATCTCCTTAAGACTCAGTAAAGGAAGGGGGAAATGAATGTGTGTGCATTGCATTAAATGTAAAATTTATCAGTGTTGAAACCTCAGCCTCTACTAAAATCCTTTTGAGAAAGGAAGGAAGGAAGGAAGGAAGGAAGGAAGGAAGGAAGGAAGAAAACAGTGAAAATCTACTCCTATGTACTTATGCCTTTGGCAACAGAACAATCTGAATGACAATAACACTTTAGGAAGACTGAGAATAAGCAAGGCAACATTTGAAAACTGTATGTTATTTGTGGTGTGTTTCCCCATGCCCCCCGCCATCTGAGGAATTTTAGAATTCCTATTTTGTTCAAGAAGCAAATAATTAAAAAAAAAACAAAGTTCTGTGTAACCGAATTAGATGATGTAAATAATACAAGATAAATTAGGATATTTTAGCAATATTCAAACATAAGTAAAACATAATAGCATTTCCATTCATTTAAAAAGACAAAAACATCAAGACAGATGGCTGACTTAAGAGGAAGTCTCTCCCTCTAACCTTAGGAAGTAGGGAGGGAGGGAGGTCTGCCCTGTGCTGGAAAGGGGAGATACATTAAGATGAATTAGAATGAGGTAGGCCTTCAGAGAATTGAAGGCTCCAGCAAGACACGTGACGGCGGAATGCGGAGACTGAATATTTATCGTGAATGAAAATGAGAGCCTATTTTTGTCTTCATGAAAGCTGCCATGCCTACCAATGCATTCAGCATGTTGCGGGGGGGGGGGGTTTCTTCTCTTACTATATTTTCTTAGAGAGAAGCTACAATGTTGAGGCCAATTTGTGCTTAGAGTCAGTTTCCAAAGACTGCATCTTTGTACAGATGCTTGCATCAACTCTGCTGTTCTGTGGTCCCGAGCATCCTAACAGTTCTCCAGCCTGGATTTCCTCGTTTGTGGCAACTGATATCAACACAAGCTCTGAAACCGTATCAACTAATTTAATATACTGATAGAAAAGTAAATAAACATGGAAATAGACTCTACTGGCTTCTGGTCATAAGTGCAGGAATGGTGAGCTTCTAAGTTTGCCTGCATCTGATAGCATATTTCTTTATGACGCTGGTCTGATATTTTACAGCTAATTTTAAGAAATAAAGTTCTTAGCCAGGCAAGGTGGTGCATGCCTTTACTTCTAGTATGTGAGAGGCAGAGGCAGCCAGATTTCTGTGAGTTTGAGGTCAGCCTGATCTATAACGCTAGTTCTAGGACAGCCATGGCTACAAAGAGATACCTTATCCCCCAAAAAGCCAAATAAAAAAAATTAAAAAGAAAGAAAATTCTTTTTATGCACAGATAATTTCCAAAGTCATAAATTTCTAAAGTCATAAGTCAAAAGTTGTAAATTAAAATCGCCAGCCCTGAATGCCTGATAATATTTATTATAAAGACAAAAGGTTAGATATTAATTATACTGTAAGCAAAGATGACATTGCTATTAAGCTTTCTGTTGTCGTTCCAAAGTTTATCTTAGGATTTCCTTAGATATTTGTAAGAATAACACATGCTCCATAAATCAGATTAGATAAGGCACATAGTCTATAAACTAAATTACGATAAAGGAGGATTACTTAAAAGAAAACAGTAGGTTTTCCCAAATAAATTTGCTACAAATTACACAATTTACAACAGTTTTCACTTCTAGAAGTCTTGCTCTAAGTATTTATTATTCTAACATTTTTTGAACAGTAGCCCTCTGTGAGCTACAGACGATCCATTAAACCTCAGAAAGCAAAACCGGGGCTAGGCAAGAATACTGTACTATACAAAATGGAAACAGCGTCTTCTGTGGACACCACACCTGCTACCCTACTCATGACAATGACAACAAGTGACAAGGCAGGCTTCAACATAGCTCTCAAGCACAGGAGCTTTGACTTCCGAGAAGGGAGTACTTCATTCAAAAAGTGGAGGGGACCCTGGAGGAGGACATACAATCAACATGGAGAATTTTAATAAGCCTACTCAATCACCAAGCACCACTTGGACGATCTGTTTAGGCCAGCCCATATCGAAAACCACAGGCTCCCAAAAACACACATATAAACGTGAAATATGAACACAGAGACTCCAACTTCCACTTGCTCAGTCTTACAGTGAGAGGAGCCAAGACACTCTTGAAAGCACTATCTGATTGCTACCGTTTCAGCTCTGACTATTTCTCCCACCATAGCGTTTGATCGACAGAAGCAAAGGAGGAAATGTAAAGGATTCCTGCCTTGAAGGTGCTCATTGAGGTTTACTCATCAGCATTGGGCATGATTTATTCCTCTAAAACCCTATCTCCAGAAGGGAACAAGCACTCAGAAAAGAAACGAAAGCAGAGACAGTTGATGAGTGTCGTAGGAGCACTGAGCTGTAAGAAGGCAACCGGTTAGGGGCGGAAGAGTAGCTCAGTGGTAGAACCTGAGACAAACATAGACCAGAATCTTGGTCCAACCTCAGCAACACGAAGCATACTAATAGAACAGAAGAGAAGCAGGCTGCTTGATTCAGGCCTTCTGGGACTTACGTAGTTCTCCAGGATCAGAAAGCAGGACTCAACACTGCCCATGTAACAATGCTCTATCTTCATCTTAAAGCAACAGCAACAACACACAAAAAACTGCATGTATTGCATGATTTACTTACTGAAGTTGATTTTTAAAATCTGAAGATCACAAAGTTACTACGTAGCAAATGACATTATTTTCTAACTGTTTATAGTTTCTGTTTGATGATTCAAAACAGCACTAGCTCTGTATTAACTATTTAATCTCTGGCTAACTTTAGAAATGACTTTTGTTGTTGTTGTTGTTGTTGTTGTTGTTGTTTTGCCAGAGAAGGTAAGATCTGAAGTGAAGAGAACCCAGAATTTGGGGAAACGATGGACCTGCTGCATCAGTCAGGAACAAACTCTGGGGCTATGGGGAGGTCGTTACTCCTGCAAACAGCAGTCTTCACGTTTAATATGGAGACTGGTCAGCTAGAGAAACCTTGTGGCTACTCCATTAAGATCTCTGTGGCAAAAGGGGCCATTTGGGTGCTTCTAGGGAGGCCACTGCGTATCCAGTGGCTGCTGTAAGCTAATCAGTTGGTGGGATTAGACTCACAGCCGTTCTTCCAAGACTGGTCAGATTTCCTTACCAGGTACAAAGACATCCCAACCAGGATACTCCCAAGAGGATACTTTCTACAGGTGGTGATTTTTAAAACCAAACCTACAAGTAAAATCTTAAGTCCTATGTATGGCACATAGCTAATGACTTTGACACTCAATAGTGTCTTCCAAGTGGTAATTTGTACATGGAATCCATTTAGGTCCATGGTTTCGGGGCAATTGAACAGTCATATAAAAATACAGAATAATTGTTTGTGTGTTATTATTAGATTCATAGTAGAAGTAGTGCCAGATAAAAAGAAAATAGAGGGAAGGAAAGGGGAAGAAGCAGACACAGGAAGAAAGACAGAGAGGAAAAATCAAGAAAGAAAAGGAAAACAGCCACACCCTTCTTATGGGGATTCCTGACTTCTAGGCATTTGATTCTCTGGGGTTAGGATGTCTATTTGTGATTCTAGATGCAACCAGAACAGGCTGTGCACACACAAAATCCAAAGGTCCACAGTATGAACTAATGTGGTCTGTTGAAATTTGCAATGCATTGAAATTCCATCTAAGACAAAAAAAAAAAAAAAAAAAAACCTCATTATTTTTCCAGAAAGATTTAAATAACATAAAATTGGTGTAAGTAAAAACTCGTTTATGTGCAAAGAGAGAGGCGTGTCTCCTGGGAGAGCAACCTCAAAGCAAAAGCACTTATATATCTGCTATTGCCAGCCATGGCAATAGCACAGCCCAAGTGAGCAGAGAAACTTACCATTCTGTTTGCTGCGCAAAAAGAATGGCCCAAGTGCTAGCAATTCTTTGGTAATCCACTTTGCAGTGGTGACAAACTGCAGGATTCTGAAAGACGTAGCACCATTAGGACCACCTGTTTCACGGCTGGCCCCAACCATGTCTTCCCCACCCACTCTTAAGTCAGAGGCAGACTCTGGCAACAGGAAGAAAGAAGAACTCAACCTTCTGGCCCATCATCAATATATGCAGTGACTGAATAGGGGCTAATGAATTAGCTGCTGGAGATTTACTCGATCCTAGTGAATATTCATTATTTAGGAGGACTGGAAATACAATTACCGAGAAGGCAGAAAAAATATGTTCTATGTTTGGGACTGGATTATTCTGCCAGGGAAAGCAAGAAGGGGAGTGGGGAGACAGTGGTGATTTGCATGTAGATGAAGAATTACAGTTCTCACATTAGAATAGGGGATAATGGATGTATGGTGTTTTTGTTGTTTCGTTTCCTGACAGGACACGGTATACATCGTCAATGTTTTTAGTTAAATATTTCCTTTGAGGAAATTAGACTTATGTTCATGTTCTGTATCTGTATAGCCTGTATAGCCTAGTGTAATTGATTGGGTTCAATGTTTCAGCAGGTTATCATCCATCACAATGCTGCTAATATTCAGCCATACTGTTCAGATATGCCACGGCATCCTGGTCCTCTGTTAGCAAGCCCTATGGTACCCAGCAGGGCATCCTCTTTCTTCTAATGTCCTTAAATGTTACCTGCATGTCTGTGCATCAGACTCTGAATGCTGTGGGACCTAGAGGAACAGACTTGCGATCCCTGCTAATCCAGAGGCTAAAGCAGGAGGCTCACAAGATCAGGACCAGCCTGGCCAATGTAGTGAGACCCAACCTCAGATATAAAAGGTGAAAAAAGTAAGCGGTCTGGGGATATAGACTAGGGGCAGAGCACTTGAACTAGCATGCATTAGGCCCTAGGTTTAATCTTCAAAATGTAATCTTTAATGTAAGAAAAGTCAAGTATTGCCCTGTGCCTAAATCATGAGTTTTTGATTTCTAGTCTTAAACCCTGAACATTTATTTTTGTAGGAAGTCCATCTTAAGTGTCTGCCTTGGCAGCCAATTTAATTCTAGCCATCCTCGGACTTAGGCACTATGATTGCTGTTTTATTATATCAAAGCAACACTATGCTGAGTTCAGACTGACTGCAGACTCTCACCTGCAAACTCTGGAATGACTGTCCCATCAGCTTCTCATTCCAGATTCCAACTTGATGCTCCAAGGCTCCTTTGGTGGCCTAAACAGACAATGCTGGGCACACCCCATCCATGCTTCGTCCTCATTTTCACCCTACTGAAAGTCACCTACACAATCTCCTTTGTGTCACCTGAAGTCTCCCAAAAGGCATCAAGTCTGTATTCTATTGTTTCTTTGGACATTTCTGTTAGTCTACTGGACTTAAACAGAGGCATAGTAGAAGGATGCTGCCTGGGATTGACGGGCAGCCAGGTTGAGTCTACTTCTTCATGCAAAGAGAGACAGGATGGGCATAGTGGCACAGGTCCTGTACTAAGAAGGGTGGAGACAACAGATCATGAATCAGCGTGGGCTACAAAGTGAGACATTGTCTTAAAAAAAAAAACAAACAAATAAAACAACAATCGTAGCACCTAAGTCCTAGGCTGGCTAAAATTAAATTGGCTGCCAAGTCAAACACCTACAATGGACTTAATACAAAAATAATTATTCAAGGTTTATTATATATATATATAGTATAATTGATTTTTATCATATAAAATATAACAAGTGAAGCTATTTACAAATTTAGGTGTATTAAGTCACATTGCTCATAGACACTTGGACAGGGTCTACACATGGTAAGTCCTTGCTGTGTAGGTCCTCAAAGAATATATTTACTTAGTAAACAACTTGTCTATCTGCACTGGGAATCTGAACTACTAAACAGGTAGTTTCTGCCAAGAGTTTTTTGATATCTTTAAAATCCCTATCACAAGGCAAGTATAAACAGTTTATTTTGTTTTTGTGAACTGAAAAAGATGGGCCTGTTTATTTTCAGTGAATAGTTCCCTACAAATCTGTCGAAATTGCGGTATTTGTGTGGGTTAACAGTATACCAAGAATTAATTAGGATGAAGCTTTGCTCACAAATGTTTCCCAAGAAGCTGTGAAACTTACTTTCTTGTTTATTTGCCTCATCACTGTGTAAACGAGAAAATCCTCAGGTAATTCTGTTCTTCAGTGGGGCTAGGTTGTCTTATTAAATTGTGATGCAACATATGAAAAACACATGCCAGAAAGGAAGGGGACACAGAGACATAATGGTAAATAAAGAATTCCCAAAGGGAAGCCCCTCATTCTATTAAGAAAAACTACTTATCAATTTCTAAGACCAGATTCAAAGTTTTTGCTCAGCAGGGACCAGCATATGTGCTGACTGCATTGTTTAAACACATTAGCACCAGTCCCACTTATGCGGAGTCACACAGTTACCCCATGCAGATAACTATAAAATCCATTAGGTATATTACATGAAAACCTTAATTGTGTACAAAAAGTGACTGATGTGTTCTTCATTTATGTTCCCTTTCCTGGATAATAAGGTCTCTTCCAGGAAGCCAAAATCATTTAGATGAGTGTAATAAGAGAACTGGTATTTCAGTGGAAAGATCGGATGGGGGTATCTAAGCATCATAATTTATAAATAAACACCGTGTTTTCATGATCATTATACAGTATTTGGATCCTCGAGACTATCAGTAGAAAAATAGAGGCCATAAACATAGTGGTGGGTGCTGTCATGTTATTCTGAAGAGTTAAAAAATAAAGTTTATTCATTGATACATTCATTTATTCACTAAACACAGATCTTTGACTGCCAAGGTAAGCGAATCAATTAAAGAGGGCTTCTATCTTAAAGTGCCTTAAAGTCTAGTAGAGAGAGATCAGAAAAAAATGACAGTTTATAATAAGCACTACCATAAAATTTTGGTACAGGCTCCACTGGGAATGAAAAGGAAAGAAAAGGTAAATTACATCTGAGAGAAGACTAGTTAGCTATCATTGGGTTAGTCTTAAAGCCAATTCAATTCTATGATCAGTAAATTGGTACCATTATGGCCATTAGCATCACTGCAGGCATCTATGCTTTTCTTCTTTCCTGAAGGAAAATCCTTTATCTTAGCCATCAACAGCCAAAAAGTCCTTGTTCACAGGAGTCATGTTCTCAGAGTGGCAAATCGGATCATATTCACAAACAGGATTTGTTAAACTGCACTCAGAATCGATGACGGTAGGTTCATTCACATCGCTTCCCTGAGACTTTCCTAAGTGTCCAGTATGCAGGGTGTGCCACGAGACTAGGCCTTCAAAGTTACCTGTGCTAGCCAGGTATGGTAGTACAATATGAATGTCAAATCTTTACAGGGTACAAGGGTATTATCCCAGAGCAGCCAGGACCCCCACCTTAGTAGCAGTTTTAAACATGAAAGGCTCAGATACATCCTTGGAAAATACAGACAATGGTCTCGCCAGATCTACACGAATGGCTAAGATGACTTACTAGTGGACCTACCACTCACAGTCATTTTGAAAACACAGAACTGGAGATAATTCCTAGTCACCCAACCATTAGACACTTTACCAATAACATTTTATGCGTAATTATATTAGGCACTATATCCAATTCAATTCATTACCATAACTCACAGTTAAATGTCAACAAGGTAAATCTGTAGGATTAACCACAAGGTAAAATGTCATAGGTTAATTGACAAATTGATATTCTCAATTTCTAAAATAGTATGTCATTTTATTTTGAAAGTAATCATGTTTTCTTTATTTCTGGGAGACTAGAAAAGAGAAAAGTAATAACGTCCAGGTGCATACTTAGCAACAGAACTAAGCAATTTTGTAAATGCATTAGTAAACCTTCCCTTCATCCTAATCACACTGAATGCTCTCCCATTTATGAATATCAGAATTATTACATGGCTCTCAGCTCTCAGACAGATATCTGAGACCAGAGAAGTAGATTGCCGCTGTAATTATCCAAAATTAAAACCCTCTTTTGGAAAAGAGTTACCCTATGCAACTTACATTAGCCTTATGATTATGATCCTCCTGCCGCAGCTCTCTAAGTCCTGAGATTAGAGGCATGCTCCTGACTCAAAAACGAAATCATTTTGCCTGACTTGACAGTGATTGTATTTAAACCAAAGTATGGAGGATTGGAGAGATGGTTAAGAGCATACACTGCTCTTGCAGAGGAGCCAGGTTTGACTGCCAGTATTCACATCAGGAGGCTTATGAACTCCTGTAATTACCTCCAGAAGATCTCCCCTCTTCACTGCTGTGACATTTGAACTAGTGTTCCAGCACTTTCTAACAGACACACGTGTACATATGTTCTAGTAAACATGCATGAAATGTCTTTAAAAATATGTGTGGGATGATTTTAATTACTAGGACCCAACTTGTGATTTTAATTACTAGTCAATCTTGAATTCTAGCGTGCAGTCTTCTAATGTATACTGCGTGAAGGCAGCAGAGAGGAGGAGGATCTTTTCAGATGTGTTAGTAAATCAGGTAAAAAACTATACTGAGAGGGTTTTTGAAGAGCTAAATGCTTCAACCATAACAAACACACTAAGACCCTTCTTCACCAGGCCACTAGTGGAGGCTACAGACCCAATTATTCTGTCCATACTGGCAACGACAAATTCCATTTAGAACCCCAAAAGTAATCTCTCGGAAAATAGAGAAAAGCATGCATTTTATAGTGTTAAAATTAAAGTATCAAGACTTGTAAACCGGGATGTTATAGTTTTGGAAATCCAAACATTACAACTGCTACAAGGCTTTTTGTTTTTTCTTTTTTCTTTTCTTTTTGTGACAAGGTCTCATTTTGTGCCCTGGGCTGACATCAAAGTTCCTATGCAAGCTGAGCAGTAACCAACAGCACTCTAATTGGACTTAAAACCTGCTTCACAAGAAGTCATGCCTGGTACTGGAAATCTAGCCAACAACTCAGGGCTAGTGAAGTCACAGATCTTGGGGGAGACCCTACAACCACCACTTAACTTAACTAGCCCAACTGTGTTCTAAATATTTGTCCTCATACCCACAGAGAAGTGCAGTCCTCACCCCTCAGGAAGGAAATTTCTTTTTGCAAGAGAGTGCATGACAGAAAACCACAACCAATCCAAATGCTTCTTTGTGGAATCCCATCCCCAAGTATCCATCTATAAAACAACCCCTGCTTAGGGAATACTGCATAAGAGAAGTAAAAAAAGATTACAAGAGCCACAGGATCAGAGGGCATGTTGCAAGACTGTGTCTCCTAATCATGCCAGAAGTTACGCCCATAAAGTCTCACCAATATGGCTGCCAATACGCAAGTTGAACAATGACCATAGACATGCTGAAGTGAAGGTCATGGGAAGCCGAGGAATCCTCAATCCAACACAAGGACTACAGGCAACTGAAGAATGAAAACCGTTGAGAGTGGAAGAAATAGACGTCCCCAGGGAAGAGCCCACGAAGTAGTTATCTAGCACTAAATGGTCAGCCCTGAACCCATATGCATAAGTAGCATACAGACTGAAGAGGTTGACTTTAGGAATAAATATGAATATATGCATGTAATAACAGTGATTGAGAAAAGAGGCCATGAATCTGAAAGTGAGCAGGGAGGGGGCATATGAGGATATAGAGGGAGGAAATGAAAGGGGGAACATGATGTAATTATGTATAATATCAAAAAATAGAAGGTAGAAATCATTTCTATGTGGCTCAAGCTGGCCATGGACCCCTAATCCTCATCCCTTAGCCTCCAGGGGTTGGGACTGCCTGCATGACAGGCAGGAGGTGGCATCGAAGCCTCAGGACATTTACCTTTTATGTATAAGAATCAGCATTTTGAAAATTACTGAGCAATCCTCACTGCCGGAACAGATTAGCTTCCTGTCTGAGTGCAGATGTTGACTTTCCCCATGCCATTCTTTCTCTGAACATGTGTCCATTTTTATCTTACCTGAGCAGCTGTTGGTGCTCAGTTGCCAGCCTTTACCCAGCTCAATTAATCAGTGAACTGAAACTTTGTCTCTTGAGCTGTGGAAATGAGAGAAAACTCTCTAGTAATGCCTGGATCTAAATGCCACTCCTTCGGCACGGGTTAACACGTTCGCCGTCCGCATGCTGCCCCCGTGATAATCTGTCTTTCATACAAAGTAATAATAAACGACTATCTTCCCCTTGTCCCCCACTGGTGAAGTGGTATTAATTAATTTCTCCAAAGCCCAGAAGTCCAATGAAACCTCTTTTCTACTTAAGTTAATTGCTTAGAAGAAGGCAAAGCAATTGATTGAGACAGGGTCTCATTTCAGGAGCCTGGTGTATAATGAGAGTTCTTCTGAGCTCTCATTAAACCCAACCACCATAATAATGCTAAGGATGAGCACTTTAAAGAACCCTTAATTGGACTCAAACAGTGAGAAAGTCTACACTAGTCATTTCATCCTGGACTAATAGAAAGGAAAATAGTATATGTCACAGAGGCTTTAGGGGCAATAGCCATGCTATCAGAAATTGATAGCATTTTAGATCACAGATGACATTGACATCATTATCTGCCTCTTCTCCAAACTCTTACTTCCCTCTTGCATCAACTGCTCAAGGCTACATCCGTCAACTGCTTCCTGTGGTCCAAGTAAAACTGCCTCCAATGTTTTTAGTTGCCAATCTTCGAAATATTTTTAGTTGTCAATTTAGTGAAGAAGTATTCAAAACAATACATTCATAGTCAGTGCTGCTACCTCTTGCCTATTATTCCCCGTACATAGTCTCTAAAACTGCACACAAACTAAAGAAGTCTTTATTTACAGCAAGGAAAATTGGGGTGCAAAATTTTCATGAACCTTTTAGTCTATGAGCTTCGGTCATTCCTTATTAGATTTACTGAACATTTCTTTTTACTTTCTGTTCATATTTTGGACTTTTAGTAATCATAGATGTTTCATAAAATAAAACTGGGCAGCTTTGTTAGCCCTTGATGTGTCAAAACAGTAATTCCTCAGTTAAAAAACAAACCTGCTCAGCACTGATACGACAAATACACACATGAAATTGTATTTATCTTTTCAAAGATAACCATGGAGTATAGAAACAGGGAATGGGGACTCCATGAACATCCCTTTGGCCATGTGCATTAGGACAAAGTTGATATCAGACATGCAGTAAAACAGCTGAAAACGAGGCAAAGATGCTCCCTTCATGTTTTCATCATAATACAGTAATTTTAGCTCAGAAAAGACCCACGCCCTCTCTATATTTTCACAGGAATCTTCATTAAAAAGGGAAGATTTTTGCAATGGCCAAAGACAGTCAGCATTATGGTGGGGCAGGCTCAAATCACTTCTGTATAGAAACCAGAGACCAGGTGATTCAAGGCAACAATCTAGGGGCTCATGGAAATGCAGAACAATGCAAAGATTCTCAAAGGGGGTGATAGAGAAAGGCTGGGTGCAGCATCTACCCAAAGGGGAGCCCTCCGGCAGACTGGCCTTGCCATCTCCAGACAGCACCTGGTTACATGGGGGGGGGATTTTATAGTTAGTTATTTCTAAACCCACTTCCCACTTTCAGGGAGCTATAGCTTACATTACAACATGTAACTTATTCTGTTAACCTGAAATGCTGGAAGTGGAGGGAGTGGAGGATGGTGACATATAAAATGCAGTCGTTGCTTAAAATTACTTGTTTTGTGTTGTTATTCTATACACACATTTTAAATAGGTGTGCCAGAACATGGAATTCTCTATGAGCACACTCGGAGATACCTTGTCTGAGGAAATGATATATAAACTTTGTCATCTACTTCCTCTAGTTACAGGGCTATAATAATTAATATAGTTGAAAATTCTGAAAGATTTTTTTCACATAGTGTGGTAAGTATGAAATTACATTAATTAATAGTTAATGATATGACATACATTTGCAAGATATATCTTTGACTTTTGCTTAGCTGTGCAAGTAAATAATCTAGTCAATGAAGATATTTATTCTTTTTTTTTTTTCCAAGACAGAGTTTCTCTGTAGCTTTGGTGCCTGTCCTGAAACTAGCTCTTGTAGACCAGGCTGGAAGATGTTTATTCTTATATACATTTTAACTTTAACATATAAGCTCAATGAGAATAATATTTCTGCTATTTCTATTTGTGCTTTAATATTTGTGATTAGTTTAGAAAGTTCTTTATATGGTATATACCTGTAAATGACATAATGACGTCTATCAGAAACCTAAGTTTAATGTGTAGCTTCAGGACCTCCTCCATACTTGGTGAGTTGACTAGCCATGTTACTTAAATCAAATCACTTTAAATTTATACAAATATTTCAGGTATTTCATCTTAAGATTCTCATTATCAGGGTCTCATGAAATATTAACACTACTAGTTTCTTCTTTTGGGATATTCCTTATTATAAAAACGTGCTGTTTAATAATCATGCCAGAAGAAGAAAGTAAGAAACTGATAACGTGTCCTTTGTGTGCCATGCATTGATGTTAATATAATCCCATTAGTAATGAAACTGCCTCTGCTGCACATATTCCACAGGAGCCTTCATTACTGAAGGCCAGGTTTTCCCTACGGTGTAAACCAAAGATCATCCGGAGGAAATGCCTGCCCACTCTTCCCATTGGAACAAAGGCTGTCTGATGAGATACACCTGAAACAAAGACATCCCTAATCAAATCAGCCTATGACTTTCCGGGTCAGGTCCCACAGTCAATCCTGCTAAGAGTCCCAAGGGACTGCGAAGCAGAGTGCTGCAGGATGATGACAGTCAACAAGGGAAGGGTCAGCAAAAATCAAAGGCCACTGTGGCCTTGGTCAGTGATCTCCCTTCTAAGATCCCATAGACGCAAAGTTAAACAGGATCTAGTCAAGGATTCATACACAAACATCAATATGTGCACACACACATAAAAAATTATATTGTACCTAAATAAATATATATATTATATATACAGACAGACACACACACACATACACACACGTGTGCCCTAAAGACTAAACAGCATAAAGACAAACCCAAATGAATAAAGGAGTCTGAGAGAAGAAACAATATTTAATAAGAAAAGCCTCCTATGTACATTTCTGCTAATCTTGCATAATGGCCTCAAAGTGCTGAAGCAAACAAGAAGTCTAAGTGAAGCTTGCCAGTCTCTCACTATGAGACATGTGCCTTCCTTTGTTCATTTTATTACTTACTCTTTTCCTTTAGAGACATGTCCTTACATAGCGTACTGCAGCCCAGGCTGATCTAGAACCCACTAGGTAGCCTAGAAGGACAAACTCTAACGTAACAATCCTCCTGCCTCAGCAGGCCTTGAGGGCTTCGATTAGAGCTGTTCATCGCTATACCTAGTCTTGCTAGTATTATTTTCAGTTGGCAAATCCCAGTCCTAATCATGAGCACCTAAGGCAGTGGTCCTCAATCTTCCCAAAGCTGCAAGCTCATGTTGCAGTGACCTCAGCCATAAAATTATTTCATTGTTACTTCAGAACTGTAATTTTCTTACTGTTAGGAAGCAAAATGTAAATATCTGATTTCTCATGGTCTTAGGCAACCCCTGTGAAAGGTTATTCGACAACCCAGCAAGGGGTCATGACCCACAGGTTGTGAATGGTCATGGCATGGTGTGTAAATATGGAGGGGTTAAATCAAGCCAATTAACACGCAACACAAAACTACCAAGTGGGGGTATGCGCATCACTTTTCTACAGGTATGTGATTGTCAGCAAGCCAAGGCGTTCTGTGAGCACCCACTTTCTCATTGTTGGCACCCAAATTCTTTGACCAGGGTACACTCCTTTAACAAATGATTTCTGAGCACAATTGTGTGCTTTGAGTTTATGTGTGCATTAGTATTTACACATTCTTCAAACACCACTCCCCCCCAAAAAAAAATAGTTCATTTATTAGATTCATTGTTGCTTCTGGGTTTCTACGTGCATGCTAATGACCACTATAAAGGTCTGGATATATGAAACAGTCCTCTTCATTATTAAAACATTATTAAAACTTGAGATAAGCAAGGCAAATTACCACATGGAAAGGTGCACAGTATTAGATGTTTCCAGATATCTGTTGGTTAGCTTTGCTGCTCAGAGCCTGTGGGGACACATCATGACCTAGCTCATAGTCAAGGAATATCACGCCTCTCGTGGCCAGAAAGGGAAAGCTGAGATGAGAAGGGTCGGGTTCCAATATCTCTTTCAGGACCATGCCCTCCGTGATGGTTTAGAGACCTCTCACCTGGGCCCACCTTTCCAATGCCCAACTGCCTCACTAGGGCACCAGGCTGAGGATGGAGCCTCTAACACAGATGCTGAAGGGATAAAAATCCCAGCAATAGCCATACGTTTCCCTGCTTCCAGAGATGCCAGATCTGGCTGGGGAGGGAATACAGCTGCCAGCACCTCCAGTCATTGTCTGTGCAACATCAGAGTGGAAGGAGAAGCCAAGAGAACAGGAAAAGAATAAACCAGGCATTCCATATGGAAATACTTTTCATTTGTTTGTCACCAAATAAATTGATTAATAGCTTCCAAATCCCTCTCCTTTCTCTTGAAAGCAAAAGCCAAAACAGGTCAAGAATACACAAGAGTCCCAGTGTATGCTGAAAGAGATACAGCCTCAAATATGTTTTTATTTAAAAACAAAATCCTTACAAAACAAAGGGAAATATGGTTTATCTATAAGAAATCAAAAATGTAAGGTGTTTCAGCTCTTAATGTTATTAAATAGTACTCCTAATGCTAAACTGTAAAACACAAATTATGAGAAAGAATTATTTGGCTAGATGCAAGTTAATGAACATGATTCCTAGAGACAATAAGGAAAAACTGAAAGAATAAGGTACTGTGGCAATAATTTTACCTTTTGCAATTGATTGTTGCTTCTACATATAAGCACATAAATAACAGAGAACACTTTTCAGATGGCACGCGTAGGGTTCCAGCTGCCTGGGACAATCACGTGAGTTTGTAGCCCATACCATGAGGCAAAACTGTGGACTGACTCAGAGAGCCCTCACTCACTATAAAGACCAGCTCTAATCATGTTATCAAAAATTAAATAATGAAATACATTTTAATCAAATGTCAGATGAGCTGTAATATGGGGGGGGGGGATCGCTCAGAAATCACTCTATTAACTTAAATGTCAGCACACAGCAGTGAAAAGCTGCTTAAGCCCAAAAGACAGGCGCCAATCCGATTTACCTATCTGCTTCCTACTGGACACAGTTAGCCATTTGGGCTTTAAGCATCTGAACTCTCCAAAATAGATCCAGCCTTCAGCAGTTCTGATTATTTTCTTTTAATGACTGCTTTATAAAGGAAAAGCTTCGCTCTTTACAGAAGGCGGGATTTATTAATCTCTACAGTTTCCTTTTGGGCTCTGTGGCCACGTATGGAAAGGATGGAGTGGACATCCACAAAGAAAAAAAAAAGGAAAAGAAAGAATAAGTAAAGAGCAAAGCAAAAAATGTTTGAACATTCATACATTATGTATGAGTCCATATCCATGTAATTGGGCAAGGAACGCATTACACATGCTG
This sequence comes from Microtus ochrogaster, assembly GCF_000317375.1. Classification (NCBI taxonomy): domain Eukaryota; kingdom Metazoa; phylum Chordata; class Mammalia; order Rodentia; family Cricetidae; genus Microtus; species Microtus ochrogaster. The sequence goes on from NC_022032.1 coordinate 8,188,705, forward strand.
TATGCTCCCTTTTGCTATTTGCATTTTCCCCTACAATTTTCATGTCGACCCTTTATCAATCCCGTCCTTGTCATGGATGAGGAGTAGATAATGAACATCTCAAACAATACAAAATAAGCAGGATGCCGGCAGGGGTCTTTTAAGGCTTAAGTAAGTAACTCCCAGCAAGGATCTAGCTGTCAAAATCTCGCTTGAATCCTATAGAGTGAAGTGCCATATCCTGCCTTGCAAAATTCAGATACTTGCATTTATTCTGTACGCTAAAAGGAAGACTCTCAGGAAATATCGAGGGAAAGAATTCTCTTCCGGACGAGCAAAAGAAAGATAGTTGTTATCACAGAGAAAAGAAGAGAGTTCTGCCTGCAGTACCAGTGGTATCCGTAGTAATAATATTAAGAGCGAGGGATCCAAACTCACCTGTCTCTCTATCTCTAAATCTGTATTTATTCAGCTTGCAAGTTTACTAAGAAGAGGTCTATTATTTCCCAAGCAAAGGAATTTTAGAGAATACAATTTCAAAGTAATGTTTTCCTCTGAGAAACAAACTAAAGCCAAATACCACCAAATGAGGTAGCACATGCCTTTCATGCCTTTAACCCCAGCACTCAGAAGGCAGAACCAGGTAGATCTCTGTGAGTTTGAGGCCAGACTGGTCTACAAGAGCTAATTCCAGGATAGCCAGGGCTGTTATACAGAGAAACCCTGTCTCGAAGAAAAAAAAAACTTTATACAATTAGATACAACAAAATATGATTTAAAGAGTATATCTATCTAGCTTTTATCTACATAGCGTATGACAGTTGTAAAGCCCCAGGTGAGATGGTTGTGTGTGGGATGGCTGCAGTCTCAAAGATAATCCCAATCAGAAAGCCTGTCCAGGATTTAAATCCCAGCAAAATCCCAAGAAGGTCACCAGCATCTTAATACCTTGTGTCTAAAGAGTCAACACAGTAGTAGTCATTGCTTTCTTCTGACCATCTTCAACATCCATAAGAAAAGTCACAAGATCGTTCTTACAAAAATTCCACGCTGCGACTTCATTTTAAGATTGATGATCAGTTTGAAATATTATGTTTGTGAATAATCAGATAATTTTAATGCATCTGATAAGGATGGTTATAAATGATCCAAAGGAAAAGAAAAGAAAAAAAGGCACTTAAAGGCATCTTTCTAGGAAGCACAAATCCATCTTCTCAAATCCATAGGTCTATCAAAGCCAAGGCTTCCCCACAGTAATTATTTATATATGATGATGAAATCAAGTTTATTAGTATGCTTCCATGGGAAGTATTTTTCGCAAATCTGATTTCATGAAAAATGGTATTATTTTAATTTCACATTTTTTTTAAAGGAAAGAGACTGTTGTCACGCCTGTGTTCATATCAGTATCCTTCACAAAAATTAAGAAGCGGAAACAACCAAGTGTTCACCCATAGACAGTGGATGAGCTGATGTATTCATACAGTGGAATGCAATTCAGCCTCAGTAAGGGAGGGATTTCTCATGAATGCTGTACTATGGATGAATCCAGAGGGTTCTATACTGCCAAAAGAGAAAGTAAAGTAAAGAAAAGCCAGTCAGGAAAGACATGTGATATGAGATATCTAATAGAATTAAATTTACAAAGGTAAAGTAGAATGGTGGCTATACGGGACTGAAGCGTTGGGGTAAATAGCAAAGTGTTCAATAAGAAGAATTGTTTCAGATTTGCAAACTGAGATCATTCTGGAGAGATCTCCTTCACAGCAACGTGGATATCCCTAACACCGCCTTAGAACACTGTAAAATGATTGAGATGGAAAATTTCATTATATATATA
>NC_022032.1:8190623-8203072 GCF_000317375.1 Microtus ochrogaster
ATATATATATATATAATCTCAATTGAAACAAACCGAGCAGCAGGTAGCTCATTTGGGTGTCTGCAGTGTTTGTGCCCCTACGGACACAAGTTCAGAGCAAGAAGGTAAAAATGATGTGATATGCTTGGGTTTTTCTCCCCACTCTTGCCTCTGACTCCCACCTTTGAAGACATGGCTCCTGCTTAGAAGGTTGCAAACTGAAGGCGGGAATAGATGGGACTCAACCTAATTCTCCTATATTTGATGTTTAGATTTTCAGGTGGGAACACTGGCAGTTTCCATTTGCTCCCCTGCAGGGAGATTTCAAGGGTGCAGACTTAAGCCCCCTGAAACAGTTGGGTCTCTGACCTGCCCTATCTGGTCCAGTGAATCTGAAGGCTCTGCAAGGAAGTGACTATCATAAATTGTTTTAATTATCAGAGGTTATTTCACTACATGTTAAAAATTTCGCTCTAAAAATAACCTGATAATGGCATTAGCTTTACTACTACTTTAAATACACAGCTAGATTACTTTAAATACAACAGTGATCACTTACATCTGTAGCCACACATGTTTGATCAGCTCCAGATACCAATAGCTGGTGCCTAACCCATCCACAAAGCTAGGTTACCTCACTTCATTCACCAGCTTTGTGAATCTAAAGCTCTGCACATCCACACACACGGCACCTGTGCCTCTGTCACAGCCCTTTCCTTAGGACAAAGGGCATGCATCACCAAAAGTACACGGAAGGAAGAGACACAAGTTGAGAGTGGCATTAACAATTGTCTGCAAAAGCTGCATGTAACAGTTGCAATTTGCAAGTCATACTTTGAACTGAGGGCTAGGGATGCACATCTTGGTTGATGCTGTGCATAAGTGGGCGGAGGGAGAAGTTTTCTGTGCTCAGCAGCCTGGAACACACATCCTATGCTGAGACTATGAACTCTGATAGGCTAAATACAAACCTAATATGTTGTTCCATTTGTAAGTTTTATCCCCCCAAAACATATTAGCACATAAGTTTCTATCTAGCTCCTATTAAAAGGAATATGTGTCCTGAAAGGTTCAGTCTATCAGCAATAATAAATACCATTGAAAAGTACATTTAAAATGCCTTTATAGTCTATATTTTAGGAATTTTAATTTCTATATCATATCAAAGGATGATTGATTCACGTTATCTGAGTGGCTGTATCAGGAAGAAACACTGTATGTTCCTTGCATTTGGAGCAGTCATTTCCTATCATAAATCCACTGATTCTACACATTAACAAACACAAAACACACTTAGTTGAACCTAATAATACATGCTGAATGAATGCATGATGCTGCTATTCAGCAATTCATTAATTTACCAACCTCTAAGTCACTAATGTGTGTAGACACATTTCCTGCCCACATTGGATTAGTCCGGCGAATTCTGTCCCTATGATCTGGCTTTCACCTTTGCTATATTTCCTACATCCTCATCTTATTCAGACTATCACCAAAACCATCACCATCATCACTGTCATTATGTGAGTGTTTGTGTCATTCATTCTCTAAGAAGGAAAATAGCAGCACACTGTGGAGTTATGTGAAGATTAGGAAAGCTAATCTAAGAGCACATACTTAGCCAATGCAAGTTGTCAACAAACAGTCCCTGCACACCAACAAAACTAGATCATTCCCTATACATCCAACATAAGTGCTTACTTCCTTGTTTTGCCCTCAGCTTTTCTTGGCATGGGAAATACCCATAATCCCTCAGTGTCACAGACATGCTTCCAGGGATGACATCGAAATGCCTATCATCTGAGAATGCCTAGCTCCATCATTCCCATAGCCATCAGTCTTCTAAGAAGACTTCAAATGTTTTAAGCATAAAATGTCCATGCTTCCTGAATATCGCCTTATATTCCTGGGAACAGCCAAGGCTTCGTCTCTGAGCAGATCAAACTGTGAGGGGCCATGAACTGGTTGTTTCTGTTACTCCACCATTTTCTCTGATCTCAGGTCGACTAGTTCCTATTGTTTGCTAATGATACACGTGGAGGCCCAGGCCCCATTATTGCACATTTGTGGGTTTTAGTTTTCATGAATGAAGTAAAATAGTCTGATCAGCTTATCTACATGATCACTAATACCTTCAAATGTTAATAGTTCTCCTGTGACCTTACTTAATAAAACCCTTCAAAATCAAAATGAAAATCATCTTCAAAATCACTGCTGCCATTGGTAGTGCCAATCATCCCTTACTTTACTGAGTCTATCTTGATAAGGTTCTTGTCCTATGAGAGTGAGATTATTATTGAATTTAGAGACTCTTTAACTCTTCTCCCACAACTAAGAAAAGCTTTTTCTCATCGTTTGAGTAGGTCTACCATTTTAGGGCAATGGAAGGTCACAGCAGGTAAGTTTAGATACACGCATGTAATTGTCATATCAGTGAAAATAGATGGCAGTTTCCTGTACCAGACTGCATCATCCTCATACTGGAAGGTAGACTAATGATTGTCCCTCCCTGTTCTTCTGATTCCTGAGAACAAAACAGAATCAGTGGTAACACAGACCACACAGGGAAAAGATCAAGCTAAACAAAAGTACTAACATGTCCACATCGTCGGCATCCTATCTCTGGAAGCTCTGTCTTTCTCTTCCAGCCTAATACAGTAACACCAAAGTTTCAAATTCAAATAGGTAAAATTAAATCTTTAAAATGTGCAGCAATGGTAGCTTGTATTTGGAGAGCACTATGAGGCATCATATACTATGAGTATAATGTTTTAACATTCATTAACTAATTTGATCTTCCCAGACCCATGAATAAAGCAAATTAACAACATTTATAGATGAAGAAATGAAGGCTTGCTCAGCAGAGACAAGGCTGGGATTCCATCTTGAGATGCCACAAGAGTAAATCTTAGTGACATAAAGTCTATTTTGCCTTACTATGGTAATCTTTATCAGTTTTGTAGTTCTTATTTTTGCTCAGTTTTCTTTGTTGAGGCAGTCTCTTGCAGCTCAGACTGATCTCAAACTTATTATAAAGCCTAGGCAGGATTTGAACTCCTTCCTGACCCTCTTGTTTCAACCTCCTGAGTTCTGAGATACATACATGCATGCATGCATACATTCATACATACATATGTACATATGTGTGTGTGCCCCAAAGCCTGGCATTGATCCAATTTTTTCTGGAATTTATTGGTATATGTAAGTATGTATTGGTATAGGTCTGTAACTCAGAAAACAACTTACAGAAATTGGTCCTCTCTTTTCACCATGTGGGTACTAGGTACTGAACTCAGGTCACCAGGCATGGTGATGAGAATTTTAAGAGAGAATATATGACACTGAAACATGGGCAAGCTTTGTAAATTATGTTAAAATGTCTAATTTTATCTTAATATATTTTGTAATGGTGAGATTTATAGATTTAATATATGTCTTGAGATCACTATTGGCATCTTTTTTATTCATACATACAAATGGCATGTCTATCCCATAGAAAATGCTTTGTTTGGAACTATTCAGGGCACAGAAGTGAATTAACTTTAACTCTAGGACTTAGAAAATGTTCAGTACAGTAAGAGTGTCACAAGTCATCTTCGGAATTAAATCCTAACACAGCCCAGGCAACAAGCAAGGGGTATCGGAGGACAAGGAACCACATCTTACTTAGAAGGTGAAGTTCAGGCCTGAGAAGAATTTGGAAAGGTAGAGATTACAGGAAATGAAAATGTACAGTAGAGAAATAGAGTGAGCAAAAGAATTGAAGGGAGAAAGAAAATAACATCCAAGGCTTGAGTCCCAGCTGGTGAAAATATGGTCCATATGGGTGGGAGGTGGCAGACAGCTGGAGTTCTCTAGATAGCAAGTCTGGGGTCCTTCTGCGGGAGGACGTTACACACCAGAGAGGAATTTATGAGACAATGCGGGTGTTTTCTAAATATTGACTATGATAGGCTCAAAGAATAAAAACGAAATTAAAATCACTTCAACTTTATGAATCACAAAATTTCACAATGAGTTTCAAAACAAGTCCCATAAAGGACAATGAATAATCCAGTAGTGTTCATGTGTCCAAAACATATGAAGCGCTATGATCAGTGTCTAATGGTTTGTGACCCTCCACTGAATATGTGAGAGAGCAGCACTGGAGAGTGAAGCTATCTGGGAACTCAACTCTACTCTCCTAAACCCAAGGACCCTGAGAAGCAGGGAATGGCTCTCCTGCTACCTCTCATCAGTGCTCACTGATCCCGAAAGAACAGAGCCTTCCTTAAGGAAAATGGTATTCTTGTATAAAAGTTAAATCTGCTTAAGATTGGATGGGTAAAACTGTAAGAGTCCACAAATATAAACCCCATTGATAAGAACTACAAATTAGAAATATAGAAAAACCATTTGATTCACAATACTATGTAACTGAAAGCACTGGATATACTAAGGTATCGTCTAATTCCATAAGACCACCGATAAATACTGTGCTATCTTCCAGTCTCTTTCTCTGTCCTAAAGGTTTTGGCAGGCACTGCCTCTAAGATGCCATAAAACTCTGAAATCCTAATCTTGGTTATGCAATAATCCACCACAATTTCAAAATACACAAAAAAGCCTGAGGTTGCTTAGTAGCAAGACTAGAATTGCTACTACGGATCTGAATGAGATTACGGTCTACCCTTAAGACATCACAAAGTCTCAACATTATGAAGGCCTTCTATCTGATATCATTTAAAAGTATGGTAATAACAAGTGTCATGGATTACTATCACTGCAACCCAAAAAAAGTTAAGTTTCAAAGTGAAAAGTCATTAGCTATATAGAAAACGTGACAATCTTGAATAGAAGATTTCTAAACAATTGAGAAGCCAAAGCCTCATGACAATGATGCTATCTTTTGGCATAAATATTAGAACTAAAGTTCCACCTAAAGTTATTGATCAGGTTCCTGCAGAACTGAATTTATTGAGCAGAGACTAGATGTCTCTCAGTTTCCAGTTAAGTCAAAAGATAAAGATTTTATTTCATATTTTTTCCACTTTCTCACCAATGGGTTGGCTGACTATTTGACAATATTTTTCTATTTCTTCCAGAGACCCAAAGCTGCATGTTGGGAAATGCAGCATGTTCCCCAGTTTTAAGGATTATACTTAGGGGAAATCAGAGTGGAAACATGAATTCTGCCATTAATCACTCTTAGGATTTGCTTTGTAGGCAAAACATAGAATCAGGTAACAATCAATGGCTACTGATTCCTTCTGGTCCCAGAAGAGTAGGCAATTATGACCCAGGAAGTTCACCAAGGGATTACAAACCAATGCTAACCCGAGTTCAGTTCCACCATCCTTCCTCCACTTCATTTATTTATGTAGCTTTTATTGCTCCGACTCCAACATATTTCATAACGTAAACACTTCCTGCTACTTAGCAAAGGAAGAGAGCAACATCAGAGTCATCAAGCTACTAGTGGTCCAGTCTGTGGTTAGGGTCTCATAGGCTTCCTCTTCCAACCCATGCAGTAAGAAAACACAGCTACTCCAGGCCACCTACTCCATAACCCTGGTACTCTGGGATGCGGGTCTTAGAACAGGAAGAGGGAATGAAATGCAGACGAGATACATTGAGGAAGATCCCTGGAGAAGAAATAATCATGTTAGCTCCTAGAGGAAAGAGAAAAGCAACTGGGATGTAAACTACGAAACGAAGGAAAACAGAGCCAAAGGGAGACAAGCTGGGGAAATAAACTGATCTCCATGTTGTATACCGATGTCACTGTGGTCTAGGAAAGCTACTGTCAGTTTTCTGCTTAACCCTCAAGCTTGCTTCTAGCAGCTGCTGCCTCCAGTGCTGCCCCCTCTTCTAAGTGCGTTTATGCAAATGTATACAGAGTTCAGTGTTCGCTTATGGGGTTGTCAGTTAGAGATGAGATATTTTTGTACTGGAGAACTGACAGCTAGGAGAAGGCCATCCCAAGAAAGGCAATTCAGCCACTTGAGTGTATATGACACAAAATTACAGCGTATCTTATGTTACATCATTCTCCTAATGGGAATTTTAAAACGCCTCGCCTGAGGAAGCAACCCATCCCTTTCCCACCAGATTTTCATTGGGGCTATTTGCCTATTTGCATTGCGCAGTCAGAAGACTGCCAATACCCAGGTAAAAAATCTGCCCTAGATTGTTATCAAATATTTTTTTTTCCATTCAAGTAGCTGCCTCATTACTCCACTCTTGATTCTCAATTCAATTTCCGCAATACATCTATCATACCAGAATTAATAAGAATCAGAATGATCAAACCATGAAAGTTGTGATACTTTCCTAGTTCTACATTATGGAACAAATGGAAACACATTTATTATACTTATTATTATACTGTTTCATACATGACAAGCTCTTGTAAAATTGCTTCCCCCTGTAAAAAACAGTGTATACCACAAAAATATTATCTTCCTTGGGACCGAAATCAATATTCTCCCAAGTAAGATTTCAACTTAAGTCAATACAGAGGAAGTCAGTGTGTGTGTGTGTGTGTGTGTGTGAGAGACAGAGACAGAGAGACAGAGAGAGAGACAGAGAGAGACAGAGACAGAGAGAGAGACAGAGAGAGAGAGAGACAGAGACAGAGAGAGACAGAGACAGAGAGAGAGACAGAGAGAGAGACAGAGACAGAGAGAGACAGAGACAGAGAGAGACAGAGACAGAGAGAGAGACAGAGAGAGAGACAGAGAGAGAGAGAGAGCAAGAGAGAGGAGAGAGAATATTATTTTCTGCTTCTATAACAGATTTTATAGTATGCTTTTTAAAAAACATCTAGCTATTCTATATGGACCCAGGTTTTTTTCTTAGACTCTCATCCTCAAATCTGCTAATCAGCCATCTCTTTCCGTATAGCTTAAGTAAGTGATCCATCCAGTTGTATTTGTTTACCATAAAATCATTCCCTCTTTTATATAAGGATATTGTAGATACATATAAGATATATATGAATTATGTATAGCAATCTGAACAAATATATGTTTGATTTAGTGAATAAAATTATTCTATGTACACTGTTATTGCTTTGGGTTTATTAAGTCCTAAATATAGCTCAAAGGCCTCTATCTTCTGGGATTAGGAAATCTGAGCTTGGAATCACAAAGAAAAAGTACATACTCTATTTCAAAGCAAAGATTCATGATCTTTCCAGCCAAACTCATTTCCTTCTGCTGCTTCTCTAGTGTTCCCTACCAGTATGCCAAATCACTCTGCAAATCCAGCTTTAGTTTCTAGTCTGTCTTCCTCTGTATTACATGTAGTTCGTACATAGCTTCTTGTTGTATATGTAGCTTTATAATGTTGCCTATTGTAAAGCCCCTCCCTTGAGGATTTTTCAGCATTGCCCAAAGAGTAATAAGCTTTATGTATGTTCTACCAATTTTTATAGGTAGTAGATAAAGTCACTCTTTTTATAGTACTGGAGTTCAAGTCATTAGTAAATCTTTTTGTCACTCTGAGACACAGCAAAGTGATTCACTTGTAAAAATGCCTACTTTTTTCCGAGAAATGGTCACACCTGTGATCATATGCAGACATGAGCCTGAAATCCAACAAAAGACCCCATTTGTTGGATATTAAAACCAAATTGCCAAGGTGACTCTTTTAAGGTTACAGTGATTATTAGGAGTAGAGCTGTCATTGAAAATCAAGCCTCTCCTGAAGGCTTTGCTTAATATGTCTCTTCAAATTCCACTTGCATATGAGACCTGCATAAGCATCTCTAACTGCTGAATTTATTACTAAAACTTAGAAACCTCACTCTCGAGATCACAGGACGAAAGGGATAATGTGAGAAAGAGAATCAGACATAGAACAAGGGAAAACATACAATATGTTTCGAGCTTGGGGTCTGTAGCTCACCAGCATTCCAGTTAATTCACTAAGCTCAGTACATGGACATCACTATTGCCAGACACAAAGAAGGAAGCACACCTTGGGAGGAAATTCTTGCTTGTTATGAACAAGTGGGGTTAAATTTCAAATCTACACAGGTGTAAAATAATGGCTTAAGAGAAGAAACTGAAAGATCGAAGCTGTGAGGGATATCAGAGGTCAAATACTTAACAACTTGGTTGGCTCACAAATCTCCCTGAAGTCTTTGTCATTACTTTAATACTCTCAATGTAGAATTAGTTTCTTGTTGTGGAGTAATAGTTTAGTATACTTTGAAGATTTGTCACATGGATTGGTTCAAAAAAAAGCTGAATGGCCAACAGCTAGGCAGGAGTTGGGGGACAGAGAGGATGATGGGAAGAAGGAGGGTGGAGACACAGAGAGTTGCCAGCCAGATGGAGAAGAAGCAGCATGAGGAGTAGAGAGCAAAGGTAACTAAGCCACATAAAAGAATTTATATGAAAAGATATGGGCTAATTTAAGTTGTGAGAGCTAGTTAGTAATAAGCCTAAGCTATAGCTGAGCTTTAAACAAGAAGTCTTTGTGTGGTTATTTGGGAGCTGGGTGGCAGAACAAAAAAAAAATCCCAATACAGTTTCTTTCCCCCAAACTGACACATTTTAGTTGGGATGACTATGATGGAAAAAGAGGCAAAAATAAAATTAAGAACAACTTCTTTCATATACTAGTCACTAAACACTGGAAGATGACGTCAAATCTCCAGAGGGCTGATCAAAATCATGGGTGTAAAAACACTTTACTAGTTATAATTTGAATAAATTAGAAGACAAAGCTTTCTTATAGTAATATTTACTGTAAAATATTGACTACTTAAAAATTGGTAGAAAATCAGAGAGCAAGGATAGTATCCCATATGCCTTAGTCTTCTTTGCTGACACTAACTGGGTGTAGAGACTGTGGTTCAGTCACTTCATCATTCCATGCTGGTGTTTCCTCAACCTGGGAACTAACTCAGATCTCCAAACTGTTCAGCATACCTAGTGCTACAAATACAAGGAACCTACTACAACACTTGGATCACCTTCAAGTACACATATACACAAAGAGAGAGAGAGAGAGAGAGAGAGAGAGAGAGAGAGAGAGAGAGAGAGAGAGAGAGAGAGAAAGAGGGGGAGAGAGAAGAGAAGAAAAAAGAGAGTCAAATGTACTACAATAAATATTGCAGCAGCTGACTTCATGTGAGTCTAGTCAATCAATCTTTACTCAAATTGAGTATGGATCTAGGTCTTTATGTGGTTTGAGAACTCATAAATAATGATCAGATTCTAGCCTTTCTCTGGGCAGTGAAGCTAAAACACTTGAGAAAATGTTATTACTGTTGATGTTCTCCACAAAACAAGACAGCACATAGAAAATATGAGCAAAATATAAAACCAAAAATCTTTACAGCAGCAAACTCACTAGAATCTGCAAATAACCTTACAACTTTTATATACTAAAATAATTATGCACATGCTTTGTATCGTTAGAGAGTATTCTGCCCAAAGGGCTTGATTAAATAGTTTTCCTAGGGTCACCTGTGTTGTCAGTAGTGCAAGTAGAATCAGTATCATTCCATGATAAAGGATGTCCCTCTTCGATACATGTTCAGTTTGAACATATGGCAGGAAAGACAAAGGCAATGGAGGATGAGAATTAGATGGAGACCAAGAGAGGAAATGTCATAGAGAGATGGCATGTATTTAAAAATGTATGATGGAGCCTGAGTTGAGCCCTTCTCTTTCCACCAGCGCTGAAGCTCCATGAGGGCCGTCACTTCTGCCACCCGATGAGCTTTACAGTGGCACACAGGCAGTCTAGACAAGCGCAGTGGCAAGTACAAACCGTGCACTTACTATGCCCTTGTTGAAGGGAGACAAAGAGGAAGTCACAGGAGAAAACCAGCAACACTGGACACTGAGAAGGCACAATGGAAAAAGCGAGTATAAAACTAGATGCAGCAGACTTTGGGGCTTACTTGAACATTCAGTAGGCTCAGAGAGCAAGAGTCATAGCTTTAGTGTTCAGGAGCTTCCAGACAGCTAGAACTTTTTAAATACAATTTTTTTCAATTTATATGATCTCTCCCTTCCTGCTCTGAAGGGATACTACAGTAAAGTGCTGTTAAAATGAAAGGGAATGGAAGAAGAACTCAGGTGCCTGGCTTCGGACATAATCATTTTATCATTTTCTGAGAATACATAAATGGTGACAGGTACAAGGATATCGCTGAGTCGGTGGAACAGCTTGCATCTGGCACAGGAAAGGAAAAGGAGAGATGAAGAAGGAAGAAAAAAGGCTTCAGCTGATTGTTCTAAAAAAAAAAAAACCACGCATGTCTTTTACTAGCTGGGGACAATGGTTTTGCATGCATGCTTGTAGTGTGTACAGGCGAAGATATTTAAAATTCAGCAAGATATTGATGTATAAAGTCAAATGGCAAAGACATGACAATAAGACAGATTCAAAGCACAACGGGGAAGGCAGGATGGCAAAAGATTGATCTGTATGTCACAAAGGAATATGGAGGAAATCTCAGGAGTGGGATGCGCAGTAAGAGGGGAGCCACACAGCCATCTGCTGCATCTCGGAAAACAGCTCACCCTGGGCATCCCAAGCTGTTTCCATCAGCAAGCAGAACACTGTATGGATGATCCAGTGCAGAGGGAGAAGAATACCCTGACAGAAAATTCAATAAAAGCAGAACAGGAAGATGAGAGGAAAATTCAATTTTAGTCATGTGACTCCTACATGCTTGGCAAATGGTCCTGGTTGAAGTACCTGCTTAATTGTTCGTTGAATGCCACTTAAAACACTCGAGTTAGTCTCCAGCTTTAAGGCACAAGCAGAGGGATGAGATGGCAGGAGGAAATAGTGGTGATTATGGACATGTGTGTGTGTGTGTGTTCATGCATACGAGTACACGCATATAAGCTTGCTTAACATCAGGAGTATGGCATGCTATATTTTCTGCTGTTTTAGATGTCGTTGAACACTTCCAGTTAGTGAATTGGAATTGGAGTAAAAGGATTACCTTCCTTGTTTCAGTCATTGGACTCAAACCATAAGCATTTGTCAGCCTCTTGCAATTCTTACTGTCTTCCATTTTAAACATGGGAGGGTAAAGTGGAGAGAAGTTACTAGAATTGTGCTGTTCCAAAATACCTTCCTGTGTTCCAGAGAAGGGAGAAGGATGCATTCAAATTAAAAATGGAAGGTGCTTTGAAATCAAGGAAAGAGATGCTTTGGGGTGGTCAATGCAGATGGTGGGGTTCAAACTGTTGCTGTGGCAACAACAGCTTCTCATGCAACCCAATGATGATTTCAGACAAAGCCAAACAAATTTGGCCTAAGATAAAAATACCAATATACTCTTGTCTGCAAGAGTCTGTTTACAAAGACGGTCCAACATCCAACAAACAGTTTCTTTCAAGATGGTACCACAGTTTCCTGGGTAAAATATAATTAATCTGCTCCTTTCTGGTAAGAGAAGCTTTTAACCTCCCTAAGGCCAGTTCTTTTCATATAAATGGAGGACATAAAAAGTTTTAAAGCTTAGCTAAAGAAAATAAATTAATGGTTCAGACTGGGAATATAATAGGAGATATATCTAGCAATAAGAGGCCTTGGGGTTTACACTATAGCAACACAGAGACACAACAATTTAAAGTATTATGTGACTTTATAAAAATCACAAGATTAATAGTAATAACTTAACCATTGCAATGATAGATAAACATAAGAATAAAAAACACAAATATGGACATCTTCTTTTCATCATTCCAGTTTTGCATTCAATTTCCTAAAATCAGATGTTCACTTAGTATAGTGAAAACATGAAAAATTATATTACCTTATAAAAATACTCATTTTTAGAAATCTAACATAAATACTACACCTACAGGAAATTAAAAAGGAATGCCATGTTTTGCCTTTTATTCTACCAAATACAGAGAATGTTGCGATTTGACGACAGTCCTTGAAGAAGGGAACAATTCAAGTATTTATAACGTAAAAACTTACGGCAGTCAATTAGGCTTGGGACTAAGAGCAGACTTAAGGGCTATGTCTGTCACTCTTCCCTTCTCTCAGGCTCCAGGAGAAAGAAGAATCAATTAGCCCTTCACAGAGGATGACCTTGAAGGCTAGAGCTCTGTGCTTGAGATGCTGAACATGCTGAGACAGGAGGAAATCAGGAATGGGGGTGGTGCGGTCCGGAACCCATGGCAAAGCATGCTTCAGAGGAGGCCACGTCCCTTGAAAACCGAAGCCATGGTGCCTCAGCCCAAGTCACACCCTGCACGATTAAAGAAAGCCCAGTTCTTTCTACAACTAACCTGAACTTTCTTAACTGAAATGGATGAAGAAGCTTACACGATGGCAGGGCCAGGCTAAACATTGCCTTCTCCCTTGACTGAACAATTACAGTCTTTCTAAAGGATTGATTAGAAGTCGGCAAACAAACATGCCCGGACCAACTGGACCCAGGCTCAAAGACATTGAGGATGCTCTTTAAGCTGCCTAGTCCAAAAAGTTACATTTTTTTT
>NC_022032.1:8203352-8204993 GCF_000317375.1 Microtus ochrogaster
AGGAAGAGATAGTCTATGAAAATACTTAGTAAATATTTCTTTTCAAAGCCAATTTCTCAAAAGTTCCCAAGTACTCTTTCTAATGGGGTCCTAGATCAGGGATGTATGATGCTGTTTGCTTCTTTGCTCACCAGATGATAAAGTTAGTTTGGCTAAAGAGTTTTTCAAAGAGCTACCTTCATTTTTCTGGGCAGTTCAACCTATGCCAGCACATTTTAACTGGAGCGCTCAGTTGAAAACCATAAAGACAAAGCAGTAACCTTGTCTGCATGGCGAATTCTGCCTCTCTCTGCAGGATCCTCACTTGCTTTTTATAGCCTGTCATTTCATCTGGGTATTATTTCCCGGTCACTTTGCCAGGTGGGAAGAGGCAGCAGAGGCAGAGGTGTCTGTCGGAGCTCTAACAATACTTTGGGGAGTTGATAAAGACACAAAGCAGTGGTTGCGTACAGGAGTCTCTCCTAATTGCACCTGGAGAAGCAAGCATCCTTTGGAAACCTTTGCACAGAAGCTGGGACACGGCAAATGATCTTGAATCACAAGTACATATCAAGGTTTTTTTTTTTCTTTCTGAGTTTCTGTAGTACACAGCACAACTTCATTCTTAACATGAATGTCTGAAGGAGGTCTCGCTTATTCTTTCTCAGAGTCTAGAGGGAAAGCTGAAGGGGTATCTCCTCACAGATTCTCTACTTTCAGATTTCTTGAACAGTAGAATATTTTCCATACGTTACTGGGAATCAAATTCTCTCACCTCTTCCCTTCCTTTTACTAAGTAACTCACCAATGGCAAAAGATAAAGCATGGTAGAAGACAGAAGAAACAGGAAACACCAAAAACATTTCTTTAAATGTTGCAACCAAAAAAGCCCTGTGCTGACATTTGGAACAACCTGACCAGTCATGTCAGAGCTATCAACTTTCTGTCATAAAGCTAAGGCAATGACCTCTGCACACACCAGTGTTTCATTCTATATTGTTTTATTAGCTTAGAGTCTCTTCAGACACAGGTTATTAAACCAGGCTGTGGCAACACGATGGGTTACATGACACGTCTTAAAAATAAAAAAAGAAAAATTCAAATAAGATGTACCTTTATGAATGGTCCCTGCAGTTTTTCATGTCTGGCAAGGAATCTATTTAAATATTTGATTACAGAAGACAGGACTAATTTAGGAAAATCCCTTTGTGGAGAATTGCAGTCTGTCCTGAACAAAATAAAACTGCCTCTGTCAGTACCCGAAAGGATGACCTGGGCAGCACAGCAAGGGTCTGAGGACAGGGGAGGGAGCAGGTTGTCCAAAGACTTGCTGCCGCCTCAGGATCAAACAATGAAATTTCAAAAGTACAGAGATGTGAGGAGGGGTCAGGAGGAAGAGCTGAAGACAGATGACAGACAGCTCGGGGCTACAGGGAAACTGAGTGGAAGAGGGGCAAAAGAAACTTTATGGGGGAGGGGGACATCAAATAATACTATTGGCATACAGAAGTTACATGCCTACTAAAATATGAAGGACAGTCAGGCATTAACTTCTAAAACTATTGCAAATAAACCATATTTAGCTTAAATACAAAGCATGAATGAAGATGCTTGCAGTTTTTGATTGTCAAAAAACCTCAGACTTAAACTTGCTACACAAAG
>NC_022032.1:8205122-8241852 GCF_000317375.1 Microtus ochrogaster
ACACCTTACCCCATCACATGATTCATCAAACAAAACCTCCCAGTCAAAATGAAAGAGCAAATGAAATAGCTGGCCCTTCAGAAACTCCTGCCCACCCTCTCTGTTACCCACCACCACACCACTATCATCACTATCATCATCATCATCATCATCATCATCATCATCATCATCATCATCATCATCATCATCTCTCTACTTACAAAGTTTAGGAGCAGTTTGGAGATTAGTTTCTGTTGCTTGTGGCTGAGTGGCTGACTTGGGTGTTCTCACCTCAGGGGTCCGAGCTAGAGAAGGGAAGGGTGGCACAGTAGACAGTAAGGGAGGCAAAGCAGGCAGACGGTTCTTCCGGGTTGGTCCTGCTGAGGGTTCAGAGGCCTCAGCAACATTGTCAACTTGTACTGTAACATGAACCTCAGGTTCAGACAGAGCCCTAGAGACAGGTGAGGTGTATGCCTCGGACGACACCAAAACAGCGGAGGCGGCAGTTGGATCCAGAGAAATAACAGGGTCCTGGCCTAACCCCCCAGGGTCAAGGTGAGTAGGAGAGTCGTATTCAAATATCTTGTCCACAAATACCCACTTTAGGCCAGCAATGCAGAGGCAGAGGCTGACGAGGCAAGCCAGAATGGGGACAATACAGATCTTCTCGGAGTTGAGGCACCCTCTCAGGCGCTCAGCTTCCAGGCACACACAGCAGGGCACTGCCAGGCCCAGCAGTCCAGGGCTTCTCCCATCTTCAGGGTGGGTGTCTGGCATGTGCTCCGAGGCCGGAAGCCCATCGAGAGATGGGTCTGCACTCAGCTGAGTGGAGGGGCTGGAGGACCTCCCGCCAGCTACCTCAGACATGTCTGGGGAATAAATCTCCATCGGCTCACCTCCAGAAGGCCTGGCCTGTCTCACAGTGCGTTACCATGCAGAGCTCCCCCCAACCAAATGATACAGCATCTTGGAGGGGGAAATCGATAAGGCATCCAAGTCCAAGGCCATTATCAAAAAGTAAGAGAGCTCAAGGAGGAACCAAGGAAAAGGAGAAAAAGAAGAAAGGGCTTCTAGCAACTACAAAATAGAAGTGTACCGAAATATCTTGAGCTTGTTGTTTCTGGGACACTTTTCCAGTTCTTTCAAATGCTTCTCCAAACCATCCTGGTTGGTCAAGAAAGCCAGGGACCAAAATAGGAAGTGAGCCGATGCCTGACTCATTAAGTAAACCAGTATCCCAAACTGAAAGGCATGTTTCTCACCTCAAGCGTCGGAAGCTGGTGTCTGCTTAGAGGAAGAAAACAACTGTCATGCAGAAGAAGTAAAAGCAAAAGCAAGACCAGAGGCGGCGGCGGCGGCAGCAGCGGCGGCGGCAGGAGAGGCAGCAGCGACAGTAGCAACAGCATCCTGTCGTGTTAACGCAGTGGCTGAAAGAGGCTGAATCATTACAGAGCAGCAGGTGCCTGCCCTCTGAGCATCACTGCAAACAGGACCATTGCACGGGGCTGCGAGGGCAGCAGGAGCCAGGAGGGGCGGTAACTCCCATCCCCGCCCTGCCTCCACCCCCACCCCCAACCACTCCTCTTTGTCCTTCTTGTTCTCAGTCACTTTCTTCCTCTGCAGTCTTCCTTCTTCGTGGCTTCTTTCTTTTCGCCCTTCTTTATCCTAAATATATATTCTCACACCTCTCTCTCTCTCCTCTCTCTCTCTCTCTCTCTCTCTCTCTCTCTCTGTCCCCACTCTACTGCTGGCTGGTCTGTAATGAGTACAGTACATCCAGCAACACAGGGCTGCCAGTGACTTCCTATTTTATCCAATTAGAAGAAATAAAGGCCATCAGAGCAAAGAGAAGCAGCCCGGCAGCAGTCAAACTGGGTCTCCCTGGCCCCCACCCCTTTTCTTACCATTTCCCCCTACTAAAACTGGCCCCAGTTTCCCACCCTGCGCTCCACCTTGCTTGATCTTGCTGGCTCTCTCTCCTACACCTACTATGGGGTCAGAAAAAGCCAGGGATCGATGCTAGCAATCTAACAATGCTGAGATGGAGGGGGTGAGGGTGGGGGTAAGGGGTGGAGGTGGGACCTTCTGGGTTAGACCTGAGGCTTGGCAAAGTCTGCTATCTGACTCCTCCCCAGGGAGGTAAGCTTTTCAGCAGCAATTTCTCCCTGCCCGCTGCTGAGAGATAGCATTCCTTCCCTAGCCAGCCTTCTAATAAGTTTTGTTCACTAAGGACTCTTATTACCTGATTTCCAACCAGCAGTTAGAACACTGTTTTCTAACCATGGACAGCTCTGCCTTCATGCCCTTCCATGAGGCTTAAGACTTTGCAGTGCCCCGGTGCAAAATGCTGAGTGCATGCTGGGGGAGGGTGGGGTGTGGGGGGTGTGGGGGAAGGGGAAAAGCCTGGCTCTCTCTGGCTCTCTGTTCTTTCTGTTTGCAATTCCCTTATCCCATCCAGAGCAGACCAGAATAATGTCAGTGTAAGAGAAACACTAGGCTGTGAGACGAGTAAGGGCTCCCACTTCATTTTCAAATTAGACTTTCATGTTGTCTCCTCGCTGCAGAGGAGGCTTGAATTCCCTGGACACTGTAATGTACACCACATGTCCTCGGCTATAATCGCACTGCAAGTATTAAAATTTTTTTCTATAAGAGCATGCCTTGTGGACTGGGTTGCAGTAGTTTTAATTTACAAACAACTTCAATGCTGATTTTTTGTTTGTTTGTTTGTTTTTGTTCTGGCACAGTCCTTGGAGGACTGGACGAAATGGAAGACACTCAGAGAGAGCACGGGCTCCAGGGGACATTCTGTAATATGTCACTGCATGTTCTGTGCATCTGATCCTTAAAGCCACACTTCAGTGAGCCTGGACATCCAAATGGTTTCCAAGAAACCATTCTATTTACCTGTGTCAATAGGCGTCTTAAAAAGTCTCTCTAAATCTATCCTACAGAACCATCACATGTAGTCCCAGGGCAGTGGAAGATAAATGCTCAAGCCTTAGGAAAATCTGCACTAAACACACTGTTCTGAACGGCACAACTCTACTGCTTTGCAACACACACAAGTCTTTTCAAACAGCCAGGAGGTAAGAATATTATCATTTCCTTCTAGATGAAATTACTCAATGATTATGAATGATTCAAAGGATATTAGTATCTTAAACTGTGTTTTCAGTCCTATCACTAACAACAAGAGCCTGACCCGATTTGCATAATGGAAACCAGGATTATGACAAGCTCACAGGCAAAATGAGTCATCGTGCGTTCACCTCCGCACAACCAGCGGCCAATATTTTGCGATGGTTCATAGGGTTCTTTTCTGCCCCCCATCAACTCAATTTTAAAGAAACGAGAGTTTTCTTAAGAAAGATTCTAGGGATGGATGTGAAATTTTAGAGTGCAAGGAATCCCTAAAGCACTTACAACTTTAGGTTTTAAGTACATCATAATTGAGTATATCAATTCACTATTTGTATTTGGATACTTATGACAGTTGCTTCAAGGATTACCCTGTCCAGTTATACTCGGTGTTTCCAGACCTTACCTTCAAGTACTGAACTGGAGCTTACCCATCGGCAAGGTCATTTAAATTTCAAAGACTGGAAGGGATCAGGTAGCTTCAAGCCTGGCAGGTGTTGGGGGAACAGCAAAAACATAACCTACAGTCTCTGTAAAGGTGTCCTATGGCTGGCACCAGTGGCAATTACCACAGTCACAGAAAAGGCTGCTAGCTCATTCTCTGGTTGTCTTATTAACCTCAATCACAGCAAAGGGGGCTGGCTAATTTTCTGGTTGTGCTCTTAAAAACTCTTGTCAGTTACAAAGAAAAGGATCATGTTACCCACAGGGTAGGACGAAACATCAGAGACAGACTCCTGGGCTGTCACAACCACCCTTTGGGTTGGATTGCACAACTCAGACTTTCAGAGGTACATTTCCTCCACGGGTGAACATTTTGTGAACTGGGGCTCCTTGCTCCTAAGATTAGCTTGCAGAAATCCAGCTTCCTCTAAAACTGCTTTCTTTCCTATTAAATTAGAAAGTGGATGGAATTGGAAAAGGGAGGATAGACGTACAGAATAAAAGATAGTCTCCATGACTTCTCCCCTGAGGACCAGGAGCTGCCTTTATCCCCTATCAAATCCTCCACAGCAATAGAACTGTGCGGAAGCCAGCAAACACTGGGCAATGACCAGAGCTTTCTTAGGATGCAACCTACGTGTTTATAGGAAGAGCTTCAAGGGCATACCATTGTTAACCCTGTAAATGCCACCTTAATGAAACCCAGGAACACCCATTCCCACGTGCTCTCAGAAACATGAAATGAGACAAAATCTTACTGCTTTTTAAAACCCTGTAATTACCACCTCCTTCATAACAATAAAAGCTGTGCTTGTTGAGCTCCGCCTATATGCCAGGAACTCTCAAGATCATAATACAGATTACGTCTGAGGCTCTCTCACCCTTTAAAGTCCATTTACCTTCAAACTAAAGAAACAGGTAACTCAAGAAATAGAGCCAGGCACTGACTATTAAATGACGGAACTGAGATTTTTGAAGCCAGACTCATGCTCTTACTAATGAAAAGAAATACTCCTTTAAAAATATAATACCGATTATGCATTTTAGGTCTCCATTCAATGAGAGAAAAAGGAAACTAGAATATGCAACCAATACATCAAATAAACTTTAATGTAAGAAAGCTTAAATGTACCCAGTTTCTAAAATGAAAGTCTTTAAGTTTGGCCATGTGACTTTCAAAGACTAGTTATCAGGATTAGACACAGCAATTCAAAGATTATCTCTTCATAGTTGAAATGGCATCAGTCCCTCTTCCAGAGCCTCAGTTCGGGGACTCGTCTGGAGAGGATGTTTCAACTACCTGCTGCTCTGAAACCAACTACTTGAAACAGCTTTACAACCAGCACCCCGAGGCTGCAGGTGGACTGCTTTCAGCTGGGTGCCTCTCTGCTCTGTTTGACCTCAACTGGGGCTGCAGTCAGCTCAGGGCACAATGAAGCTGAAGCATTCAAGGTGGCTCGTGGCTCACATGTGAAACCAGACATCAGCTGGGAACACCATAGGGCGTCAAAATGCATACCAGCATGGGGCTTCTCCACGTGGCTTGAGTTTCTCCTAGCAAGTTAGCTGTTGGTGAGAGCTGTCTATCCCCAGAGACAGGAAGCACAACCGATCACTTTTGTTATGGGAGTCGCACAAGCTATTATCATTTTTCTTAGTTGTTAAGTAGTCATGGTGCCAGACTCAGAGCGGTAGTAATACATCTTAATAGAGAGGAATAAAAAAAAAAAAATCTGTTGCCACCACTCACCAGCCACTTCAAGGAAGGAAGGCAGTGCTAGAAACTAAGCCAGGTTAAAGAGGAGTCACAAAATCTGGAATAAATCTGGCAGAACCAAGTCAAACGTGCATGAACTTCAGACCCACTTTTTAAAGATTCTAGTTTCCTCCTAAGCCAGCATCAATGAAGAAAATATCCCACTACGTTATCAATGGAAATGCTTAGGACTGGGGATGCAGCTCACTAAGAATGTGCTTGCCTAGCCTGTATGTGACCCCAGTACCCCAGCTCAGTTGCCACAGCAAAAAAAGCAAACAAAAAACAATTTAAAAAAGAATCAAACATTAGGAATTGCTAGGAATTCAACATAAGTTTAGCTATTTATTTCTGCATTAATTTCATTTATTTTATTATTAGAAGTAATTAGTCGAGCTTCAGCGGATGAAAGGGGTTGACAAATGTTTTTGACTATATAACCCAAATTTATTTCCTTTAGCTTTCCATTTGAAAAAGTTTACCCTTTCTTCTAGATTTTACAATTAAAAAAAAAAAGAGAGGAGAGAGAAAATTTATTTTGTGCTATATAATATAGAATGGTGATGACAGGAATATCATGTTGAGATAATTATATGTGTAAGGGGTAAATCATACATTTACTTGTTAGTGAAATATGAAACCACTAGGTTTAAAAGAAAGCTCATGGGCCCAAATGAAGCATTACAGACTGGCTGCTTTATCAGAACATAAATGCCTAAAAGTTTGTCAGACTAAAACATCCCTCAGTCTATGTGGACCTTCTCATACGTCACCAGATTATGGGGTGTGTTCTTAACTTGTTTTTCCTTTGGGATATTCTCCTTGTATAGCATAGACTCACCTAGAATTCATCATCTCTCCCAGTATGACCCCAAATCTGCAGAAGTCCTCCTGCCCCCACTTCTCAAGATCAGGGTTTATAGGCACACGCCATCATACTTCAAATGGCTTCAAATCAGATTTCTGGACATTCTCACTTCTTGGACACATTTTCAGTCACGTGTTATTATTCAATTGTATCACGCACATGGGGCTAAATAAGATGATTTCCTCAAAGGGAAAAATTGATCAATAACTGCATAAAAGGAGAGCTGTGATCCACTTGACATCTCTATTCTGTTTCATCTTCATTTCTACTTCAGATTGAACTCCATAGATTTTACTTCCTCAAATAAACTGACAAGCATTTAATATCTCTCTGTCTAAACTGGTCCACATGCTCCCTTCCATTTTTTTTTCTGGTCTTTCATGTCCAGATCACACATTTCCTCATAAATTGTCCCAAAATACGTCTTAGGTGATCTGAGCCTGTCTTAGTGATTGCCAGACATCATAGTTCCTATTAAAGTTAAAGGAAGAACAGGACAAATGTATATTTAGTTCTTTTTTCCAGGAATTCTTTCCCCAGTGAAAAGATCCTTGACGAAGCAAACCAACCCCGCATGCTGTTTCCTGATCACTCACGGGACAGACGAGGGCCAGGAGAAAGCCATTTCCTCTCTGGGACACAGATGCTATGCCCACTTGGAGGAGAAATCAAGACGCCATGCTTTGCCCTGTCTTACCCACTGGAATGATCTTGGAGAAGAAAATTTTACTCAGTTTTTTAAAACTATTTCTGTGAGAGGCCATATATTCATATCGATTGCCTTTATGTCTCTGTGCTCAGTTTGAAACCACGATGATCAACTATACTTAAGCGAATTTGTCCTTCATATGCAATTCAAGCAGGCAGCGTGGAATGTGAGACCGTGTGGAGAGTTCTTTTGGTTTAGTTTATTTTACTATTACAATGCTGATGTTACATTCCTGTAAGTGCAGTGTGGAGTTAAATACAAATCCATTTCCAGAGGTTGGAAACTTTTCAGTTTTGCTGTTTTAAAGGAAGCATAATTGTACATATTTATGTAGTACAGTGATACATACATATATATATACATGATTGAAACATGAATAATTATCTTTTTCTACAGATAATTTCTTTAATATGCATCTTATTTTTTAAATCTTATGTCATTTTCTTTTGACATTATAATGAACAAGTTATGGATCTCAGTGGAAGTAATGACTACAAAATATAAGTGCAATTGAGTCCATCCACTCCATAATGCTTAAATTTCTTTTTTTAATATTTTTTTATTACGTATACAATATTCTGTCTGTATGCCTGAAGGCCAGAAGAGGGCGCCAGACCTCTTTACAGATGGTTGTGAGCCACCATGCGGTTGCTGGGAATTGAACTCAGGACCATTGGAAGAGCAGGCAATGCTCTTAACCACTGAGCCATCTCTCCAGCCCCATGCTTAAATTTCTTAAATGTGACTTTCCACTCAGTGAAAAACTTATCACGCTTTCAGCTTCTCCAGTATTTAATTTTAAAGGGTCATCGTGTTATTTATACCTAGAACTGTTGTTTTATTTTAATAAAAAAGTAATAAAACTTCCAATATATATGTTGCTTTTCTTCTATAAAGGATCACTGGGAGGAAATTATCTGGTGCTTTGCCATTTTAATTGATCCATATTTCTAAAGATAAAAGACCCAGGACACAAAAAACTATCCTATCCCTTACAGTTGAATTAAAGTCTCCATGGTTCCCTCTCCTTGTTGCTAATCCAAAAGAGAAGGCAAAGTCGCATCAACGGGGCGGGAAACCAAAATACACATGCAGTTTCCAGAACTGATTCTGCATTCTGAGTGAGTCACCCAACTGGCGCGCTGCTCTCAGAAGGTCAGAGCACCATGATGGGCATAGAAGCCGAAATATCCATTTAAAAGGAAATGCCAGCTTCACCCTCTGTTGCAGCTCCTCAGTCCAAGGGGGTCAAAATTTTCCCTTCGTTCTTTCAATTTTTTCTTATTTTAGGAAGTATGAATTTGAAAGTCATGAGATAAAACACCTTATGATTTGACCGCAAGGCCTTCTCTTGTGCATAATATAAGATTGTAGGGTCAGGCCTGTTTAAGAATGATTTCTCTTTTTGTTTCAGAAGTGGTGGAAAGATGGAGATTTGTCACAAAGCGCCTCTGTCATCTAAATCCTAATTATTTAAACGTTTTACTGACAGGAGTCGGAGCTTGCTCATCGATTTGATTTGATTTGATTTTGTGCAAGAAAAATAAGTTCTTAGGCATAAACATTGCCTACCTACAGTCCCATGGGGATTAATCTCAGAGTCAGCCTCTAGGTCTAAGCCTAACAAATGCTACCACGGCAGCACAACAATTCAATGCTAGTTTTTAAGGGAAATCTGTTAGACCCGCCACAAAAATTGTCTCTGCATCAAGAATTACTATGGGATGTCCACATGACACCATAGAGGCACAACTTCCTTTTTCAGAAACTCAGAGACTGGAGTTCCTGTTTAGACCCCGGCTGTCAACAGTACTTTATAAATGGTGGGGTCCAGAAAGTATTGGCTCTAGAACCCAAGAACTCTCCCTGAGGACAGGCTGGAGATAGGAAATCACTAACTGATGGAAACGTTACAACTCACTGTCCTGTGGGAGGAGATGTCCTCCAAAGGAATGTGACTTCAGGGAAAAAGATTGTCACCTCAGAGCCATTGCCACACAGTAGGTCAAAATCGCACTAGATCTACACAGAATTATCCATCTTCTTTTAGCTTGGAGAATGGCCAGACTGTGTAGGCAAGGAGACAGAAGGGCAGGAAAAAGACATATCTGATGACTGACTTGTTCTGAAATATGATGGCCAGAAAAATCCCACTTATGGCAGTGTACTGGAGAAAATATATTCTCTTTTCTGATGTAGCCCACAGTGTCCATATATACATAGTCTTCCTAAGAATGTGATAAGATGTACATACTATGCACGCTGGGGTTGTTGGGATTAAAAAAATGTCCTATGGATATCATTTGGAAAATATAATCAGTGAGTGTACATTTCCTAAGGCAAATATAGGAAATGTTAGTGATAAAATCCAAATAATTGGATTAATGACTAATTCAGTCAAATAGCAGTAATGAAATACTGGGACCCTTAGAAACATTATCCTCATGGCGGCTTTTGTCCACAACGATGTAACAGAAAATCCAGCACTTTGATTACTAAAACTAAACACATAATATTCTACCAACTCCACATAAAGCAAGTTACAACAAGCCACCTTTTTTCCTCCATCCAACCCCCAAGTATACCTCCACCACCTTCCCCTTCTCTGATTTTAAAACCATATCAAAAATGACTGGGGCAATTTTCTAGTGGCAACGAAGTAGATGGCAAACCATTAACTGCAGTACTATTAAGAGCGTTTTCAAGAACTTCACCCCAGGACCAAATATTTATTGAGAAGGGACTTCCAAAATCCAGCATTTGAACTAGCAGGGAACTCAAACACCTGGTGAATGGGGAAACCATTAACGTCACACTACTGGTGGAACAGGATGGGAAGGATGGCCTGCTCCTGCGAAGTGGAATTGCTTAGATCGTTCCATGTCAAACATGCCTTTTCTAACAACCAGTTGGTCAACAAACACTACAGACCACAGGTCCCTCTCTCCAGCTGTGATGGCTGCCCAGCTGTGCTTGTAGGTATGGTGTACATTATTAAACACGTATGATGCTGTAAGGCCCCTCTAAAGCATCTAGTCAACTAAACCAGATCACTGACAGCATTCATGGCAACTTAAGCTAGCAGAAAAAGGATTTTTTTTTAAAAAAAATGTAGCACCACAGAGCAAAGAGCCCCAGATATGGGCTTCTTTTCTGTCTCCATACACCAACCAGGAGAAAGGAAGAACTGAAATTAAATAGTTCAAAACATGCCTAGATGGGCTTCTAAAGTGACAAATCAATCTTTCAAAGTATTTCTCCAAACCTTCTGGCAGCTCTGCTGTGATAAATCCAGTGGAGGAGGCTAGACAGGTCACCTACCTGTCTCCAGGTAAATCTCCCCAATGCAGCTTAAGTTCCTAGACTTAGCTCACTCGCGTCTCATCCGTAGCTTTCTAAGCTTATATGTACCGTCTGGTACTAAAGGCATCCAAGTGATCTCTGTGTACAACTGGACCCTACCCTTCTTTATCTCCATCAAAGATACAAAGGCAAAACCTGGAGTTGAGAACCATCAGAGTCCATAAGAATTAACCTGCTGTTATTCATCCAAACACTGACCACTGAGAAGAGACAGAGGAAAATGTTACTAATCAATCAGGTTTCCAAGGTTTCTAGATATTTAGTGAAACAAAAGAACATACAGCAGAGCTGTTTTTAAGAGCACAGGACAACTGTTGTCATCACATGGAAAGAAAGTAGGCATCCTCTGGGGGACAGATGATTTTTACAACAACCAACAGCTAGAGAAAAAAACAAATGAATTCACTGAATGAGGACAGAAATGCCAGAAAATCAGGGCTAGGTGCTTGAGTTTTCCAACTCAGTCTGAAATGGCATTTCTGTAATTTAGCCAACATTCAGCAACTAATTAAGAAATTGGAAGCTCAGCACATCAAATGAATTTTTGTAAGTCAGCAGGGAGAAAAAACTGAGAAACCTCAGGATAACCTGATTTCTAAAAGCAAATTTCAACTTTTAAGGTCATACATTACATGCAATAAAAATAGTTATCATTTCCAAAGCACTGAGCTAAATGTGTATGCTCAGAATGTTTAGCAAGTGACTGGTTATATGGCAGGCTAGTGCTGGGATGTGTAGTTACAGTTATAGGAAGTTAAAAGACAAGATCTCCTGAGTAAATTGGTAGCATAGGGACCTTGGGAGAGGGTTGATGGGGAGAAGAGAGGCAGGGAAGGGAACAGAGAAAAATGTAGAGCTTAATAAAAAATAATAATAATAAATAAAAAAGAATATTAATTATATTAATTAAACTCTTTTCCTCCTATGTGAAAAGGAGAGAGGCGGCATAATTCAAAGTATGACAAGACTCACCTTAGAGGGCAGAAGAGGAAGCCAACTGAAAACAAGTAGGCCAGATATTATTTTAAGGAGAACATATACACCAATCCTTGAAACTATTTCTCTTGGCCTGTAGGGTAAGTGTTAGCATCCCTACTTCACAGATGGGAACAAGGCTTTGAGAAAACACAAAGACCACACTGCTAGCAGCCTATGGCTACTTCAGAGACCTGTTTCCCTACTGAACAAATACTTTATGCCATACAAAATGAACCAATGCAAGAATGCTTTCAGAAAACAACCATTAATTAAACAAAATGTTTGGTGTTGTTGAGTGTGATGGTCAGATTTTAAGTTAGATTTATAAATGACTTAAGAATGGGTGGGAGGGCGTGAGAACAAACTCGATGCTAAGAATGCACATGCTCAAATAGATGTAACTGCTACCCTGATCAGAAGAACTTCTCTGTGCTGTGGTGCCCATTCCAAGCATAAGGGCTTCATTTCCACCACTAGGCATTTGATTAATTGTTTTATGCGGCTTATTTTGATCATGATGAAAGTAACCCATTTAAATTTTGCCAGTAAGTTCACGAACCAAAATAATTCCACACTAAACAGTGTGAGGCCCTCACATGCTTTTTCGAAAATCAACCAGATGAGCCATAAACTGAGAACTTGGCAGACACATTAAATCTCTCAATTTTCCCCAACAAAATTGAATCAGGGTACACTGGACAAATCTACTGTTAGAAATTTCTCAGATGAAACTGAAAAGGGGTTTGGTCTTTCATTAATGCCTGTGGGGGGGGGGGTCACAGATTTTTCCATAATTTTCTTAATGGCATTCTTTGACATTTTCTCAGATATTTTCTATGTTAATGTTGTCCTCACTACTTTTAGAAAATATTCATCCATTCATTCACTTATTTCATTCACTCAATGATTGTCTCAACCAGTGCCCACTAGAATCAGGCTTCATTCAAGACTAAGAGAGGGTGAAAGAAAAAAAAAAAACAAACTATTTCTCAGGGTGATTCCATCCTAACGAAAGCCAGGGCTTCCTAAATCTTAGCCTGGCTCACTGGCAAGTTGGAAGTGACTGTGACACTTGGGTGCCTTACGGTGGATTCTCCTTTGTGTAACTGACAACGTTTTTTTTTTCTTTATTTCATTTTTTGTTGTTTTAATGAGCTTGTCAGGAAACACTGTTTATTGTATATGCACGTTTGAACATCTGAGAATTCCCTTCACTTAAGAGCCCGGGAGGAAAATGTTTTCTTCCGATAATGTTTTGCTTTGACTAGTGATAGAAGAAGAACGCAAAGATTCCATCCCCGACAGGATCATGGCTCAACAAAAGGCTGTCCGTGGAGCTGGACGATTACAGACAGAGCAACGTAATCCATCTGTTTCCATTCCCAGTAACCATCCAGCAAAACAGCCACCAAAACAGACTTGGCCATGGTAGCAATACCGTAACAGCTTGATTATTTGAAAACCCGATAATTACATGTGTGTTCTTAGGCACAAAAATATAACTTGTTCTGTCTATATAATGTTTCTTGTATGCATCTATTTTCAGGACTGATGCTGTAAAAGAACAAGGCAGGGGTCCATGGGAGGTTTTTGAGGGAAGAAAGGGGGTGAAGAAATGATGTGGTTGTATTATGATATCAAAAACCAAAATATTATTGCAAAAAAGAAAAGAGAAAAAGTTGATTGTGGTGGGTAGAGTTAAATAAAACAAAGCATTATTATACTTTATTTGGTGAAGTAAAGACTTAGAAAAAGGTGGTGCCGATATATACTTCTGAAGTCCAATCAGTCCCATCTCGTCACTTGTTAAGGCAACATACTAATTTCATAGACATTCTGAACCAGGTATGGTGGGCTCCTGTCTGTAATTCCCAGAATGTCAGAGACTGAAGCAGGAGAACCATTTCAAGTTCAAGGCTATCCTCAAATGTAGTATCTTCCTCGCAAAACTAAAGGAAAGTTTTCTGGGTTTTGTTTTGTAAAGGAGAGTGTTCAAACTTCAAAGCCAGGTGGGTGCAGTTATGGCCATTCAATTGTGATAGGGTCCTAGACTAACATTTTCAGGGCTGCCCTTGTGGAGCTAGCCATTCAGTTAGTCGGCAGACATCCTTTTTACATATCCTGCTTATGGCCATGACAAACAAAAGCACTCCTTTAAGCACGAAGGCTGCGATGAACGGGTAGATCATGGAAGTCTGGCGCTAATCAGTGATAATAACCACCTACAACTATTTCCAAGCCTGCTTGTCTCCCAGCCCTACTACCCCGACTAACAAAGAAAGGTCGACTCAAGTCTGCTGGTTCATGTAGTTACAGGAAAGCAGCTGTACTATTTATAAAGAGGCGGAGGCTAGGAAGTTCGCCTATGCAGCTTACCCTAGCAGTGCTAGGCTTGAAGCTATTGGCAATAGGAATCCTGCCAGTGCATTAGAAGATGAGCTACAAGGGATCGCTGCCAAATAAAATAGCTAAGTAATAAGAAACGCTAAAAAGGAAGAACCTTAGGGCTGGAGGGAGGCCTGAGTTCACTGCTGAGACACAATTCGGGAGATCACCAAGCCTTGCAGTCACTGCGCAAAGAGAAGCTGCAACCCCAATTAATTCTCCTGTCTTATCTTCCTTGTCCTTAATTATAGTCGGATATTTCTTTTCTAAATGTTATGACATTATCTTTAGACACCCTAGGAATTATAACTGGCACTGAGACATACATGATGCCCAAAGTCAAGCATAATTAGTTACTGTGTGTGGACCACTATGTTTACACATCTACACTATAGTGTTGGAGATCAAACGAAAACTTCCATTTTCCTCTTGAATTACAAGAAAAGGAAACCCAGCTACAGGTTCTTCTTCTGCACATGTTCAAACTGATATATATTGCTATAGACAGATACCTGTCAAGGCTTTAAGTAGATTTTGAGATACAGCCATTCAGATTTTATTTCCTGCTTAATCACTGTCAGTCACTGGGAATTTACACCACAATACAACAAACTGTTAACACGACCACAGGTTAAAATTCTATCTAGCTGAGAGAGAGAGAAAGGAAAAAAAAAAAAGCTATAAAAACTAGCAAACTAAGTCAATTTAAACACGATAAAAAAAAATGAAAACTTACTATGGAGATTCTCTTCTTTTTCGAGTAATTTTGAGCAAGGCTGCCACATGCTAATGTATAAAGGAGAGGTCTCCCAGGGCCTCAACCTCGACAAACAATCACAAGGATTCTTAAATCAAAATAACCCTCTGGTGGCCTTTAAAATGAAACATAAAGTCATTGTTGCATTGTGCATCCTGCAAAACAAAGGTGTAGCGCCGGGCAGTGGTGGCGCATGCCTTTAATCCCAGCATTTGGGAGGCAGAGGCAGGTGGATCTCAGTGAGTTTGAGGCCAGTCTGGTCTACAAGAGCTAGTTCCAGGACAGGCTTGAAAACTACAGAGAAACTCTACCTCAAAAAAAACAAAAAACCAAAACAAAGGTGTCATAAATGAGGCTGTATAATCCATTTTAGGTGTATTCTTTCTTCTAAAAGACTTGTCCATTGGGGATATAGCAAGCACATTTTACCTGTGACAACATGCTCAACAATTAACCTCCACCCAAGTGTGTAGACACAGGAAGTGGGGAGAGATTCAAGGTATCCCTTCTAAACTACTCAACAGATGGACATTGGTGCCTACAATTCTCAATACATCTAAGAAATATATATATAATTTCTTATGCCTATAATAATATCCATAATATGCATAAAATATGATAATAAAGGCATCTATGCATTCCTAGACTTTACTTAGGAATGTTGATTCATAAAACTAATTTGGTCCAAGTCATTCATCTCATGGAGGGGTTCAGGAAGGCCATTTAAAAAAGCAGTTGCAGTGCTACGTGGCCTTTGAACACACAGGAAAAGCTATCTGGGGGACTCTCCCTCATCTTCTACCTTTATTCTAAGCAGGTAAAACCAGCACAGAAAGACTAGAACTGAGCACTGCTCCTGTCCCTGCTTGGTATACAGATTTGCCAAATATTGAATTGTTAGGCCTGTTTCTTTCCTCCTCATTTGAATTACGAGACTAGTCATATCTTCTGCCAGATGAAAGTACTAGACACTTAATAAAAGATGTCTTTGCTGGTTTGTTATTATGTACTTTAGTGAGAACAAAAGAAAACAACTTTGCTGTAGTAATTGCAGCAATTCCCTCACTCCCAACCAAGTTTATTTTTCAGCACCACAGAGAGGAACAGCGACCAGCTAAGGCATGCTCAAATTAGTGAAAACCTTACAGGAAGACAGTCTTTAAAAGTCACTATGAAAATAATGTGAAGCCTCAAAAACCAAAAAATCTCAAGACATAAAAATTCCAAGTATTTTAAATGATAAGTAAACAGAGTAACAATATTTCTGAAAATAACACAAATATTCAAAAAACATTATCAAAGCCAATGTTATAGTTCAAAATCCTCATTTTAAGATACCAATGGAGCTCTATCCATAAATTAAGATTAAGATAGCTTTCCTTTCATTATATAGAGGAGTGATTTGAAAGCGATGGTGAACAGAAAAGGGACCGATTAACTCACTGTTGGTATTCTGCATCCATGTAATACTTTCTGGGAACTGACATGGAAAAAGTGTTACGAGAACAAAACCACAACGACAGCAAAAGAACGGAAGCCTCTTCCTTTTATGGTATGATGAGACAACGCCCCCACCTCATCCCTGGTTTGGAAGCATCATTTTAATAGAATATGCTGAAGTAGGTCAGCACTGGTACTACTCATGGAGGGGGCAATCACAGCACCAACCAGGTTTCCACAGAGACGCTCTCCACCTGAGGCTTCGACAGGAACATTTCTCCACACAAGTTTTATACCGAAGCTCACAGCCAACTCACAGTTTGTCAGCTTTGAAAGAATAAGCAGGCAATTTTTTGATACCATCTGTTTATCCACACAGGGGGTCGTGGGCTTCATGTTTATTTTTTTCTACTAAATAGGATATTCTTCAATCTCAGTTGTTTTTACCTGAAGCTGAATTACTTGGAAGGCTCTAGAAAGCCTCCTGTCTACCCACGAATCCTCATGTCTCTCACGGAGCTTCATCTAGCCTGCACACACGGTCCCATACACACAGAAGGGAATTCTCCCTCCCTCACATCTATCCTTCCTAAGACATATCCATGGGCACTTTGTGCGGCTTATCTTTTCACAGCTCAATTGAAGAAAGTCCAGACAAAGACTCACTGACGTTTCTGAGCCTTGGAAAAGTGAACTTCAGAAGCTGCTATGGAGAAGGCCGAGACAAAGAATTCATTTGAATCAACGTAGGTCATGGTCAAACGTCACAAAAATTATTTTATGACTACTTAAACAATTTTCTACTTGATAAATGTAAGACTCTTCTTCTTACGTTCTTCATATTGTACTTATCATAAACTCATCCTGCCCGGCAAGGAGGATTATTGGTGGTGCATTTTGGCACAGGGGAACATGATAGTTCTTGCAGCTCTGTGTTGGCAGAGAAGAACCGTAACAATTCCCAGCTTTGTAGAAGGTGAAGTTTAAATGGACGCTATGATAAAGATCTCTCCTCAAAGCTACACGATTCGTGAAGGATAGGGATTTCTACAGGGTGACTAAATAGCTGGATGTGGTTGAATGCATGATGGTATTTATGTAGAACGTTTGAGAATAAGATCTTAAAATTTTCACCCGGCAGAATTATTTTTCTTAATATATCATACTTCTCATATGGGAAATGTACAGGTGAAACGTGATATACAGGCTTCTTATTAATTAGTTCTTGCTGTCAATGATGGAAGAATTATCAAAAAGGCAGGTGTTAGCTTTCAACTTTTTATAATCTAAGTTTAACATATGGATCCCCTTCATTATTTAATTCACCATATTGTATCACAAAATTTCCTACTTATCTTTTTCTTGGGTTGATTGACTAATCACTAGAAATTAATATTTTCCAAAGAGGCCTTAGTATGTATTGAAAACAAGACTAAGAAATGATATCTTTCCATACATTCTACACACCTTGCGCATCAACATTTTCTTGGGTATGTCTCTGTAAGTCACCTAGGTATTGATGTGAGTTTTGCATTCCCAGCAGCAATTCAACTTATGACAGTGTGACCATGTTCCCCTATCAGCATCTAGCAAAGTTTCTGATTCTCAAACTGCTTTCAGGAACCCAGGTCCTGTGTGTTATGTCTGTCACCTCTTGTTAGAATTTCACTTTTAATGTTACATGATGGGATGTCATAAAAGAAGCAAGCTTCAGGATTATAATTTATGTGAGATAATTATTTTTTGTATAAATTATTTGTGAAAAATATTTATGTAAGATTTATGTAAAATAGATCCGATTATGTCCTCCATAAATGATGTAAGACAAGTAAGTCATTTTACTGAGCTGAGATTTAGATACATTGTAACAAACTACTACTTTTGAAGATAAATACCATTACTCAATATTTCCTTTCAAATGACTTCTCCTGACCAATACTATTTTTCTAAGCCATTTATCTGCTCTATATCACAACTGATTGTTATGACACAAGATCTGTACACAGGCACAACTGGCCTTTAACCTTGCCTGCAGACTCCTTCAGGCATGGACTATCCCCTCCCCCACTTCCCCACAAGCTCCTCCCATCTACTAAGAAACATGTACATGCCATGTAACATGTAACATGAGGTGGACAGGGAGAGGACTACAAACGGATCAGCTAACAGAGACAGACTTCTACAGATTTCGGAACAGAAGCATCACATTTGAGGCCTGGAGCTCCGCTGCCACCACCTCCTCCTCCTATCAGCTTCCTGACTATAGAAATGGCACGAAGCCTTTAAAACTTTTAAACAAAGCCTGATTAAAGTTTTGACAGTTTCAAATAAAACTTCTGGCAGTCATTACTGAACAAACCCAGGCGTGTGAGCTCATAACTGATGAACAAATAGAGCCTAAACAAATTTTCCCTCTGTAGGAACAAGTTAAGGGAAATGGAGGTGAGTACATCTTGGGGCCATAACCCACATGATCCTGCTTAATTGGTTTCTAACACTTTGCTGACCTCTCTAGATGAAAAGTGCTGGTCCAGCAGTCTCTCTGTGATTAGCCGAACTGTGAACACACAGCAGCTCCGTAAAAGAAATGAATTACTATCGAGGCATCTCCCACGCTGGATTCGGTTTAACAGTAGGAACGGGAGTGGGCGGTGCCCAACGATGGGAGTCATTACTTCCCTTAATGGCATCTCTGACACTGATAAAGTCACAATCTGCATTTTCTCACTCTTTGACCACACCTGCTGTAAAATACTAGCCACGGTGGTTCTGGATGCCTTTCCCCTTTCAAATGAAATAACTTGCTCAGCCTACAGTCACTATGGTTGAAATCGGCCAACTGTGCAGTACATTTTTTTTTTAAATCACAGATTTTTCTTTTTAAATAAGCTGTATTATAAACCAGCTACGGAAAGATAAGTGCTCTTGGCCTTACCCACGTATGTCATACACAAAAGCCTCTGCTCTCAAGGAAGTTGAGAGCAGACATTCTGGTGCTTGCCAGGAGCTGTGCAAAGTGGCCGGAGGAAGGAGGGGCAGGGAATGGCGGGTCAGTGAATACTTAAACCCACTTAGAGGCAATCTCCTACTGAGCCCTTGCGCGGTAACTGACTACAGAGACCGTCAAAACTCTGCATACTAAAAATCTGAAGGACTTTAAAGGTTTTCAGTAAATGGAAATGATCAGTGTTTGAGGAGGTATTTTAACCTGACAAATATTCTCTCGTGTATACATGGGTAAATATTTATGGGACTGCACTAATAGACACAATTTACATGTTTTTGTGTGGCATTTAAAAATAATTTTAGTTTTAAAATTAAACTTCCTTTGAAGACTCTGGATCTAATACTCTACATTTTAACCTCAAAGGAACAACACGTCACAGGGGTGGGAAGAAGGCACTATGGTTAAAAACACTGGCTCTTGCTGCAGAGGACCTGGGTTCAGTGCCCAGCACTCAGATGCTGGCTTCCATCCAGTTCCAAGAAATCCAATGCCCTCTTCTGGCCTCTGAAGGCACTGCATACATATGGTACACAGACCTGCCAGCAAAACACCCATACAGCTAAAAATAAATAAATCTTTAACAAAAGAACACTTCACAGAATTTCAAAATATTCCCTACACATTCAAATTTGTAAAACTGTCACTCATTTCTCTACTTTTAAAAAGCTGTTTTTGCTGGGCGGTGGTGGCGCACGCCTTTAATCCCAGCACTCTGGAGGCAGAGGCAGGCAGATCTCTGGGAGTTCGAGGCCAGGCTGGTAAACAAGAGCTAGTTACAGGACGGGCACAAAAGCTACAGAGAAACCCTGTCTCGAAAAACCAAAAATAAAATAAAATAAAAAGCTGTTTTCATCTAAACTGAACATTTTCCTGGATGGAAAAAGCACATTCAGAGTTACTGTAATGACCTTAGAGGTAACAGGAAATAGCCTTTAAAAAAATGAAATGACAGGAACGAAGAGATGGTTCAGGGGGTAAGAGCACGGCTACTCTTCCAGCGGACGGGGGTTCGATTCCAAGCGCCCACATGGCAGCTCACAACCATCTGTACCTCCAGTCCCAGCAGATCTGACAGCCTCTTCTGGCTTCCTCAGGCACCAGACAATCACGTAGCACACTGACATACATGCAGGCAGAACACGCACATACAGAAAGATGTTGGTTTTTTTTTTGGTTTTTAGAGACAGGGTTTCTCTGTAGCTTTGGAGCCTATCCTGGAACTCCCTTTGTAGACCAGGCTGGCCTCGAACTCACAGAGATCGGCCTGCCTCTGCCTCCCGAGTGCTGGGATTAAAGGCGTGCGCCACCACCGCCCAGCTTCAGCAGCTTATTCTTTACTGTGGTTTAGGTCATGATTTTTGAAAACAATAATGTTGTCTTTTTTTGAGAATATCATGACCTCTGTGACCTGTTTTGAAAGCTGTTCTTGTAATTCTATTTTTTAAAATGAGATTACAATCCCATTTCTAACTCTATTTCCCTCTGAGTAGCCATCCTGCTAGGTTTGCATCTGCCCAACTGAGCAGTGCTTGGAAAGGTATCTATTTTAATTTCCCTCTAAATGTTCACAGCCGTATCTGTTCACTGGTTTTGGACACCCATGCTTTCCTCAGTAAGGCATTTTCTCCTCTTGCTTCTCATCTCTGAAGTCTAATGAATCTATGCTGTGGAGGTCCCCTGGGACCTAGGGCATCTGTTCTCCTTTCACCCCAGCACACACAGGGGTGGCCCAGCCCCCTACCTAGTGGCAGTCCTCTATCTCCCTAGGTAGGGCATTTTAGCAGTAAACATCCTATGACAGAGCCAATCAGATGCATTCCTAAAACTTTCTGCACTGCCAAGGAGGAGACTTTCTCTCCCTTTTCAGAAGGTAAGTCCCAGGAACATGTGGAGATATAGATAGAGTTAACCACAGAGCTATCTTTCTGTCTCACTGGAAAAAACCCTTGAAACTGAAACTAACATCCCTAGTGAAGCAAAGCACAAAGCCTAAGGAACAACTGATTACCTTAGCTGAGTCTCGGGAACAAGTGGGAGCAGTATATTCTTTACATTTATGGTCTTTGGCACAGCATTTCTGCCACTTGCTACTGGGAAATTATCGCCTTAAATCTTCACCCATGTATCTAATTTTGCTTGTCTATATGGTTTTTAATATTTCTCCCAGCTTTTGGTTTTCTCTCTGTTTAACTTTTAAAGAAATACCTTTCCTATAGTCTACTTCTTGGATTCCTTGATCACAGGAAAGCCACAGAGTTTGGCTAACATAGATGTCACAATCTTGCTCGTTCTGCCCCCATAGATATTGTCTTGGTAGACACATCTGTCTCCGTTCTCTTGTCTCCACTTAACCTTTCAGATATGTTTTAAAATGTTATGTAAAAATGTATTTCACTGACCAATCACCAAAGATTAAAAATGCCAAAGTTTTAAGACTTCTCTGAAAACAAAACAGTAGAATAATAATTGTCCTGTGGCTGGCAAGGGTAGAGGCAGGAGCTGAGGGAGGCTGGGATAATGTGTTCTGTACCATTAAGGAATGGGTCCTCGTGTTCACAGCACAGAAGGTGATGAGAGGTCACAGTAACTTAGTATATATTTCTTCAAAAAGAAAGACGGAGCTGGATGGCTCTAAAAATAAATGATAAAGAGACATGAAATGCTAGTTTCATGATATGATGATTTTCATAATATGATGAGTATATGTGTATGGAAATATAATGCTAAGTTCTGTAAATCTACATTGTGATAACAAAAATAATAATATTTAAAGACAGGCAAAATAAAGGTAATTTTCTCTCTTCCAGTTGATAGTGAAAATCAAAATTTTAGTAAAATGTTGAAGCATGTGTTCCATCAAAGACACCCCAAATAATAAAATACAGGGATGTAATCACCTGTATCTCATAAATGACTATTAACAAATTTAGCTACCATACAAATAATTTTCAAACTTATAAAACTGTGTAATAAGTTATCACTTGGCTTTGAAGAGGCCATGTAGGCTCTCCCAAGGACTGAATTTACCAGAGTAAAATATCTATGTTCAGGGGATCAGATTTTCCTTAACACGGCACCTCTATGGTAAATAGCATGTTGTAAAGTAGATAGACATTATTAATAAACAAACAAATAAACAAAACAAAAACAAGCCTCTCAAATGGCCCCAGGCCGACTATTTTTTCCTGATGTTCCAGTATGAAAGCCTTGAATGGTTCTACCCCTGACAAAGGTTCTGCTACTTGGTTGATTGTGAAAAATGTATTTTTCCATAAAACTTAACATTAGGCTAACTAGGGTAAATATCATTATTTTTTTTTTGAGTCCTTATAGCAATTCTACTTGGAAGTTTTCTAAAAAACAAAAGGTCTCCCCTCAAGCTAGTGTTACAGATCTCATGAAGGTTTTTATTAAAAGCCCAGGAAGTCGGAAGAGTCAGATTCAATTTCTGCTCACTCTCTACTTAATCTATGAATTTGGAACAATCACAAGTGTTTAAATGCCAAGCCCCATGCTTGGTTAGAGCAGTGATTCTCAATCTGTGGGTCACCACTCCTGCGGGGCGGGGGGGGGAGGCACATATCTGATATCCATAACAGTAGTAGCAAAATTACAGTTATGAAGTAGCAATGAAATAATCTTATAATTGGGGGTCGCCACCACATGAGGAACTGTATTAAAGGGTCACGGCATCAGGAAGGTTGAGAAGCACTGGCGTAGAGAATAAACCAAGCCCATGGGGTTCCATGCGTCAGTGACGCCATGGATGGCAATGTGCCCTGTAGAAGATGCATGACACAATAACCGTTATACACATGGGTCACACGTGGGAGTGTGCGCGCACACATCTTTTTAGTTCAAAAGAATAATTTCGTACAAGGTTCATTTTTCAATCTAGTGCAAAACACTAATCTTGATCAAAGTGGGAGAAAGCCCTTCCAGCAGTGAGGTACAAGGAGAGGCACTGAGTGACTCTGCAAGACAACACTAAACTCAAGAATCATAGTACATTGGCAGACAGTACTGCGAGAAAAAAAAATAATGTCCAATCGACTACGAAAAGAATGACTGGACATGAAGGCAACGATTCGTCTGTATTATGAACGATGGAACACAGGTGCCCTGGTTCTTGCTTAACCCACTGCATTGCCCTGAAACTTGAACTCTAAGCAACCAGAGAGAATGAAACTATGCCAGTTGCCAACTTCCCTTTTGAATTCTTATTTCAGTGCCATATGGGCCACAGTCATTTTTCATTGTCTACAGTGGGCATAGATGCGATGCCCGTGAAAATGCCATGTTCGAAGAAACCTGAACAAACACCATTTGGACTCGGGCAGAAGTACCTCTCCACCAAGACAAGATCCCGGTTTGCTACCACAAGGGGTCTGAAAATAAAATGCCATTTTCCCAGCTGAGAACCATCTAGCAAAGATCAGAGAAGTTTTCCTCCTTTCAAGGGGCTCTGCTGGTTACAGCTGAAGATGGAAGGTAAGGAGCATAACTCAAATGTCCCGATGGGCCAGGCAGCCGGGGTCTGGTCTAGTCGATGTACATCACCGTGCTATTCCCGAGTGCTAAAGCTGTATTTCATTAAGATAAAGACAGAAGACACACCCTCCTGCCTTCAGCTAGCACATTTAGGTGCCAAATCCAAGAATGGATTGTTCATTTCTTTAGAGACTTCAAAGAGAACTTCCTGGACATGTTCCTTTAAAACGTAGCCTTTGCTGAGAATACATAATATGCTGGAATGAACGGCAGAGACTTCCTGGCAAAGGACCTTCAGCGTCATTGTTGAGGCTGCAAATCACGAACTCATTTCCTTCCCCAACTGGAGGGCTAGAATTTTTCCAGCCCGATTCAGAAGAAATGCAAGGATTCCCTGGTTTTCTTTCTCCCTTCTAGGGCTCCAGCCAGTCTCCAGTCTAGCTCTTTCCCCCGTGCCCAAGCGACCACCCATAAGCACAGCTGTGTAGCACCTTTCACATCTGTTTTCCTCTCATTACGCTTCCCAAACACATAACACCCAGAAACAGGGAGTGAGTCTCAGGGAGGTAGGCAAGCAGCTAAGAACAGACTATAATTGTGGACTATTTGGACTCAGAGCAAAAGTTCATACATGCGTTTCCCTTCTATTTGTTCACCTGTGAGACTCGGATGTGCATGGGTATAACTGTTAAAACCCAACTAGTCTAAGGCAACTCAACTTCGTTAGCTTCATCTATCACAAATGCACTCTAAATTAAAGGCGACTTTCCAATCCAGTTGCAGAGTCTCATTGCTTTACATAGGAAAGGCTTTTGCTTTGAGGCAACAACAACAACAACAACAACAAAAAAAACCCATCCAGGGTAGTATGTTATCTGGGTTTGATTCCTGTTGGTGTCGCTTTGGACACTTGTAAAGTGGAAGAGGCTTTAGGAGCAGCGTGAGCTGCCACCAAGAACAGAGGGCACACTAACTAGCACCCAACAAACGAACAATAACAGATAACGCTGCTGCTACTATTGCTTGAATCATATTTTGCTATTTAACACTGTTTATCGGGAGCGCGTACTTATTTTCTTTCTTATTGCTGATCATGAGCGTTCTCATTCCTGCTTATCTCTCACATGCATTAAACTGGCACGGGCAAAGCTTAAATCAAGAAAGTCTTGGTTGTAAGAACTGCACTTTTTATAGCATTCGGAGACTTGTCCGCAAAATGGGGTCAACGGCAGCTGGCACTTCCGAGCGGTCATTAAGGTTGCTCCAAACAATCCATTTACATTTTTGCTGAGTCTATGTAAGAGGAAACAAGCTGGTTCTACTGACAATAGAGCAGATTCAAGCTGCAGTTTGAAAATCTGTCACTGTACGTAACGGGACACTTATTGACCCATCCACCCACAGCTCTCTTAGTCACACAAGCCCCATTTGTATAAAATAAATGACTTTAAAAGGATTGGGGTCCTTAATAGGATAATTATTCTAAAGAAAAAAAAACTGGAATATATAAGAAACAAAAATATATCAAACCTACAATGCAATGCATGTTCCCAGTTTTACAAGAAGGAATAGTCAAAAATTTGTCTTATAAGAAGAAGGATAGTATCTTTGATGTTTCGCCCATATTTTTGAAATTCTATGAAAAATAAAAAGGGGAAAAATGACAAGGAATACGTAGAAGCTAAGTAAAACCCTTAAAATATTTGGTCAGGAATTATTTCTTAATTGTTATAATTTCAAAAATGTATTTTTCTAGAGGGCAAGTGGTAGAGATAGTACAGCAAGACCCTAGGTTTGAAATTTCCTATCAGAAAAACACCCAAACCATGTCTGTCTAGCTAGGATGAGAACAGTGTGTACACTGTGTTGCGAGACTGGATGGATGACGGTCACTGATACGGGCAGAATGAGAAGCACCGACCAGAAGAAAACGGACTCTGCCAGCTAAGAAAGTCAATGCCAATGCTATTACTTCCTATAAGGACCCAGACTGCTTGAAGCTGCTACTTCTGGTCTCTAATCCAGAGAAGTGAGGACAGCTCTAGGGCTGGGACGGTAGGACAAGGCATCTGGAACAGACAGCAACCCAGGCAGGTTCTGAGTAAGGACAAGAATATAAACTAATATAGGCTGGGGAGATGCTCTGGGGGGAAAAGCGTTTGCAATGCAAATATGAGTCTCCCGAGTTCTATCTGGGTGTGGTGGTAGACCCTTAATCACAGAACAGTGGAGGGAGAGACAAGTGGATCTCTGGGTTCCTTCACCAACAGCCTAACCTAACTGATAAGTTTCAGGCCATAAAAGACCCCATTCAGAAAGCAAGGTAGACAACTCCTAAATAATAAAACTCAAATCCATATGCACCCACACATACAAACACAAGCACCCACCCACGTCCACAGAAAAGCACACATGCGTGCACAAACATGCACACAACACCAACCCTACTCCATCTCTTTCCTGGACGAGCGTCCATTCACACAGGCAGAACTGGAGGAAAGGGAACTGGGTTGCCTTTGCCTTTTGATACTAACCCCCAAATCACATGGAACTGTATCCCAACACACAAAATGCTTGCTGGACAAGCCTTTCCAGATTGCACCTTAGAAAGCAGCGGTGTCTATTGTTAAAAAACGGAGTCCACACACAGGCAGGATTTCGTTTGAAAGCAGTTTACTTTCCGTACTAAGGGTTTTCCTAACATCACCCCGCTTGCTGGAATGAAACAGGGAATGGGGTGCATTCCCCAGGCCTGAGTCTCTCTGACCCATGTGAACTCTTCCATAGTTTTTCACTAAAAACAAATCTATCTTGAACTTTTAAAATCAACGCATTAGTGCTGCCTTGAAATGAGCCCTGTGCTCCTCCCTTCCTCCATGGTCTATTCTAAGGAGGCCTAGAAGCCCGCACTTGGTTTATATGTTCAAATGATAGAGCATATTTTCACACGACTAAAAGGGGACTTACTAATTAGTTCAGTAACAATGACCTACCAAGAATGAAAAGGATGTAGGAAATGGCACACAAACATAGCCTGTCTTCCTCCCAAACCAGTACCAAACACTGGGAAGCCACTGCTGAGAGAGAGAAATGGAGTCAGATTCCTAACTTACTCCTCTCTTCACAGCACTGTAATGAACACTGAAACGTGAACCGGGAGATTCATTTCAGTTCCCTGAATTCCTGGGCAATCAAAGTGTAAGAAATTCTCCCATTCCAGAAGTGCTCACACGTGCTTAAGGACAACATCCACCACCCTATCCAGGACAGCATGAAGGGCTCCAGTCCCGAGGGTTTCAATGGTGTCATTCAAATCAATCACATACGGAGAAATTTTCAGAAAAATGTGCCAAAGAGAAAAATCTAGTATTTTCCTTTTGGGTACTATTTTTT
Organism: Microtus ochrogaster; assembly: GCF_000317375.1. NCBI lineage: Eukaryota > Metazoa > Chordata > Mammalia > Rodentia > Cricetidae > Microtus > Microtus ochrogaster. The sequence goes on from NC_022032.1 coordinate 8,231,834, forward strand.
TTTAAGGTTTATTTATTTATTTATACAACTTTCTGCCTCCATGTATACCCACACGCCAGAGGAGGGCACCAGATCTCATTACAGATGGTTTAGAGCCACCATGTGGTTGCTGGGAATTGAACTCAGGACCTCTGGAAGAGCACACAGTGCTCTTAACCACTGAGCCATCTCTTCAGCCCCTGTGCTATTTTTTTTAAACAAAGCTCAGCATGACTCTTTACCATTAGTTTGAATTCCATCCATTTTTTTCCTAATGTTTCCATAAGTAGAACTAAATAACCAATATTGCAAGCATGCCAGCAGGAATTATCATTTGAATATGTAACAAGGGGTCTGAGGAAGTCTGTGAGCTCTCCTAGAATTTCATTTCCTGTTTGATATGCTTAGATTGCTGCTATCAAGCCTCTTAAATGCTGCTGTTTAGGCAAGACACTAATTCAGGCAATAATAATATTTTTCTTATTCATTTTGTTTGTTTCAGGTGCTGGGGATGAAACCTAGAAATCCACCCACACTTAGCATTCCCCCTGCCCCTAAGGTGGAGCTACACTCCTAGTAAGTAACATATTTCGTACCAAATTACAGCGTATGCTCTGCTAACCCGAAGGGAAAAGCTTTACTACCAAATGCTGTCTATGAAAACAGATTGACAGGAACAAGGTACATTATAAGAAGTGTCAACTGCCATTGGGTTTCCGTTCCTGCTGCTAAGTAAGAAAGATATTGTCTCTTAACACACTCTGTAGACTGGGAGAGGGACATGGATGTGTATTTATTAAAGAGCTTATCAAAAAGTTGCTTTATATTAAAACCTAAATTAAGGAGAAGAAAGAATAGCCCTAAGTTTGATTGCCAATATTTAATAACATCTCACTCTTTTATGTCAAAAATTAATTCAATGCTTTCAATTAATAAATATCAGAAGCTAGTTTTACTAATCCTTGCTAATTTTTTAAGCTCCCTTGGCGTCGCACACAGCACCAATCAATCTAGCAGTGGAAGAAGCTCACGAGCACAGAGCACATTTCACATTAACCAGGCGAAACTCATTCGGGATTTTGCCTAGGGACGTGCCTTCAAACGTTTTCATAATTACTCACTTGCTATCAAATTTGAATTAAGGGCATCTATATATAGTTTGCTCACTCTGTCACAGCAGACTGTCATATGAAATTGAAAAAGTCTGGACCAAAATTCCAAACAGCTGGGTATGGCCTCCGTGGCAGTTGCTGAAGGTGTCAAGACAAGCTGAAAAAGGAACCCATGAACACCTACCCCAAGCTAGGCCTCAGATGCTATGCAATTATTTTTCAACATTCAAAGGCACCAGATTATCCAAAAACCAACACACACATGGCTTCATAGTATTCTCTCATGTCTATTTGGCAGGGAGGAGATCTCTAGTTAATCTGAAACACAGTAGGAAACCATCTCTACTGGAAACACAAGGCCTCGTTCTGCACAAACTCAGTTCACCACACCTCCAAGGCCGAGGCCACCCGTGAACATGCTCATTGAGAGAAGTTATTACCTTGGGCTAAAGACTAGCAAGCAGAAGTATGTATACTTACAGGAAGAAGTATTTGCGCCTTCTGTAGATACTGATATTCTAATGGGAGACTCTATAAGACATAAAAATGGAGTAAAGCTTTATTGAGTCATGCCACTGGAAAGTTAGAAAGTTGCCAGGCTCTGGAATTGCCTTGAAAAGCTGTGCTAAAAAGCAGTGCAGGAGCCAAACAGTGGTACCCTTAAAACAGGAAAATGCTCGTACAACACAAGGATTGCAGAGAGACTGCCCTGTTCTGAAGACTTCTCAAAGAGACCGGAAAGGAGAGAGCAAACCTGGAAATTCACCCACAAACCAACTGTGAAATGAGCTCTGGGAAATATTCTGAGCAAGCCCACAGTACAGGTGAAATAGATCATTCCTTAGGTATAGGCTTTAAGTCGAAGAGAATTCCACTGCAAGAGAAGGGTCGGCGTTCACACATTCAGTTCTCAAGAGTGAAAATATTTCCAGGCAATTTGGGTCAGCATAAACATCCTGACCAACAACAGTGCCAAACAAAGTCCATGCAAGTCCCATTGCAGCAGTCACACGAGGAGCCAACGGAACATGCTGAGCAAGCAAAAACAAGTTAGGGAGGTACAAGATTTGCTTAGGTAGCAAGGATGGGGGCAGAATAAAACAACGTTTTAGTATTGACAGAGCATTAGGAATGCAGGGAGAAAAAAAAAATGAGACCGAAAGATTTTTAACCCTAGGAAATCAGAAAAACAAACAAAAAACTCAGTCTTAAAGTTGAAAATCAAGAGGTAGAATACCATATTCAGGTCACATTTCAGGAAATGTGGAAGACAGTCCAACTACCCTAGAGAAGCACCACAGAACTTTCAAAGCCCAGTTTGCTAACCGTGTCTACTGGTCTTGATAATGAAGTCCTTACATTGAATAAATATCTGGATGAAAGGTAAAAGGACTGACTTTATTCTTCCTTTCTCTGCCTCCCTGAACCTTCCAAGTCCCCACCCACGCTTCTCTCAGATTCTGAACAGTGGTGTTGAAGAAAAGAGGAAATTCTAAGGGGGAACATAGAAGAAGGCTGAGCAGGGTTCTCTGGACTGCTATGGCTTTAAAGAGGTATGGCCAAGGTGAGAAACGGCAACTATGCCAACCCATGAATAGAGCAGGGAGCTATGCAGACAGCTCCAGGAACCCACCCTTCTCCTTCCTGAGATGAGCAACTCAATGTATCTAGCATGTTAGCGGTCTTCTGTAAAATGAGGGGAAATAATGCTCGTCTCGTGATTGTGTCAAAACTGGCAAGTGAGTTACAATCTTGATAAATCAAAAGGAACCAGATAAAAACAGGTTATCATTATAACCCAGGAAGAAGGAGAGAAAGAGAGAGACCATGGATTTGAAAGAGAGGAGGGATGGGTGTATCAGAGACTTTGGAGGGGAAAGGGAAGGGGGAAAAGATGTAATTTTATTATATCCAAAAAAATAAATTACAAAAAGGAAATGAGCTTTCAATCTCAACTGTCCACAAATTTGCTGCTAAATAAATACTAATTTACTAATTTCCTAGGGTTCTCTTAACCAGAAAAATCATAGAAAATAAAGTACACTTCTCACCCCTCATCAATGAACTTTCTCACTGTAATTGATGGAGAACATTACAGAAAAGCACAATCAATCAAAATCCAGGGCTGAGACACTCATTCCCAACGGATGCATCTTCAAAACACACCCACATCTAAGACTTAGGGAATATTGCAGAAGAGGGGGTGGAAAGACTGTAAAAGCCAGGGGCTCAGAGAGCTATGGTGAGATTATGTAGCCCAGAAAGTTGAGAAACTACACCCATGAAGTCCCGTCAACATGACTGCCTAAACAGGAGCTGAACAAAGATAACAATAGATATGCCAAAGTAGACCAGGGAAAGCCCACAAGGCCTCAGTCCTACACAAAGAACCACAGGCAACTAAGGAACGTTAAGAGTAAAAAAAAAATAGTTTTCCCCAGGGAAAAGTATACCAATTGGTTATCATATCAAATTGTCAGCCTTGTAAGCATATATACAAGTAAGATTTTACACACTGAGCATGCAGGTTATACTTAGGAATATTTGAGAGGTCATGCATTTGAAAGAGAACAAGGACGGGTATATGAGAGGGTTTAGAGGGAGGGGTAAAAGAGAGAAATGATGTAAGTATTTATAATCTAAAAAAAACTGAAGAGTGGGCATGGTGGTGCATGGCTGTAATCTTTGTTCCAGGGAAGCAGCGAAAGGACCCCCAAGAGGGATGCTGGGCTGAGTCACATAGCAAATCTCTGTCTCAAAAACAATTAAAAACAAGGCAGATGAAGTCATTCTGTAACTAGCATACGAACCAGTGGATTCTGGTTATATATGGATTTGTAGAGTTGGCAGATAAGTAACTTGTGTCTTCCCAGCCTGCACCTACCACCAGTAAATACTACAGGCAAAAATGAAAGGAAACAGAACATTACAATATCATTTGGGGAAAGTCAAGGTGGTTGTTGTTGTTTCAGATTTAGTGAACCAGAATCTGCCAACAGCATCCCAAAGGTCAGACATCAGATGCTGGGTTCACTGTCTAGGTACACAGTCTCCTTCCAATGGATTGCCCAAGCAACCAAGAGAAGCAGGCTCAAAGATAGAAAATCTGATCCTGTACCCCTAAGGTTTCTCTTCTACTTGTCTAATATCACAAAGTAGCATGAAGATATGATCTCTTTCTCTCCTATTTGTGTCTTGAGCCACCATTCAGGGATACAGCAAAGAAACCTCCTGCCCCAAGTAAAATTCAAAAAGGCAGAAGGAAGCTGAGGAAAACCCTGGAGCAGAGCATGGGAAGAGCTGAAATTTGGACGCAAAGGGAGTGCTGATTAGTACTGAGGAGCAGCCAGCAGTTAAGCCTCTCACACTGGTTAGTAAAACTGCCAGGCTCCGTTCCTTACCTGAGGACACATATGCTCTTTCGGTTGAGGCTGGCATGCCAGTGATGAACTCTGTAAAAAAGAAAAGGTGACAGGCGATTATAGGGTACAGCAGGAGCATGGGATCTGGGGCCATGGCCTGCCTTCCAGATGCGAACGGGTGTGAGGAAGGCGCACTGCGTGAAGACAGTTCAAATAACTAGTTCTTCTTTCGTGGGGGAAGAGCCTGAGATGAATTACGCTAAGTAATTATGAGGAACCGTTTGCTCCCCCTGGGGTGAATGAGGAAGAAAGCACCAGAGAGACGGATGGTGGGTTCCTTGGAAAGGAAAAAGAAATGGGGAATTAAGAGCGTCAACACCAAAGAGAGGTCATTTCTAATCTTGAGGAGTCTGGAAAATTACTATTTTCTTCAAAAATGAAAGCAAGCAGTGTTTTCTGTTGGGACTGGCAGACGACACCAAGTTCTGGCATGGAACTCTTCAAATTGCCAGAGTAAAGCAAGATGGGAACATTATCATCTGGTACATGTTGGCTACTCTGGACAGAGCCTGCCTGAGCAGGTACTTCCCTGAAGGAAAGAAGGACAAACTTGCACAGCAGGGAAAATCATTATCCTGAGAATTATGAGACTTATTTAAGACTCTAACCTTGTTTTCTTACAGTTCTAAGGATGGAATAGAGAAGAGTTACACTGTCTATGCAGCTCTGCATTCAGTCCTAAGACTGGCTTTAGTTGGTTAGATTCTTTACAAAGGCAGTTTTATGACACTAGGATGATGCAAAGGTAAAATGATGGAATCATCCCACCTCGACTGTGTATAAGTTATCAAATGCTGTATACTCTCACCCTTCCTAACCAGGACAAAGATAAGCCAAGTCTCATATGATGTCAGCTACCATACAATACGAGAGAGAGTGGAGGGGGGGCAGAGAAATATGTAAAGCTCAATAAAAACAATAAAAAAAGTACTACATCTGCCTGAAACTCCTAGAAGGTCATATAGACTATCATTTTAAGTCTAAACTAATACTTGATTAATTATAGAGTGATGAGCTCATTACCAATGCAATCCTTTTAACCACAGACACCACCATGATGGGACTAGCCTAACAAGGAAGAAAAATCAATTGATGTGATAATTTCCCTTTAACTTCTGAATTTCTTGAGGGACCAAAGAATTTGAGGAACTAGACAGAATGAAAGTCACGTGAGATTCGGGAGGGATGATCAAGTATCAAAGACCAGAAATGTGTCTTTCAAGAAGCCCAGATGTTATCTTCTTAGTGCAAAGTAAGAGTGCCTTCTGAGGTCAATCATTTGCAAAGTGAGACTGTTTTCACGACATCGAAATTTCCTCCACCAGTTCTTATGCTCATTAGCAATGGGACAAAGTAAAAGGGATTTGAGAATGAGGGTGTATGACTTCCTTGGAACTTTCTCATGCAGGGGGCAGCAGACAGCAATGTTCTCAGCTGAACCAGTGGGGACACTTGTTCCTGAAGCAAAGTCAAGTACAAAATAAAATAAAATTGCTCATTCTGGAAACATGGAAACTGAGGAAACATTTTTGAATCCCAGATTCACAATCGTTGTTCTTCCGCAAACATGCCTGGAATGCTTCCAATGTAAGGCTTTCCAACCTTGTGCCCACGTTGACAGATCCCTCCTTATTCTGCCCTTCAGAATGCATCAATGACTTGACCACCACATTGCCTGACAAGGATTGGGCAAAGATCCAAGCCCAACCTGATGTCAAAATTTTCTCCACATTTATTTTTGGCAAACCGAGTGATTGTCTACTGTGACCTTCCAAGAAGATTAAAAAAAGAAAAAAAAAAAGACTTCAGCACGGAAGACAGGTTAACTGTAACTTCTTCTTGTGATTGAAGGCTGCATTAGAGACAAATGTTCATAGTAACAAATGGTTGCAGCAGTTATATCTGGACATGGAAGCTCCTGAAGATAGCGCCCTTCCTAAATTAGATATTCATCCTGGAGATTTTTAAAACCTCTTTAATGACTGTGGTTTCAGTAAAAATACTTCCTGAATTAATATTGAGGAAATGTAAGCTCGGAGCTTAACAAATAACTTATATGTTCAAAACAGAGACTTTAAAAAGATCTTTGCTATTAAGAAATGTCAATCCTATTGATTAACACTAATTACCCAGAAAGACCTCCCCCCACCGCCGTGTGCAGCGTTCAAGGATTTAAACAAAAAATCTGCTTGTTTTTAGTGTAATTGGAATTTTACATTCCACTTACAGATTTAAAAAAACTCAAGTCCTGCAATCTCCTCGGCTAGCAGCTAAGTGGTGTATTTTAGAACAGTAAGTTGGTTCATTAGATTTACAAAGGTCTACTCGATGGTGTAAATAGTGAGGCTTTAAAATCGTCAGGAATTGAACACTGATGACCAACTTACGCTTAGTAGACCTGAAAACATAACACTGTTGTATTTTTCATGTTTGAAAAATGATTTTAATAAACTGGATTGAGTCTCAAGTGAAATGGCTGGTAAGTGTCTTCTGGAAAATAATTTTTCTAATGAGTAAGAATGTATGACTTGTTGGAGACTTCGTCATGAGCATAATGAGAAGATAAATACTCAGGAAACACACACACATATGTGATGTCTGTGCAGAGTTAACATACTTTATGTCATTCTTTATTTCCCTAAACTTCTAAGGCTCTACTATGTATACCAAAATTGTGATTAAAATAGATTTTAAAAGTGGATGCACTAATTTACTAACAATGGTAAAACATGAACTCAGGAACATCTTAGAATATCCGAACTCTTATTGTACTCAATGCATACATAAGCAGCAGAGAGGTTTCCAAATTAATAAATGCTATAGGGGCACTATGCATAATCTGTCATATTCTAACCATATTATTAATGTGTATTAGCTTTTATGAGCACCCTACATAATATTATACACATGGAGAATGACAAACAAGTTTTAAAATCTACGGGACTTCAGGCTTGGTGGTGCATGCCTTTAACCCCGGCAATTAGTCAGGAAGCAAAAGAAAGCAGCTCTTTCTGAGTTCCAGGCCAGTCTGGTCTATATAGCAAGTTCTAGTCCAGCCAGAGCTGCGTAGTAGACCCTGTCTCAAAATAATAATCACATAAATAAAAATAAGCAAAACCTTCCTGACATTCTTCTCACTGTGACTTCACAAGCCGTTTACCAATATATTTCCCACAATACCACATTTGGGAGAGGGGTAAGGGCTAACTAAGCCCATGACCCAGAAAAGCCAAAATTTTAAAGCACAAAATATAAGCTATTCAAACTTTATTAATTTTTTTTCTGTTTCGCAAATGGAACAGCAAATGGCTATAAGCCCAATTATTCCTTGGGAGCCTGAACCTTATATAAGTTTTCTCCTGATTAAAAAAGAAAACTCAAGATATGATTGAGTGGCTGTATATTCTCCCACAGTAACCTTTGAACAGATAGCAAACCAATTATGCCTGTGGTTCTTATTTTTGCTCCTTTATTCTAATATCCAAGTGTTTTCCTAGAGCTTGTTAGCTAAGAATTAATTGTGAAATTAGGATTTCTTAGAGAAAGACCAAGCCAAATGACTAAATAAAAATGAGCCCAGAGTGTATGGGCTGAGGGAAAACATGTGTGGCCTTTTCCCCTGCCAATACGTGTTTTGTAACTCTCCACAGGGCGATAATGTTTCTAGGAAAATCAACATTAGACACTAGCAGGTTACACAAGTTTATGTATATTTACACATGCAAATTCTTTCTTCCAATTCCACAAAGCAATGAAAAGACATCAGAAAGGTCCAGCAATAAACAAATTCTTCAAATGTAGCTTAATAAATGAGTGACTACACATGTGTTCTTTTTTGAAGCACTTGAATATTTTGGCAATATGGTCACGATTTCACTGAAGCAAATAAAAACAAGCATAAGGAATTTCTTAAATTTTTATTAGTCAATTCCTATCTAGGTGTTAATTGAAATAGATCTACTCAGCCACATGTGGGTGTGGCTTCACCTCCACTGGTTAAGCAGTGGACAGAATATATGGCAAGGTGTAAATCCTTGCAGATTCTCTGGGTCTTATGGCATGGTGTGGCACGGTCCCTGCTAATCATATCCTTCCTAGCACAACTCTTATTGGGAGATTAAGGTCAGGGCCATAGGAAAGAGGTAAATCTCAAAGGGTATCTTAAACAACGCTCTGGAGATGAATCTGCCAGAGTGGGGGGAGCATAAGCCAGTTAGGTAGGGATCTACCAAGAAGCAGAGGTGAAAGCATGGCAAGTGAGGAAGAGAGAAAACTGTGGCTTGTTTTTTGTTTTTGAAGTTTAAAAAGATCTGACACAGTTTGAAAATAGAACAACTAGAAAACAGTCACGTGATGTCGTTCTCTAAACTCTTTGGGATACTTGTGTTCAAGTCCATCTCCCCAAGGCCAAGCTCTTTCCCCTAGACTCTCTCCTTCTGACACCCTTCTCCTTGCTGTTCGTGACAAGTGAAAGGGTCTGCCTTTCCTCTCTGTGCACACATACACCTTCAGATACAGCGTGGGCTACTGCACACTAGGAAGGAAAAGCAGGTTTAGGCTGCCTTTTGCTATCTACTACTTTTCTGATTTCTGAAATGGTTTATTTACCATTCTAAGACTCTTATTTCATTTTTATGGAAAAACTTATTTCATACAACTTATTAGAGTCCAGCTTTTCCCTTCCCCCACATCCTTCTAGAGACTCCACACCTCTGAGAGGGTCCAATGCCCTTCTCCTCACATCACACTGCTCCTGGGGTTCTGCATTCTCCTACTCTGATGCTTTAAGTGACTAAAAGCCAGGACTGGGCTGGGGAGTGGCTGGGTTGGTAGAATGCTCATCTAATGTGATCAGGGTCTGGTCTTTATCTCCAAAGCCACTGTAATAACTGGGTTTAATGGCACAAGCCTATAAGCTCACACTCCAGAGGCAGAGAAAAATAGATTACAAAATCGCATCCTCTGCAGTCTAGCAGGTCCAAGGGCTAACTCGGGCTACAGACATTGTGAGAAAAGCAAACAAGCAAAAGAATATCGCAAAAAGAGTAAAATAGTCCCATGAACTTTTTCTTTTTGTTGGGTTAAAAAAAAGGCCCAATATCATAAGCACCTCTAAACTTCATTCCTTAAAACTTAAATTTATCAGTACTATATATTCAACTTTGAGCACTAGACCATGACTTGAAAATTAATCTGATGAGAAATGTAAAAATGAGAATTATCAAACTTTTGCTCCCTCCAAACTAACAATACAAGGACCCTATAGATGTTTTCCAGGACTATTACAAGGGTAGATCATCTCTGTTTTATCCTATAAACCAGAAGCTATGGAATGATAAATATAATCATACTATAAGTAATGATAATACTCTCATTTTATTTATCTGGGAGTATATAGTATGCATAGCTACAAAAATCCAGCCTGAATGTCACAATCATAATTCACAATTTACCATAAGAAGACATGTTAAAATAGAATTACAAGAACAGCTTTCAAAACAGGACA
>NC_022032.1:8242650-8243089 GCF_000317375.1 Microtus ochrogaster
CTTTTTACTCCAAAAGACCATTTCCTGCCATAGAAAGTTTCTCATCTCTACCAAGACGCAGAGCAAGCAGAATTGAGCTTATAAAAATTCACATCATTTCAAGACACAACAGACACAGTAAGGTTTTTGAAATGGCACCCCAAAGTGCCAAGGTTTGAAGAAGCATTGTTAGACTCTCATGAGCTCCTAGACATGATCTTCACAGGTCGGGTTACTGAGCTATAGAAGACACAAGCCAGCAACTGCAGACTTCGGATTTCCTAAGAGAGCTGAGGGAAGTTGTTAGCTGGGAGGTAGTACTTCCTCTGTCTGACTCATTTGTGTGTTAAGCAAATCCTCCCCAACAGCTCTCAGGAGGCTGGGTCAGAAGCCTGAAGCCTTTACAAAGCAGGAAATTCACTGTCTCTCAGGTGTTCCTAATTTCAAAACTAGCAGCCCT
>NC_022032.1:8243392-8251018 GCF_000317375.1 Microtus ochrogaster
TAACCCATGGATCTCTCACACATCTGAGAAACAGCAGGCGGCAGGTGTCTTACCATTTGAGTCAACGATGGTGATGTTGGCCGAGGCGCTGTCGTTCCCCAACTTGCTGATCACTTTGCACATATACTCCCCGGAATCAGCCAGTGACGCTTTGTTAATTCGAAGTTCTGACTTCCTGTGAGATGGAGACCAAAGTAGTGTAAGTGCGTCGCAGCAGTTCATCTTCAGCATTGTAAATAAATAATAAAATATACTTTCCTGGGTTCAGCACTCTCAAATTCCCTCTTCTTACCCTACAGATACAATGTTAAAATATCACTGGTTATCACATCAGTTCAGGCGTATGTTTCAGCCAGACCAAGCATACGGTATCACAATAAACTACCTATGATGGAATCTTAATTTTATTGCACAGGTAGTGAAGTTGGTGCTCTATGGTTATGCCCTTCATTCCTCTGTTATCACTGCTGACCCTCTTAGTGGGAAAATTTTCTGTTCTTCTTACATCTCAGTGTCACCCTGAGAACATACATAAAAGTAACATTGTATGGACGGACCAGGTCTTATTCAAGAATATGTATGTATATACATATATGCATACCATAATAATTAACAGGGGAGGAAGAGACCATGGATTTGAAGGAGAGTGGGGGAGGGGTAATTGAGAGGGTTTAGGGCTTGGAGGGAAGGAAAGGAAAGGGAGAGATGTCAAAAAAAATTATAATATCAAAAGTTCAAAACAAAGGTTTGGAAAGAGAAGAAAAATATTTAAACTGGTTTCTTATAAGCCCAGTAGAAAGAATCATTTAATAGAGTCTATGATAAATAAGAATACTCCACACATCTTTGTGGAGTAACATCAAAAGTCAAGGTAATTTCTATGGGACAGATTTATCATTTCCAGAGACAGGAAAGGTGTCCTCCCTGCAGATGGCCATTACTGGGCACAAAGTGCCTCCCAAATGGTTCTTGAGACTGGAATAAATATTCTTGCTACAGTAGCCCACTTTTACAACCCTCTCACCATTAAATCCATAGCCACCATTTCTTTAATGTGGATGTCAGTGGGAGGTACAAGCACTCCTCCTTTATTGTAGCTCGTGGGCTGTAATTTAGGCTATCTATTGCCCACAAAAGCTCAGAACTGCTAGGACTGGCTCAGTGTTTGCAAAGGGCTCTATGCGGTGGAAATGGGGGAGCTTCTCAGACTAGCCCAGCTTGCATCATTACAGCAAGAATAGCGTGAATTCATAGAAAACCTCCTGACTTGGTCTCCCAGGTGATGGCATTATAGGTATGGGCCACCACTCTGGGCTTATAAAGACTGATAAGCACCGTTCTGTATTCTAGCTTGGCATCTGGGAGCCATGCCCTATACAGAGAACAATGGGAGGAAAGGAAGGGAAGGGAAGACGGCAATATTGGTGGTTGCTTTCATGTTTTGCTATTTTCTCCATATCATGTGGTCTTTTTGCCACATGGTATTGATCTTCAGGTGGAAAGTATGGTTTCAAACTTCAGGCCTCCTCTTCTACTCCAGTCTAGTAGATAGCATTAATCAAAATCAATAAAAATCCCACACATAAGCCTCACGCTTCTACCCTATTGCCTCTGACAGGTCATAATTCGACCCCCACTCAGAATGCCTTGTGTTTCTACCTTAATGGTCTTACTCATCTTCAAAGGCCGTCTTCAGTGTCAAGCCCTTTGATAAACTTTTCATGGCCAAATCATGCAACTGGAGCATCCCTGTCCTTATTGAGATCCTTGCCATCACCCTGCCTCTCCTGCAAACCCTTTTTACTACAGTTCTCTCACTACATCTTCTGTCCAGACGCGACCAGAGCAAGCAGTTTGCAATTTTTAAAAAAGCTACTGGTGCCCTCACAACAGCACATGGCACAGCTTGCCCCGGGACTGTCCTCAGGCAATACTGGACACATGTAGGAATGGACCAAAGAAGTTTTGGGATGACCCTGCTTATGCTACCACAGGCCCTAATATACCCAATGCAGAAAGCAGGAAGCAAGATGCAATGTAAAGGGGGCAGTGGCAGTTTTAGGAGGGGCAGGCACTGGGCAGCCATGACCAGGTCAGCTTGTTAGCCAGGAAGTTACCTCTACTAGCTGGAACTCCCAACAAAACAACAATCAAACTTAGCAGGGGTCATGATGGAGTGTAACCATAACAAATGGGTTCTCTTCAACAACACTGGAAAACATTAAAGCCCTGCCTACCCCCCCTCAGGTTTCTCAGAAATTTTAATAAAACTAACAAACTCTGAATAGCCAGGAGAATAATATATATCATTTAGCTTCTCTTCACTTACGTAGCCAACTCTTTTTTTCTTTCACTTAGCACATCTATTCACACTTTTGGAAAATAACGGTCCACAGAAGTTGTCAGAAAGATTTACTAGCAATTGCCTTGTTTATCTAAATAAGAGAACCAGCCAGGGCTATTTAAGGAATAGCCAGTCATTAACCACAGAGGTTATTCAAAGAAAACTTTCCCTAAAGTACCTCTAGAAACCAAAATTGACCATGTTTGCAGGAAACATCGTGACAAATAGATATTTGGTGTTAATAATACTTAGCAGCTCCTAAATTTATCAAAATACCATATTAGATGTCACACCAGGCTTTGGGATATTCAAACAAATATTTTCTAGTGGATTATCATCTTTGTATATACTTGGTCTATCTGTGATGAGTTTGCTTCATGGAGAAGGTTCTTAAGAAAAGAAAGATAAGAATAAACACTGTAAAAGATTTCTTTTCAGCTGAAAACATGGCAAAGTTTTTCGGAATAATTTTGCTGTCTGATCATGATATAACAAATGGGAACAACAAATTATGAGGAAAACTAGAAAATATCCTGATCTTCAATATCAGAGGAAGAGCAAATTCTGAATATTAAAAAACAGAGACTTTTAGTGTTAGGACCCAAAATTCTGAAGTCAGACAATTAGAACAATATTCTAAGACTATACAGCAACAAAGAAGCCCTAATCTTACCATTTGTGATTCCAGAAACAATCCTACGCTCATATATGAAGACCTCTTTCTCGACCTTGCACAATTTAATATTTTAACTATTGAACTGGATTGAACTATATGAAACGGGGTAATTAAATTTCCAGTTGGCATAATCTTTAAAGGATAGTTCTAAAATCTAAATTCTCCTAATAGGCCTGGCCCATGCTTCCTGGAATACAAACCCAAGTAATATAATCAAATGCCATGATGGATAAAAGGGATTGGGGGGCACTATTCTGTGTTCAAAAACTATTTCAAAAAACAATGGAAAAAAAGATTTCTTTCTGCAAGTGTTTCTCAGCAGTTATGTACAAACCTCTAAGTTGCATTTCGAAGTCAGGCATTACACGTGGTCATCCAATCACTACTGTAGAGACCACCCCTGGGAATCGAGGACAGAGCATCAGTGGTTCAAGACCAAGACTTAGCTTAATTGAGACGTGTGGAACAGATACAACCAGATTCAGAAGCCAGAGTGGAAATACTCAAGGGTAAGAGATGCATCAATTACAATGCACAAAGAAAAGAAGGCTTCCAAGTAGCCTATCTTTCAACACCAGCCGTTTAAAGAACCTTTTTTAAAAAAAGGTGAGAAAAAGAAAGAAAAATGCACTTACTCTTGGGTGAAATTAATGTTAAAACAGAATACAAAATCAAATTGGCTAGGAGTCTCAGTACATTTGGAACTGGCTGGGTCACAGCTGGAACTCTGAAGTATGTTTTTGACTGACAGCTGATTAACAAAAAACAACAGTAACCAGAGGGCTTCAGAAGAAGGTGAATTACAATTGGAGAGAGTCTAGGAATCCTAATAAGAGAGAATTCTATTAAAAGAACAGTCCCGCAAGTGAAGACGGATGAAGCATAATGACTTTAAACACATCATTGCACTGCTACCTAGAAGAAGAAGTGACTTGAGAGTGGCCAAGTGTCCTAAGAAAATTGAGCCCCAGAGAACAAGAAGAGGGAAAGTACAAGGTGGTCTTACATGGGAGAATCTTGGGAACTCAGAGACAGATAAGAAATCTATGACTGTTTTTCATCACTGAGACCCAAGACTGGTGAGCCATTTGCCAAGCCCACTCTTACGAAGTCTGCATGCATGCAGCACCCATGTGTGTGGATGTGTGAGCATGCCTGTATGTGCATGGATGCATGTCTTCAATTCTGCTTCTGATGTCAACCTGCTTTCCGTGAGAAGGATGTGGAAGAATAAGAGGAACTTCTTAGAAAGCGCAACCAGGCAGCATACTGAACACTCACATAAACCACAAGGAATGACCACTCGTTATACAGGGAAACTAGGAATCCCTACGTACCGTTCCCATGGCCTGTCAAAGTGCGTCAGCAGCTAAGAAAAGGACTATACATGAACTTTCCTGATACAGAGCTATTCGTGAGAGGCCACTGAGAATAGCAGAACACCCTAAATTCATTCATCCATCCACTCATTAATCTCTCTGTGCCTGGAAGGAGCTCTTCCCACCACCCATGTGTGTGGAAGTCAACCTGTGGAGTTGGCTCTCTCCGTCTTCCTTTATATGGGTTCTTGGGGTTGACCACAGGTCACCGGGCTTGGTGGCAAGCACCATTACCATGCTGAGCCATCTCACCAGCTCCAGAGCAGGCATCAGGAAAATCTTCAAACGGGTTTTGAACAAGCAAAAGCACTTCCAGATCAAATTAAAATACGAGCTGCAATGAAAAGCTGAAGCAACACTAGGGTTATATAAATATGTATGAAAATGACAAGAACTAGAAGTTTGTCTTTCACAAGGCTAATCCAGAACAGATACAGGAGTGAGGCCAATCTGACAGGCCCGAAGCCTTCAGCTCGTTTTCTTGATCCAGATCATCCACCAGGCACATACAGCAAGAATAGAGGGATAAACATATATACAATACTGAGTGGTTCCCATTTCTTTTAATTGGTCCCACACGCAGCTTACCAAATAAAACAAACAAAGGCTTACATGTAGATTCAAACCCATAGGAAGAACATGCAGGAAAAGAGGAGGCGGGGTCCAAGAGGAAGATGAGTTTACACAAAGACAGAAACTGCCTATTGGTATGAAATCTTCTCATAACACGAAGGGATTAAAAGGAAAATTTGGCTGCCAACTACAATCTAGATAACTAACGGCTGAAAGAGTCAGCATTTGATTTGAACAGACTCCCAGGGAAATCCTACACCTCAAAGTAAAATTCACTCCTGCTTAGTTGTTCACAGCCAAAGATTAAATTTAAGTCACATGACCAACCAATCAACTCAACATATTCCTAGTGTCAGGATCCAGGTAACAGAAAGCATTATGAGTATTTGAACAAGAAAAGTATCGATAGGTTTTACTGATAGCCTAAGCTGATGATACCAGCCACTGTATTCTGACTTCATATAATAAAAATCACAAGTACTTGTGAAATTAACATGAATGTTGGAGTCAGGCCTATTTAAAGTCTAGGTTTATTTAGTAACCTTACACCCTTTCCATTACATTACATTATAGAAAGAAACTTACAGAAGTTCATTCTCAAGAGGGTGATTGTTTTTAAAACATTGTAATAATAATAATCATAATAATATCCATTCCATTTGTTTATAGAACAAATAGAATAATAGAACATTTTGCTAAGGTTAAATTTAGATCTTGTTGGCTACTCTAAAATCTAGCAACACTAATTTTGAAGCGCTTTAGAAATGATAAATCTTCTGATTGTGAAAATCGATGAGCCGACCTCCTGAGCAGCCACCGACTCTACGGAAATCATGTCTTATTTTTAACTCAAATACACAAACTCTTTTTGTGCCAAGAGTAATTCACAATCACATAGCTCAAATAAATTTCTCCCCATTTACTTCTTTGCAGCGAGGCTGGAATTAAAGTGAATAATTTCTGAACGCTGGCCTTTCTGATGTGGGTGGGAACTGCATTAGTATGTAGACCATGCTCAGAGCTGTCTGGACCTATGCAGTCAATATGAAAATGCCTTCCTGAATGCTAATGGAGCTTTATATGTTATCCCAGTCAGGCAACTGAATAAGCCTTTAAGAGCACATGTATCCGCTCCAGAAACACGCTTGCATTAGTTTCTCACATTTTTGGTCCTTCCCCACCTTATTTACCCAACTTTACTTGCTTCTGTACATATATAAGATGGAGGACATGTGTTCTCCAAAAAAAGTTTCTGCTCCCCTTCAGCCCACATCTGTCTGCCTATCCAAGTACAGGCTCCAACAATGTGTTTCAGCACATGGTCTGGAACACCCATGTTGTATTAGGACTAAATTAGATTGTCTCTATACAACCATACGGATGCCTATGCACAGAAGTGGGCCTTCGATCTCTTTGATCTGGCTATATCCCTGGCATAAAGCCCCTCACAAACTCCTAAGTTTTGCTAACATTGGGCCAGTTTATAGCTACGCGTGAGAAGTTACCTGGCATGTATGTGTGTGTGTGTGTGTGTATATATACACACACACACACAACTTAATATGCCTACTTGATGAAATCAGAACAAACAGCAAAACCTGTTCAATCCAGTATCTACAATTATTTTTTGTCTAAACCTCCATTCAGAATCATGCTTATCTTTGCAAATTTTCCACTGTTTCTCCTCCTTCCTGCATGGTTCCTACCTTCAATGAGAGAATGGCATAAGAAATCAAAAATAAATAAATAAATAAATAATAAATAAATCTGTGTTTGAGTGTTTGGCAAGTTCCAGGACCCTAGGTAAAGTGTTATATAACACATTTGTCCCTCAATTTTTCTTTCCCTTTTCTTAAGAATTAGCTTCTAGACAGGACCATGCTACATGGTTCCACCTGCCTCAAACATGTAGTGATCATCCTGCCTCAGCCTCCCACGTCTGGGATGACAGGTGCACACCAGGCTTGACTCTAAGTTTTCGAATCTACAAAATTAGTCGTCACACGCCAACCGCTGGACTGCCTTTGCCATAGGTGGGAATGCTGTTGCTGTTTGTAGAGAAACGCTATGTTTATGGGGTGCCTGGGCTCTTTACATTGCTATGTTTTGTGTCTCTGTAATAACACCTGCTGTAGGCTCTGATACCCAGCCCCTTTTCTCACACTTTATCTTTCCAAACCAACAGATCTTTCTGGGATGATCAATATCAAGAATAAGTGGTGTAATTAATAAAGCCATAGAACTAGGGGGAAATCCCTAACTATTGTCATCAGAGTGATTAGACAGTTTGATAACATTCAATTACATTTGCAGCAGAATCATCCTGTTCTCCCTTGCCCATGCGTGTGTGACAACGTTTTGGTAGACAGCTTATGAAATCAAAGGGAAGAAGGGGTGATGTCCTTCTGCTGTTGCTGTTGCTTTTGTTATAAAACCCTGGTTTCAGAGGAATCTTCTGAGATGTTGGGGCATAAAGCCTCTCAGAGCTGAGAACCACATTAAAGATGTCAGATCAATTAATGAATTGCTCAGAAGAAAAAGAAAACATATAATTGGCTGTTCTCTTCCCTGATTTCCTCAAAATGTATTTTAATCCTTGTGAAAGCAATTATTTCTCTCTCTCTCTCTCTCTCTCTCTCTCTCTCTCTCTCTCT
>NC_022032.1:8251118-8272503 GCF_000317375.1 Microtus ochrogaster
TCTCTCTCTCTCTCTCTCACATTGGTGATTTGCCTGCATGTATGTCTGTGTGAGGGTATTGGGTCCCCTAGAACTGAAGTTACAGACAGTTGTAGGCTACTATGGGTGCTGGGAATTGAACCCAGGTCCTCTAGAAGAACAGTCAGTGCTCTTAACCACTAAGCCATCTCTCCAGTCCAGTAAAAGCAATCGTTAAAGAAGAAAATACACTGACATGAAAATTGCTTGGATACTAGAAGCTGCATTAACTTAGAAGAGACATCTAACGTAGCCACTGAGGTACCACATGTTTCTTATGGGGTGCTTCTAGCATTGCCATGCTCAAGAAGGTAGAAAACATAAGGTCCTTGTCAAATCTGCTATAGTGTTGATGAACTTCAATAGTACTGTTAACTACAAATTCTCGTTATTATATAAAACATAATTATATGTGTTAACCCTCACTGTTTGAAAATAATATAAACTCACTGCATTATATCCCATAAATGAAGGCAATTGTTAATCTTTATAATGACATTGGGATTTTGACTGCACTAGACATTGGCGCTAAAATATCACTTGTCTTATTATAAGGAGACCGAATCTCAGGTTTCGTGACTATTACATCAGCTACCACTAATTCCATCTTCCTCCTTCCCTCCCAGCCAGCCCCATCTGACTTCCTACGGCTTCCCCTTCAGCTCCCCACTTCTTCGTTCAAAAGTTGTAAGCATCATAAACTCCCAAGTTCCTTTCCATTTGATATGACAATCTCGGGCGACAATTCAATCAAAAGTCTTCCTATTCATCATATATCACACTTTATAACAAATTTAATACTAGGATCTATATAATTTTCTATCCTGTATTAGCCCGTTGCTGTTGGCACAGATTCTACTACTAAATGCACTTGACTTACCCTGGCTTTTTCTGAATCTTGATGTTTTGTGGCTTGTTTTTTCGGTTCAGCTCATTCCCATTCTTAAACCATTTGAATCTGAGCGCAGAGTATTCCGAACTGGTTTCACATCGAAGCACTAGCTTGGAACCTGCAGCCGACTCCTGGCTTTTCATCTCTTTCAATCGGGGAGGCAAGGCTGTAAAGAGAAAGGGAGAAGAAAAACCATGATCATTTGGCCTTTCAAAAGGAAAATTACTAATGTTGAATGAGTTTGATGAAGTCCCATTACCAAAAGTTTTACTAACCAAAGCAATAATAATAATAATAATAATAATAATAATAATAATAAATGAGTAAACCAAAAGGGGTCCCAACTAGGAGAAAAACAAAATGCCCAAATAAAATAAATACAGCATAGGGGGTGGGGGTGGGGGAGGAGCCTGGATGATAAACTCATCCCTAAAACATATTCTTAGTAACTAGTTTGTGGTTTAACAAAATCAGTGCTGAGATGGGGATGGGACTAGGCTTTGTCTTTGCTCTGCATGGCCCCACATCACACATCTGCTCAACCCTGTAGGAAGGCACCGTCCTACATGCCCATGTGTTTGTAGGAAACTGATTTCAGAGTAAACGCTGTGAAGTCTACTTTTCCTTTCCTCTTGGTTGTGACATTTGTAGAAAGTAGAATCACGCTCATCTCATTAAGCATCCCAGGTGCCCCCTTCCTGTAAGACACAAGTCCTTCAGCCCCATCACTCCTGACCCAGCCTGCTATTGCTATCCCAGAGAGAGGGAGTGACTGACCACTCCAGATGCTCCCCGTTGTCCTGTCCTAGATACAACATGAACTTAGCATTTCTGAATCTTCAGAAAGGAAGCTGTGAAGAGCCAAATTGTGCTACTTTACAATTTCCTGCAAAGGATCCATATCATTGTGACCTACACATAACTGCCTATGGGCAGTTTTGATAGAATATGAAGGGATAAAATCGTACAGGGATGAGTAAGACGTAAAGCAACATAAATATGAAGCCAGACTACCAAGAAGCTGAGGGATGGGTACAGGTGGCGCCTTGTCTTAAGTGTCTACAAAGTGCATTTGATTTTTCTATTAAAATATTTCCAATTAAAGAACAAACAGATGGCTTTTGTCTACACATACAAACTTACTTAACGATCAGCCGTTAGAGAACCCGAGACCTCAACAGCTCGCGGTTTCCGCTGAGTCTGGCAAAGGCAGGCGAGAAAGTCTACTTTTCTGCTCAGTTCAGGAATTAGCAGGAAATCCCAGAAAACAAACCCAAGCAAACGAGGCTCTGCCTCACCAGCCCAGGGCATAATTACTCCCTGGGCAAGGACCCAGAGTCCAGGGACACAATCAAGGTCGCCTTACACAGGCACAGAAAGGGGATACCTTGCCCACTCAGGTTATTTGTTTTTCTATGGCTCTGCCTGTAGGAGGCAAACCCCGAAACTGTCAGCAGTGAGCACGGGAATTAAAGCCAAAGCCTTCGAGGGCTGCAGGCTCATAGCAGAGCCCCAGTATGCACACCTCCTCGCTTACTTGGGGGCTGGTGGTGCAGCAAGAACCTACTGAGACAGACATGGGAGCAAGTTGGAAGACTCAGCTGTTCCCGGCTCTCAGTACTTGGCGATTATGTCTGTCTTTATTTCTTGTTCTCCCCACCACCATCGCCGACTGACGGCTCTAAAGTAAAACTTGCTTTACGAACAAATTCCACAGGACTTTTACTTTTGAGATATGGATCGCGGTCCTGCTTTGGAAGTTTTAAGAACACTAAATTCTAATATCCCTGACAAGTGCCTAATATTTATCTCCATCAGCTCCTTAAGATCATTTATAACTTTCCGACTCCGCTGAAAGGCTCAGAAGAAACACACGGGAGAGAGCCAAATGGCATCAAAGAAACTGGCTTGTATATATTAAGTAAAATAAATTGCTGCACGTCTGCACAAACTAAGGGAATGAGTGTGTGCTTTACAACTGGATTTTAAATTGAAGTTGAAATGCCACCAAAATTCTCAAGGTCTGGTTCCTTGCTTTAATAAACAAAATTCCCTATATAGTTAGATATACTTAAAACTCAGCAAGTCTGTGTTCCCTCTTCCACCACTCCAGGCTTTGGCGTATAGAATCCAAGCACAAGCCTGAACACAAACTATCGGACTTTTGTCTCTTATTTGCATAAACATCTTCTCATTGAATACGTGTCTACTTCTCTTCCTCCACCTCCATTCACTTCATCCTTTTCTCTCACATCTCTTTCTCTGCCCACTTCTCTCTTCGTTTATTTATTTCCTAGTTCTTCAGAGTCTTGATATCAAACACATAAAAACAGATCAGTTCAATAAGGGCTACTCTATAAAATTGTTCTAAGGCTTTAAAAAAAAAAAAAAAAGTCAATGTCATGAATGACCAGAGAAGACTAGGAAGCCAATTAAAAAGGAATTAAACATGACTAATCAGAGTGCAGCTACTGCATGAAACCCACTTGGGGGGTAGAGCTGGGGGATAGTTACGAGGGACGTTATTGGGACAACTGAGGGGAACCACAGAAAAAAATAATGTACAAGAGTTGAGCTCCGTTCCTCTTGTGGAATTGCTGCATTAAACTCGAGCAAAAGAAAGTATTTGTGGACATCTTAAAGGGAATGAGTCAGATATACATGCAAACATACACACTGTATACAAAACAGCATATGCAGAGGAAGGAGGAAAAGAATCTTAGGTTTTTCTTTGCCTTTGAACCTTTCTCATCTGGTCCTTTCTGACAATAAATGAACGACTCTTGTTTTCAGCAAGCAGGAGCTTCTTTCGCCCTGCAGTACTGGGGGTGAACCCAGGCCACACATGTTCTAGGAAACCATCCTACCACCAAACCTCATCCCAGCATTTAAATACCTTAAGTATCTTTCATCTTTCCCTTTTGAGGATTGGTCCTCCTATGTAGTCCAAGCTGACACGGAATTCATCCTCCTCTTCCCACTAGGATTACAAGAATACTTATCTTCCATTCCTTAATTACTCCCCATTTGGTGACCTGGGTAAGTTTGCAATTGTAGAGATAAATTTTGCAAATAATAATAATCATCATAATCATAGTAATATAAAAACAAACAAAAATATCACTGTTGCCATTTAATTCTGAAAAGTCTTCCACTGAAATTGTTATGTGGGTCAATGTCATAACCTTGACTTTGGAGCTGATCCCATGGGGTTCTTTGGTAAAAAGAACCACTATCTGTATCTTTCCTGTCCTTACCAAATGGCCCATAGGGTGTGCATACCTTCCCTTAAGAGAAGATACAGAATGCACAGGAGACAAAGGGCTTCGAATATAAGGTCTTAAATATGTCTGTTCCCCCAGCTGATCTGGATGTATAACCATGTATATGTGTGACCACCACTTACACTTTGAGTTTCTCTGTGTGAGGCAGTACCAAACCCCACAGAAGATCAGACTTCCTATCAGCTTGCCCTAGTCCTTTGTGACATGGATGACCTTTAAGACGTAAGGTCGTCCACTTTGTCAGGAGTCTCTCTTCTTAAGGAACAGAATAAAAAGCATCCACAGTGTAAATGGCGAAGCAAAATCCCAGATTCCCGGTAGTAATTCACCTGCCTCCCTGACTCAAAGGTACTTGAGTAGCCAACAATATCCCTCTTCACACCCGGAGGATCCCAAATTCACGTACATAGAGGACATCCAGACAATATAAGTCCTTCCAAATCAATAGCCTTGAATGTTCCTTAGATTTTTTTTTCACAAAAATACAAAGCAATATTTGATCTTGGATGGTTTGTGTTATTTCTCATTTATCCATAGAGACCATTTTCAGTGGAGAAATTTTGCCAGAAATTATTAAAATAGTTCATTGTAAATGGATTATATTTAAATGTGTCTCTCAGACATGTGGTTAATTCAAATAATATAATCCTGTTTATTTCATTTTTTTTTAAAAAAATTTAAACAAGCTGGGTGGTGGTGGCACACATCTTTAATCCTTTAATTGGAGGCAGAGGTAGGAGGATCTCTGTGAGTTTGAAGCCAGCCTGGTCTACAAGTGCTAGTTCTAGGACAGCTAGAGCTGTTACACAGAGAAGTCCTGTCTTAAAAACCAAGGGAAAAAATCTAAACAAGGGTTGAAGTGATAGTGTAGTAGTTAACAGCAATTGCTGCTCTTGCAGAGGACTCTGATTTGGTTTCCAGTAGGTGGCTTACAACTATCTGTAGTAACTCCAGTTCCCGAGGATCTGATGCTGTCTGTTGACATCTGAGAGCAGTGCACACACATGGTGTATACACACATGGTATGCGTACATATATGCAGGTGAAACATTCAACCACATAAAATAAACCTAAAAAATAATTTTAAACTCCAAATTACTTCAAAACCACTTTTTAAGTACACAGATATAAACTACAAGCCCACGGGTGGTTGCTAAACTTGGAATCAATATTTTAAACTACTATTTGAATTTTGAAACTGAAATAAAAACCTTTCCTTTCAATTCTTATCCTAAGAGCAAATGGCCTGTTAATTTAAAGGTGACTGAAGGCAAACTCAATGTCAAGGTTTTTGTTTTGTTTTGCTTTTGTTTTTAACTTGGGTGTCCAGAGCTTCTTAGGTGTGATGTATTTAGGTCTGGTCTACCACAGCTCATGATTTTGCTTTGTAAGTGCTCTAAGGAGGCAATGGTTCTACACTCTGAAATGATCTAATGACAGAGTAGGTTTTAAGCAGACTCTTCCAAAATTTCCTTCTTCCTAAACTTGATTAACAGTACATGGACATGTCCACAGCCTTAGAAATGAATCGACAGAGATGCATTTGCTCAAACAAACTGCAAGTTTGAAAAGATTACAAACTCTAACTCAATGTAAGCAGGTACTCTAAGCATATTAAGTCCCTTTCTGGTTTTCTATTTTCTGTAATTGATATGTCACACAGTGGGAGGAAAATGGTAGCAGTCATCCAAAATATTTAGTTTCTCTCTTGACCAAATGAAAACATAAGAGAATATGTTCATTCATTCCAACAATTTAATTGGTAATTAAATATTCATGGTCAGAGACAAAAAACGAATTAGCAAGAAGGAAAAAGAACCATTGGACCAATGCAATTCTCAATCTTCCTTATGCTGTGACACTTTAATACAGTTGCTCATCTTGTCGCGACCCCCCAACCATAAAATTATTTGCATTGCTACTTCATAACGGTAGTTTTGCTACCGTTATGAATCATAATGTAAACATCTGTGCTTTCTGATGGTGTTAAGTGACCTCTGTAAAAGGGTCATTTGATGCCTCCAAGGGTTGAGACCCACTGAGTGAGAACCCCTGATCTAAGGGACCCGTTTCCAGCTTTTCCCCCTGCACTTCTCAGGCCTGCTCACGGCTGCTGCTTCAAGCAGTGGCCTGGGCTGGTGAAAGCAGGAAACGTTGAACATGCACATGTGAGAGACATTCCTGCACGTGATCTCTTTCGATGAAGGATCTAACTGTCGAGAGTTAGCGTGGATCGTTGTGCTTCCTGTTCGGGCAATTGATCTTAAGAGCCTCAGCCTGCTGATCAAATTAAAGAGGAAACCTGCAAAAATACTATCAAATAGCAATGGTGCTTTGGCTGTAGTCCCAGGAAAAGCTTTACAAAGCCTGTCCCAACACAGGTGTGTGTGTGTGTGTGTGTGTGTGTGTGTGTGTGTGTGTGTGTGTAAACCTAAGCATGAGGGATGGAGTGATGATGGGTCATTAGAGTGCTGACTACACAAGCAAGGAAACACTGAGTTGGGAACCCCACATAAAAAGCCAGGCACAGTGGGGCACACCTGCAAACCCCATGCTAAAGCAAGACAGCTGACTACATGGCCAGCTAGACTAGCCAGATTGGTGAGCTTCAGGTTCACTGAGGCCATATCTCAAAAAAATAGAATGGACATTGAGGAAGACATCCGATATCCACCCTGGCCTCTATAGGCATGATGTCCATGTGCAAAAAAAAATATGCACATACAAAGAATAAGAAAAGAAGCAGAAGCAGAAGGAGGAGGAATCAGAAAGACACTGGTAAGGAGGAGACTCAGAGACCATAATTGACTTTTCAAGAGTGTATGAACTGGGATTAAGGGGCTCTTTGGCATATTTTGTGCTTTTGTGTACTCTAAGGGACCCAAGATCTTATACTGCACTGTTATACACCACTCATAAAATGTCAAGCCAAATGGAAGCGTATGAAGTGTACTCTTTTTCACTTTGACTTCATTGTGTTCTTCTGGCCTTCCCACATATGGTTCTCACTGTTAGAGTGTGGTGCTCTGCCTCAGCTAAGGCCCCTGTCCTGCATCTTTCACAAATGGATCTCAGCATCCCTAAGAGTCTGCTCAATGTGTACCTCCCATGCTGCAAGAGTGCCTACCTGTAACCCTCATCCCTCTGCCTTCAGCTCTCAGGGGCTCCTCTTCATCAGGCCAACCCCAGTCTACATGGCTTCTTCCACATGCCTTCCCCGAAATGAACTTTGCTGTCACATATCCTCCAATGCCCTATTTGTGTTCGATTCCCTTTCCCCTGAGCAGTCCCGGTTCAGACAGCACCTAAGGTGGATGGTTACTATGATCACCTGCTGATGAGGACACGGAGGCTTGTGCTCACACAAGTGTGGCTTCTGGAGAACCAAGGCTGGACCCAGCACGTTTCTACATTGTGGCCCCTTTGTCGGGCTTGAAGGAGGTAGAAATGGAGTGGGGAAAGGAGGGCAGACTGAGAATTAGGAAGGGTCACTTGAATTTCATTACAGAGCAACTACAATCATTTGTAAGTTCTTATAATGAACTATAAAAGCCAAATCGCTTTTCCATATACACCTATAAGAGACTTACAACACTGTAAATCTCTCCAAGGCAAAATGCATGCAAATTTTTAGGTCAGAGCAAGTTTTCAGACCCAAAACTGATGCTATGTTTGTTGCAATTCATCGCCCTTCTTAACATTTCAAAGTCTTGATCCACCCAGGTCACTGACCTGGGGTTACAAGTGTGTACCAACCGACTCACCTCATGACTAGAGCTGCTTAAGACATTCACCAACTCCCAGTAGTTCACTTAAAGCAAATGTACACAGATACTATTATAGTGTTTTGCAAGGCAACAGAATGGTGCTACAATAAGTTCCTTTCAGCTCCTTCAATGGTAAATCCCTTTAGAATGGTAACAGCTAATTGAACATCTGCTAGGTGCCAGGCTCTGGTCTAAGAGCTTTATACTCATTACCTCTTGTTATATAATAATTCCAGGGCTCCAGGGTTATTATCCTCACACCAAATATGCAGATAAAGAAATGGAACCTGGGAAAAACAGTTACCTGCCTGTCATCACACAGCTGGTATTGGGGAGCCAGCCCCTGAAGATACAGACTTGAATGTAGATCCCTTCCTTTTAATGACCAAACCAGAAATGGTTCCATGCAAGTCTTTGTATCTTATGGTGAAAATGTCCTCAAGATTGAAATAAATGAGTTCTCAATAGTGAGTATGTTTTCAAAAAAAAAAAAAAAATCTGGGCTATAGCAAGTGGTTGATCATTTCTGTACTCATTGCAAACACAAAAGACAGTCTGGGAGAAAACGGTGATATGCACAATTGTTGCATTTTCTGAGAAACCTTGATGACTTATAAGAAAATAAAAGAAAGCAGAATACTTGAAATTGCTATAATAAAAATGCTTTAGAATCCGTGGCTGTCCATCTGCCATACAGACCACGTGCCACAGGGGTCAAGGAGCTCTGTCTCATGCTGGTGTTCACTGAAATGCGATAACCCCTACGTGAGGACACAGTAACAAAAGGGTTCTAACAGATTAATGTCACCCTGTCAAGGTGGAGAGGCAACACGCCATGACAATGGAGTGTTGGATTAAGTCGTGGCCAGGTTGCCAACAGCTTGATGGTTGAGTGTTCAACAGGCCTGACTAATTAGTGCTGTGGCCACAGCTGCCCCCAGTTAGAGACCCTCTCCCTCAGCTCAACAAAGACATCTAGCCGGCTTCTTGGCAGGCTGTCTACTTGGCATGCGTGTGCCAGGGAGGAGTTTACCTGATCGTGCCTGGCAAATTTCTGGTGATGTAAGCTTAGAAATTCTAGGTTTTCTGTGTTCAAAAGTAAGTAAGTTTTCCTCCCTTGTTTGTCATACTGACCTGTGACATTATCAAAAAAAAAAATAGGAAAACTGATGTAGATAGCATCCTATTTGGTTTTTTCTTTTGTCTTTTTTCCTCCCCCCTCCCCCCGTTTTCTTTCCAAGTTCTGATGCATTTCTCACTTGAGTACTTGAGTAACCAGGTAAACTTGAAAGACATTTTGTTAATTGATAACACTACAATATTCGTTTTACACTTGAAAGAGGGAATTTTATTTACATTTTCTAAACTACACAGGCTTTCTGAGGACACTAAAGATTGTTTGGCTCACACTGTTACCGACTGTCTGCGGACAGCTGAACGAAGGGACCCTTATCATTTTATACTTCTGCCCCATGGGGAAGGCCAGAAGGAGAAAGCTTCATATCTTCAGGTTCTTCAGGATAAAGATTTGTTGAAAAGGTGGCAACTGTTTAAAAGGATACTAAAACATTAAACATCCAAAGGAAGAGAAGCCAGTTTAAAAGAAAAGAACCAAAGATGGTGGAACCCCAAAGAACAAGCACGGAAAGGAACTGCGGTCCTTTAAATCATGAAAACTCACAAAAACCCAAAACATTTTTTTAATGGAGTCACAGGACAGTGGAATTCATGGAAAACTTTTGATGTACAAAGCAAATAGTTTTAGGATAAAATGGGAAACAAAGTTTTTGCATAATAAGTATAATTTGGAAAATGCTTATTCTGGGAGGCTATACAGGAAAGTGATTCAGGAAGCAGCATATAAGGGCATGCGGTGTGGAAAAATGAAAAGCACAGGCTTGGGAGTCAGCCAGGCAGACCCGGGTTTCAGTTCTTCACTTCCCACTGAATGCTCTATGACTGGACGACAGGTTTTCTGGATGGAGCTGTAGCCTGCTGATTTGCAGAGTGGGATACTACCTCACAGAAGCTGAAGAGAAACAAGGTACCGTGTCCTGCTTTGAATGGGAGGTTTCCAGCATGCGGAAGTTTGACTTCGGACAGAAGCTGGAGGGCTAGTGTGATACAAAGCTCATCTTCAACATGTAGCCCTGAGTCCAATACCCGGTACCATGCAAAAAGAGAAATGGCGCGTTCATAGAGAACGGAGAGAATTGATGATCTCCGAGCCTTGCTTACTAGCATTTTCAATACAGACTTCAGGTTTAGATGCTTAAGGCTTCATTCAGGGAGGGCAAGTTTAGTGGTCGCCCTGGGACTATCCAGGTGGCACTGTATATACTGCTATGACTTAGCCTACTGTTCAGGGAGGAGTTTAAGACGTCATCTCATCTCAGTGCTAAAAGGTGGTGAGATCTTAATGAGCTCTGCCGTTTGGCCAAAGGCCTGTATCTTCTTTTGAGCAGTATAATTGGATTACGGAACATTAAAGGAACTCTGTCTTATCGTTGTAACCAGTCTGTAAATCTAAAATCATTTCCCCCAGAACTCGTGGTAAGTTCAATTTTACAGTAAGCAGCTCTGTCCTGTGTTCCCATAAAACCATTACTATCCATTTAATTCAGTGTTTGCTATCTTTATAGGTATTTGTTCCAAGGGGATGAAGAGCTCGCTCTTTTGTCATCTACGACATCTTTTTATCCTCTGTCACTAGCACGGTAATGTTCGCTCAGTGGAAGAATAAAATAAGCAACATTACACCCTGGCTCAAATTTTCTGCACCGAACAAGCTACTCTTTTCCTTCTAATGCACGGGATGTCTATTAAAAAGCATACTGGATTTCTTGGCTCTATCCCTCCTTTCCTGTTCATGTCCTATTAACACTGTATACTCTGTTCTTCGCACCAGACATTGGCCCCCATCTGCGCTCTGCCTAGGATCCAGATCCTTGGTCATTCAAATAAATAACTTCATTCTCTTAGACATTTCATGATTTTCAATCATGCACATGTTATTGTGCCCTCTTCTGGAGCGACCGTGACTTTAGCTCTTCGACATACAGGCGTCAATAAGACTAACGTGGTCCCCAGCATCCTGAAACGGCCATCCTGGTTGTGGAGAAACAGATAAAGGACACACGAACTGATTACACTGTAATCCGACTTATAAAATAAATCTTTCATCAGCACAGTCTGAGACGACAAGAGAGCTATATTTGGGTGGCTGTGTACATCCAGCTTCGTCATGAAGCTTTCGCCTCAAATTGACCTCGAAAGCAGATCATTAAATCTATATACAACCCACCAATTAATATTTAGTTAGATACTGTTGCATTGATGTAAAGTCACTTTGAAAGACTAGAGTAACAATTTCTTTGGTAATTTTAGCCATTTATCAAGCTTTCTAAACCAACATACGGTTTTAAAGTAACAGCCTTCTTGGAGCTGACACCAAAGAAAGAACACTTCATTCCTGTAACAGGCAGAATAATGACCCACAGATACTTAAATAGTAATCCCCAAAGTCCACAAACGTCACCTCACATGCAGAGACTTGACGTTTGATCTTGGCCAAAAAGCCTAGAAGCCATGCAAGGAGACCTGGAGAAATGTGCTTGGGGTTAAAGACCTTAAGCAGGGCAGACTATGCTGCCCTCCGCAGGTGCTCCAATCTCATCCTGTGAGCCTGAAAAAAAAAAAAAAAAGACCATCTCTCCTCCTTAGTAATGTCAAAGGAGAGGAGGCCGCAGTCAAGGAATTCAGGCTGCCTCGAGAAAGCAAGGGCAAGATGGATGCTCAGGTAGAGCCTCCTGCAGCCTTGGGGCCATCATCTTGGAGCCTGGTGAGTCCCATTTGAACCTTTAGAACTGAAAAGCAGCAACTTCGCATGAACCCTTAGGTTAAAAAGTCTGTTACAAGAGCAACAGAAAACCAGTGCAGTTCTCCAAAAGACAGATAAGTCTGGGTGCAGTTAAGCATCTTCACCTTCCCAATATTCTACTCCCAGTCCAGAAGAGAAACCCTCAAATGGCTACAGATGTCAAGGGATGGAGGTAAAAACCAGTGGATGCTCAGAAAATGAAATTCGGCCCCAGCCACAGACTCCAGCAACCGTTCATCCCTTTCACTTTGGTTTTCTGCAATTGTGGAACCATTCTTCAAGCTGCTACGCTTCTAAGGTAGGCACAAGAACCAGTCCTTCTTCAGGAGCATTGTGATGGGGACATAGATGCAATCACTGTCATCATTTTATGCTTTAAGCATGACTACTGCATAAATGTTAGCAGCCTAATGACAACAGTATACAGTCTTTTAAATCAAAAAAGGACTTCTGCCAACACTTCTGAGGCTTTGTAAAGGTTTGGGTTTCAAGACACCAACCCTACAAAAAATTGGTAGGAATGTGCTTTAATCTGACTTTTAAGTTAACAAGCCTATTTTTTCCCTAGTGACCATGCAATTTACAGAGCAATCAATTTTGTAAGTTTTGAAAACTATCACTTACTAACCAAATTTTAATAAGTAGGACAACGCAAACGAAATTCCCAAATGAAGACTTCAGAAATTAGCATTCCACTCAGCTCTGGGGTGGGGCTAATGAAATCCCTCACCCGTTGCTATTTAAACTCGACTTCTCCAGAAAGCTGCTTCTTGCATAACTTTGGTGTACCTCAAATGTCTTACATAACACAAGGGAGCACTCCTCTACCACACAACCAGAAGGGCTCAGAGAGCCTGGAGAAGTATGACCAAATCGACTTGTAACGAGGAAAATCCTCCTAAAATGAATTCAAAAGCTGTGGAAATATAAACACTTCAGAACCTAGTGTGGCTCAGCTAACAGGCGGGCCCTGAGGACTGTTTTTAAGAACTACAGGGCCAACACTCCGAACAACAGCACTTGGAGTTAAGCATCCAAAAAGACTCAAGAGTATTAACTATGATGGTAGCAAAAACAGGGCAAGACAGAAAATGTCGCGAGGTTCTGTGAGTCTGCATTCCCCTCACACACAGGCCCTATGTATGAGATCTGCTGTCAGTACACGAGGGTGGGAAGCCAGAGAGGACAATATATTCTGTCTAAAGAGAAAGGCTTTGTAATCCAAGATATTTCAGAAAAAGCTGATAGTGACAGATACACCTTCCTTACTACCTTAGTGCACAGCCATTCAAGTGCCCTAAGAAGAAAAGACCACAACTTCGTCCTTTTAATTTCTAATTGCTTCCAGGGAACCAAGAATATTAATGTCTGTCTACAGGGACCTCAGGAGCTCCAGCACTGATCTGCCCTGTTGGACCCTGACCTTCGTTGCTTTTCTCAAAAATGGCACAAACGTGTATTCAGCCGGGACATGGATAACATGATTTCCCATGTGTTCATGCTATCTCCACGCCACTATATTTCAGTTTATTTCATGACCATTGCCTACCCCCAACTTCCCCCCCACTCCTATCCCCAGATCTTCCAAGAAGGGAACTGTGATAGTGTTTGGCAATCGGCAGAGCCAATGTAACCACTCAATTACAAAGTGACCACAAGAGCGGGAAAGCGGGGACAGAGTTAGTCAACCACACAGGCAACGCCACACACATCACAGGAAAAGAGGAAGCACCGAGAAGAACTGTACATCATGAGGGTGGCAGTGCTCAGCATGGATGTCCATGCCAGGGGGGGTTCTGTCCAGCCAGAATGGGCTCTGTCAAAAGCTGACTGCAACACTTGGGTAAGCATCAGATCATGAACGGGAAGAAGGCAGATTCCTAGGGAGCAAGGAAAGGGATTTAAAATTTGTTATTAGCTTTAGTCTGTTCAGCCTTGGGTGTGTTTAGGGCTCACATCTATTAATTAGATGTCTTTTTTCCCCCTAATAGTAGAGAACAGCCAGCTCTTTAAGATTGGAGCTTAAACTGGGTTTCTCATGCTTGGGCATTCCAAGCAGTGTTTGGGGCTCAGCAAGTTCTGAAGTAGCCAGTAAACGTGTAATATAAAACACATCCAGCAGAGATTACACAAATGAATTGCTGAACTTGGGGTATGTTTGGATATATATGTGGGTACATTTATCAAAAGTCTTTTTTTTTTTTTTTTGGTTTTTTCAAGACAGGGTTGCTCTGTGGCTTTGGAGCCTGTCCTGGAACTCGCTCTGTAGACCAGGCCGGTCTCGAACTCACTGAGATCCGCCTGCCTCTGCCTCCCGAGTGCTGGGATTAAAGGCGTGCGCCACCATCACCCGGCTCAAAAGTCTTTTTAAAAGCACGCTTAAAATAAAACAAAAAAAATTTAGGTGTTAGCATTCAGGTACTGTCCAACTCCCCTCCACACTTTGAGACAGTCTCTCCCTGGCCTAGAAATGGCCAAGTAGGTAAGGTGACGGACCAAAGAGCCCTGGGGATCTGCCTGTCTCTGCCTCCCCGGCACTGTAGCTTTCAGCGCCACCACCGGAACCAACTGAGGCTCATAGATTATAAAATTAAATATATAATCACGGACTGCACCCCCCCAATAGGAATCAAAACAGCTACATCTATCCATGTTTTTGTTTTGTTTCTAGAAGAACTGTTTAAAAACTCTCCTCTTGGCAGGATGGGGGAGGCTAGAGAGATGGCTTAGTGGGTAAGAGCATTTGCTGCTGTTGCAGAGGATCCAGGTTCAGTTCCAAGCACTGATGCAACACCTCACGACCACCAGTAACTCCAGCTACAGGTAATCCTATACCCTCTTCCGGCCTCTAGGCACTAGGCGTGCACATGATACAGACATACATACATGTAGGCAAAACACCTATACATATAAATTGAAAATAAGTAAATCTGTTTTTAAAATATCCTCTTCTTTATAATTTCATGAATCATGGCATCATGATCCTAATGGTTGTTGGTGATTTTCAAGACTAATAAAGATAGATGGGATTAAAATATCTTGAAAATCCAATAAATAAATAAATTGGAATAATATACTACAGTTGGACAGGAAACTATGCTGGGCATCAGAAGTATAATTATTCTAGAAAGAAGGAAATTTGGGCACAATGAAGGAAATCCATACAGTGATATAATGATATTATATATTAGACTTTCATATTATATAATATGATACTATGCTATGTTTAGACTTGCTTATGTTGTATGAATGACACTACAAACAATTTGTCCCCTGTGGTGACTCTGAGGGCATTTATACTGTATATAGAACTGAGATCTCATGTTGAGAACTGCTAAGCAACCCTCCAGTCCAAATTGAAAAGTTGAGGAAATGAACTCCAGAAAGTCTCAAGGATATGCTGTTAGAAGAGAAGCCACTTGTTGGTTCCCAGCCACCCGGCTAGTTTAGACCACAAATAATCACACAGAAACTCTATTAATTAAGTCACTGCTTGGCCCATTAGCACTAGCTTCTTATTGACTAACTCTTACATATTAATTTAACCCACTTCTATTGATCTGTGTATCACCACATGGCAGTGGCTTACCGGCAAAGTTTCGGACTCTGGTGTCTTCATGGTTTCTTTCTGACTCTGCTTTTCTTTTTCCTAGTATTCTGCCTAGCTTTTGCTGCCTATCTAAGTTCTGCCTTGCTATAGGTCCAAAGCAATTTCTTTATTCATTAATGGTAATCACAGCATACAGAGGAAAATCCCACATCACTGTGCCACTTACATTGTGATTCTAAAATACGTTGCACTTGTTTCTTTGAAAGAGGAAGTGAGAATAACGAGAGTAGACCCAGATGAGAATACTTCAGGAACAAAGTCAGACACACAAAATTTTAGATGTAGTCTAAAGAAGACTTTAAGAAAAACAGAGGATAGGAAGAACATCAAAAAGGCTTTGCAGTGAACCCCATGAAACACCTGCATGGATCCCAGTTGAGACCTGGATTCCAGCTCTGGCCCTGCCTTCTAGGCGTAGATCCACAATTTGAAGACACACATTGTGACATGTTCTACTTGTTCACTTCTATCATCTCACTGTGGAACTTTTATTCAGCTTTACTTGAGTTGAGGATGATTCAATTCACCCTCATCAGCAACACTAAGAAAAAGCTGGATTGAGTTCTCAAATAGAGCCAGGTAAAAATCACGGCCAAGAGGAGTGGGGGTATGTACAGGATAGCCTAGGAGAGAGATGAGTCAAGACAAATCTAGACCCTGGCCCCTGCCTTGTTGTGTGATGCCAAAGGTGTTCATGAAGGCTCTGCTGAGGGAAAGAGCAGGCACGAAGATGGACCTTGAGCTGCAGAAGGAACAGGTCAAAGCCCCAAGCTAAGACCTGAAAGTGAGTACCTGCTCGGCCAGCTGTCAAGTGGTAATGGCCCGGGATACTGAGGTGAGGGGGTGATGCAGAAATTCTTCCATGAACAATATTTATTACCAAATAAAATAAATTTATAAGCATTTCAAACTGCCAAAGAGCTATGATCCCAAAATAACTCCAGTGAGTAAGGAAGGCTAAGCAGGGATTCATGACATGGGCCAACATGCATTATTACAGGTTTCAGGTGGAGATGTCTTTGTTGAACCTTTAATTAAAAGCACTGCCCTAACTGACTTACTTTATTGTTTATGAAGCAGTATGAAAACTGTACCAAGTTCATTCCTAACTTCAACCCTCTGAACCCACCTTTTCCCCCCCACCACACTCTTTTCCAAGTCCTACTAAGCACAGCTCACATGTCCGCGTGTGGGATTTCTGCCCAGATCATCACAAGTAAACTGCTTTCTTCTTCAATGAACAGTCAGGGCTAAGACAAGCCCTCCATCAAGGTTTACAGAGGAGTAGCATTGTGAGCATGATGAACTCACACACCAGTACCACTCCGCTGTGCACCATTAACCATCATCATTATTCACATTAGCATGATGACCTTATCATTGACTACCTAAACAGTCCACAGCATCAATAATTCAGTGATACTTTATCTTAAAGAAAGGTTTCCTTTCAAAACAAGGGTCAATATTTAGTTAACTCTCAACTCGGAGGTCTAATTAGCAATGACACTGCGTATAAGTGTTTGAGTTTTAACATGTGTCTTAATAATTTTAACAATAGAGTAGAGCAGGTACGTATTTCGAAGTGCCAGTTAGGGACTGGGATGTAGTTCGGTTGGCAGAGCACTTGCCTAGCACCCATGAAGTCTCGGGCCCCTGTACTCAAGATGTAGAAACGGGAGGATGAGGAGTTCGAGTCTCGGTCATCTTTGGCTACATGAGACTCAAAAACTGATAAAAAGAAGAAATCCCATTTAAAAATTTCTCTGATGAACTGAATGAAGTACAGGTAGAAAACAAATCTTAAAGGCGCACGGCAAAGCCTAGTCTTTTTGAAATTTTGTATATAGACCTTGTTTATATACAAATTAACACAGTGCAGGTTTCTTGCAGGTAATAATTGTGTATGTTCTATTCATTATTTTACTCTGGCACATTGGACAGTATAAAAAAGCAGATTTTGCCCTTAATAGTTCCTTGTTAAATAAACTAATATGCAAGAAACTAGGGACCTCTCTATAAGCCTGTTTTCCTGGTAAATTATGAAAGAATGTCACAGGAAATAAATTCACCGACGATGATGTCTGTGTGGAGAAAAAAGGCGAACATGTAATGATCATGTCTATAACATTTTTCTGACAGACGCCAATGACGTGTCTGTTAGGCAATCTCTTCTTTTTGAAAAAGAAAAAACATTTTCAAATTAAAACAAGAATTCTTTTCCTCTCTATTTCCATGATGTTTAAAGTATTTTAAGGGGTTAGACATTACAATGTATCCCTGCTTTGACCACACAATGGAGATCTGGCATGCAGTAGAATGGAAGGAGGCGAAAAGGAAAATCGTGTCTAGAATTTTAGAATGTTTCAATCCTTTCCGTGCCTAAAGCCCAGGGTACCATATTTCCTCTCAGGACACTTAGGATATCAAAGAAACACTGGGATAACAGCTGCATTTAAGAGCAGTATTTTTCATTGTCTTACGAGGTATTTGTTACAAGTTTAGTTTATCCTGATGAGTTGTTCTTTGCATTTACCAAGCTCTTTATTTACGACATCATATGTCCATCCCATAAGACACTTATCTAGCCAGTGGTAGATTCAAATTAATGAATTCTTACTGTGGAATAGCAAAGAACAAGAAAAAAATGTAAGGTAAAAGTTTAAGTAAGTAAGGGGGTGTTACAAATGTCCTTTAAGCAAGGGACAGATGTGGTTCAGCTCACACTTTGCAGGAGAACTAACTTTGCAGCACGGAGAACAGACTGGCAGTGGAGATAAAGCTGAGGAAAACAGAGGGAAACCAGATGACTAAAGCTAACGAGAGCTAAGCTGAGGACTGGACAGTGGTAAGCTCGGGATTTGCTCAGGGGCATGTCTGAGCTATCAGAGAGACACCCTGCTCTACTGCAAGCATAGAAAGCACAGCAGAGAGTAAAGGATTTGTCTTCATGGAACTTCACTCATTCAGAATATTCGTCTTGAAAACCCACTGTGATGTTTAATATCGACTGAGCTCTGATTATACAGTCACAAGTCACAGACAGAGTCACCACTGCTTATTGCCTCCAAGATGATGCTTACGGTCCAGTCTCGGCTTTATGTGTGTGCCAGGCTCTTTCCCAGTGAGAAACCTGTTCTTGGGAAAACAATAAACAAGACCACAAGCCTCCCCAACAGGTGACGACAACTTGGCTTAGGATTTGTGCAGGGAGAGAAGTGGTAGAAACCGGAGGAGAAAGACAAGGTTGGCACCATCATGGGACAGTTGCAGGCTGCCAACCAGAATGACTCCAAGTCAAAGAAAGATGTAGGCCATCCTAGAGAACCAGGTCAAGGGGTTCTTAGCTATTGAAAACAAGCAAATCTCCTACACATAGAGCAAATTTCAGCCCACAAGGAGTTTTCGTAACGTAACTTTACCCTTGTCTTTTCTCCACCCGCAGAAGTAGCTCCTCTGAAATAGGTGTTCTGACACCTGCCATGTTGGCTTGTTTGTTTCCACTTGCCCCTTGGAAATAGCCGAGGTTCTTTAAACTAAAGGCCATGACTCAGAGCTTTTTTGTCTACAAATAAACTTAGGAACGTATGGCTACCCCAGTGCAAAGTCCAGATTCCACAGTGTAAATGAAGCTCAAGACACTCAAAAGGTCTCGGTGAGTTAGCATGCTTTTGAAGACAAGGGTGATAACAGCTCACTTGTAAGGAATGAAACTTGGAGATGGAGGGTGACTTTAAACACGCAGGAGCAACTAACAAGAGAGAACGGGCTCTTTCATAAGCAAGTGATTCCCAAGCCAGCAGTGCTGACTCTCTCCTGCTCATATCCTCAAACACATTACTTTTTTTTTTGCTTTAATAATACCCCAGCATTAAGACTAACGGAAACACCTGGAGTTAATTTTAACACTACTTTAGCCCAGGATATAGCCCAAATCCCAGTAGGCTGAAGCTCACCTTTGACCTGCCAAATCTGATTACTCAAGTCCAGCATTTCTCGGGGCCCCACAGCTGTTCCCCCCCCCATCCCGCCACCCTCCAGCACATCTAAGTCTCGGCCAGAACTCTGACAGCAGTAAGAGCATCCATGGCCTGACTCAGGTGGACTGTCAAGTCCTTCACCTGTCTGCGTAGTACATACGCCTCAAGAGACAGCGAGGATGTTTGTAATGCTGATGACCAGACACAGTCACTGCTGTGTAAAACAGCAATCTCAACTGCTACAACATTTGACAGAAGCTTTGAACCAAGGGATATCAAAGTCTGTCAGACACAGGCGAGTCGGGAAGTAGAGCATCAAGTCCATCATGTCTATGGTGGAGAAACTGTGGCAGCAGACAATAGACACTGAGGATGGAGCCTGGCCCCGTCCTGATTGGGAAAACTTAGTCAAATCTTTCGGCATATTTTCTCTTTCAGACTAAAGATTGGGAAAGGCAGGAGAGAGACTGGAGATTAAGCCTTGAGCCCCGTCTTCATCCACTGTTCTATTGCTATGAAGAGATACCACTGCCCAGGCAACTTCTATAAAAGGAAGCACTGAACTGGAGATTTGCTTAAAGTTTCAGAGGTTTAGTTCATTACTACCATGGCAGGGAGAATGGCGGCATACATGGTACTGCAGCAGTAGCTGAGAGCTTCACTGTGATCCCTGGGCCAAAAACACTGGGCCAGGCTAGGGTTTTTGAAACCTGAAGCTCATCTTCCAGCATGGCCACACCTCCTATTGCTTGTAATCCTTTCAAACAGTTCTATCCCCTAGTGACCAAGCATTCAAATATATGGGCCCATGAAGGGGTTATTCTTATTCAAACCGCCACAGGCCTCATGCCCTCTGGGCTCCATGAGCTAAGTCGTTGGTCTTTTTTTTCCCACTGTTTTGAATTTGAAATGGGGTTTTCCTAAGCTGTCCAGATGAGCCTTCAACTTGAGATCTTCTTCCTTCGGTCTCCCCAGTGGTTGAGATCATAGGCTTACAGCACCTGGCCCTAATGACAGCTTAGTATGTTCTGTCCCCTCTCTTGTCAATGTGGTGGAGACACTCAAGAAAATGTTTGCCTTGTCTGTTGGCTTGCTGGAAGCAAAGACCTGTATTTTGAGATCTGCATTTTGTTTACAGCCATCTTAAGTTCACAAGTAAGATATTCACCTGTGCATGGCCGGGATAGTTGCTTATTTCTTTTCTAGGTAAGGGCTCATGATGCAGTCTAGCTGACCTGAAACTCACAGCAACCCTCCTGCTTCAGCCTCCTAAGTGCAAGCATTACAGATATGTGACACTATGCCCAACGTCAAATTATATTTGGAACCACATTTTGCACTTTTTTCATTGCTATTTTCTGGACTGATCTTTAGCCTATAAACTCCATGCCTGTTCCCAGTTGAGGCATTCCTTAAAGACCTTTTTCTCAAAATTGAACAGATGTGAGCTTCCTTATCCAAAGGGCAAACACTGTCAATTCTTCCTCAGAATGCCACCTTCTGAAAACCCCTCATTTGAGAACTCTTTAGGCTAGCAGATCTTTATGAAGGTATTAATACTGCCCAAAAGAGCCAACTTCTTCTTAACCATGAGTGAATCCCTTGTCTACTATAGGGTAACTTTTTCATAATAACTTTCAGGAAAATCTAAGGTAATTAAAGATAATAAATATCACCATGAAAAGGTCTGACTAAATAGAGAACTTGAGGAACAAATTCTGAGAAAAACTTTGAATTTTAAAGATGGAAGCAAAATATCAAGACAATGCAGCCTATTTCTCAGTGCTGAGGATTGAACCCAGGGCCTCATTGTGCACGATGGAAAAGGACTCAGCCACCAAGTTATACCACCAGCCCTGCAGACACTGAGCTGCACCATCATCCTTGCAGACACTGAGCTGCACCATCAGCCCTGCAGACACTGAGCTGCACCACCAGCCCTGCAGACACTGAGCTG
>NC_022032.1:8272846-8273699 GCF_000317375.1 Microtus ochrogaster
CACTGAGCTGCACTATCATCCCTGCAGACACTGAGCTCCACCACTAGCCCTGCAGCCATCGAACTTCACCACCAGACAAGCAGCCAAGTCTGCCTTAAGGAGATCTGCTCCAGGGGAATGAGATAAAATTGAAGGACGAGGAACTGCATAGCTAAATGAAAGAGTCTTTCAGAACTACAAACTGGGGCTCCTAGGGGCTGTGTCTGTGAAGAACTCAGACAAAGCTGTATCCACAAATAAGCAAGGCTAAGCTTACCCATCTTCTAGCTTCAGAATGATACAAATTGTTCTGACCATTGAATCCAAGGGAACGTCCAGCAAAAATGATACCAGTCTTTGGAGAGATGCACCTTTACTCTATGCCTTCAAGAAGGTCTAAAGTCATGTTTAACAGGAAATGACCAGGAGAATCAGAAAAATGCAAGAAAGAAGTGGCCCAGGCTCAGACTCCCAAGGAAACACAAAACAGTTCTGTTTAATCTGCCTAAATGAATAAATACCACACTTGAAGACATCTCCAGGTATCAGGAAAACAAAATGTAAAACACAGGATCTGAAAGCAATCAAACAAAACAAGAAGTCAGGGAGGAGAGTGCAGCCAGGAAGACTGCTCAGTGGTTAGAGCATCCGCTGTCCTTACAGAAGGCCCCGGAGTTGGTTCCCAGCACTAGTGTGTCGTGCGTCTTACAGACATCTCTAGGTATCTTCAGTGTCAGGGTATCCAGTGCGCTTTTCTGACCTCCTCAGGTGCCTGCAATTTCATGCTCAGACACACACACATACACATACATATAATAAGATAAATCCTTTTTTTTAAATTTATTTATTCATTAAGGATTTCTGCCTCCTCCCC
>NC_022032.1:8274205-8313314 GCF_000317375.1 Microtus ochrogaster
AACCTAGATGCCCTTCAATGGAAGAATGGATGAAGAAAGTATGGAATATATACATATTAGAGTATTACTCAGCAGTAAAAAACAAGAACTTCTTGAATTTTGCGTACAAATGGATGGAAATAGAAAACACTATCCTGAGTGAAGTAAGCCAGACCCAAAAAGAGGAACATGGGATGTACTCACTCATATTTGGTTTCTAGCCATAAATAAAGGACATTGAGCCTATAATGCGTGATCCTAGAGAAGCTAAATAAGAAGGTGAATCCAAAGATAAATCCTTTTTTTAAAAAAAAAAAAAAAGTAAGTGAAAGAAGGGCTGTAATTAAAATAAAGAATTTGGCCAGGTGATGGCAGCAGCACACGCCTTTAGTCTCAGCACTTGGGAGGCAGAGGCAAGCGCCTGTCTGTGAGTTCAAGGCCAGCCTAGTCTACAAAGTGAGTTCCAGGACAGTTGAGAGCTATTACACAGAAGAAATCCTATCTCAAAAAAAACACGCATAAATTGAAAGAAAAGACTTCATGAAGTCTTAACACCAGACTGCCCAGA
The DNA here is from genome assembly GCF_000317375.1 of Microtus ochrogaster. Classification (NCBI taxonomy): domain Eukaryota; kingdom Metazoa; phylum Chordata; class Mammalia; order Rodentia; family Cricetidae; genus Microtus; species Microtus ochrogaster. The sequence continues at coordinate 8,274,753 of NC_022032.1, forward strand.
GCCATGTAAGTGACATACAAGACAGATCAGGAGAAACAGCAAACACGGATGAAATAACGGCAAATTTGTGGGAAAGGGGAATAAAAACCCTAGTGAGCAGAGTAAGATGATCCAACATACATGTAGCTCAAGTTTCAGAGAGAAGAGAATAAGATACAGGAAATCTGAGAAGATAAACGGACGAGACCGCTCCAGAACCGCAAATTTAAACTTCCAGGAAGCCTGGTGATCCTGAGTAAAGAGAAGGGAACCCACACCTGAACACATCAAAGAGACAGCAGGGCTGGGCGCTGGGAGAACAAAGTCTGGGATGGATGCTCGCAGAGAAGAAAGGCGGTGCCTTCAAAGAGAGGTGGTCAGCCCAGCAGCTGACTTCTCAAGGCCTTCTGATGAGGTAGCGCCCTGACAAACAACCTCGTCTCAGTTCTAGACCAAGCTCTGGGCTTCACTTAATACCATAATTGCATGCTGACTAAGTCCTTTGTCTGAACTCTTTCTCAAGGTAATGGCAATAAAGAGGATATAAATTTCTGAAAATAATTCTGAAACATTCGGCAGCTTTTAGCCTTATTGCCCAATAATGTGGTAAAGCCACTGTACTAGAAATGATGGCACTGGCCTCGTCACTTCTGTCTGTGTTAGAAATCTTCCCACCAATCAATTAAAAATACCTTCCTGGATCTGGGCCACGGAGAAAGAAAGGAAAAAGTGCAAATTGGTTCTTCCCTAGCGACAAATGGGCCTGGAGATACAGCACCTAACTATATCTCTGGACCACTGATGGACACCTGCCTTCTGCTCATTTTACATATATAAGTATGTATGTGTGTGCAATTTATATATGAGGGGGGGGTCAACTTTTTTCTTTAGTTTTCCTTTGATCTTTGATTTGTATACTATTAATACATATTTAAACAGGATTATAATGACGGAGAACATCTTATGCTTTGGAGAAGGTACACTCAATGGTTTTTTTTTTATATTTAAAAAAAGCAATTAAAATGATTCCTCAGGGCTGGATGTAGCTCAGTGGTAGAGCAATGACAAGCATGCACAAGGTCCTGTTTCCTCCAACCCCTACCAAAAAAAAAAAAAAGAGAGAAAAGAAATGAATTTCCCATATATTACTAAAGGGTAATAAGCTTTAATGCTTAATCCATTCCACTTCCAAAGCTGTCTGCAGCTTGTCAAATGAAATACCTGCTTTATCAAGAGGAGAACAGATGCATTGGGGGGTTAGTAGTAGCAATCTTAAAGGTGTCCTTTTACTGAAGTGCTTGTTGACAACTCAGTCACTACAGATGAAAAACATGGTATTGCAAATCAGCTGAGTATTGTGTTTGCTCAGTTAAGATGCTCAGCCGAGGGCTGGGTGTGGCTCAGTGGGAGAGGAGCTGACGGGAACCTAGAAGCCCTGGGTACTATACCCGGCACAGTAAGAAAACCTAAAATGTCAACAGGGCTAGAAGAAAAACCCTTTGATGAAGGGAAGCCTCTCCAGAGAAATTCAATAGGCCTTATATAAAAAAAAAAAATGAATGAAAGGAACATGTGTAGAAATTAAGAATAAGAAGCCTATATGCAAAAAAAAACAAATGACTGAGGGGAAATGCTATATGTTAAGAGTTTCAGGGCCAGCAGGACTGGGGCACACCCCTGTGTTCTCAGCACTAGGGAGGTGGAGGCAGGCTGCACAAGGAATTTAAACCCTGAGCCTCAAAAAGGGGGGGAGGATGGAGAAAAAGAAGTTGGGGTGGAGGTGTGGAGGGGAGAAAGAAAACAAAACAACAACCCCAGATGCTTTCTTGGGTCTTCTGGTGAGACACTGGATTGATGCACACAGTGGTCATGCATAAGGGCTGCGTTTTAGCACCCACATTACAAAAATCATTCTACAAAAACAGCTTCTCTAGGGTGCTTCCTGGCCTACAATGTTTACTTCTTTGTGTACCCCCAGGATTCCACAGGGCATAAATTCCAGAAAACTCCAGTTAAATAACATGCTTGGTAGCAATGAGTAAATTAAGAATAGCTGAGTGGCCGCAGTTCTGTCAGTACGCAGTTTCCACAGTGACATTCTCTCTAATGCCTCCTGGCTTTTACAGTATATACAGTTTATGGTATACTAACAAGTCATTTGCTGTATTTCCTCTAATTATTCACGCACATTAATAACCCGAGACGGCTGTTAAGATGAATTACACTTGATTATTGCATCACTCACCAACAGCTATTCCAGGGAAGACAAACTGTTTTCCCCACAATGCCAACTTGCAATTTGCCTAGATATTTATAGCAGCCATTCCCAAACAGCTTCAGCTTCCCCCAAAAGATACTCAGCACTGAAGACTCCTGGTGACAGTGCACCAGGTACATGACCACACAAAACAAGAGACCACTGAGCTAACAGATAAAATGGGGAACGTGATGTTCTACCACATGAGATTTTCATTGGTTAGTGTCTAGAGAAGGGAACAATGCCTTAATATTTAAATGATGGTTAAAGTCACAGAAACATAGTTTGCTTCCCTCTTAATGGCTGCTCAAGACAGTGTCCTGCCTGTGCCAGCATGTAGGACTCTTGGACCAAGGTTCCTGCTCCTCTTCCTCCCAGGAGGAGGTCATCAATCTCTGTGTGTGTGCGAGTATGTTTCTCTCTCTCTCTCTCTCTCTCTCTCTCTCTCTCTCTCTCTCTCTGTCTCTCTCTCTCTCTCTCTGTCTCTCTCTCTCACACACACACACACACACACGCTCATACTCACACTCATCCATACGCACCCACAAGACTTTCACCCTCCCGCACACTCTCAGCCTGGGTCCAGCAGCACTTCCTGTGTATGACCCAGAACTCCTTCCAGTCCATGACAGTCTGGAAAGAGGGGCGCTGTCCTCTCAGTTCCTTGGATGCATTCCCAAGGGACCCGAGTCCCTTTCTTGTCACTCTAACTCCCTCACTAATGAAGCCGGCTGGGCATGAGTCAGCAAACGCTGTGTCTCTACTAGCCTCAAAGGAGCTGCACTGTCCTCGAGGCAAAGCCCCTCCCTGCGCCACAAACCATGAAGCATCATTATCCTGTGAAGTTCCAATCTGAAGACTTCTTCCCTCCGTTCCTTAGGAAAATTCCATTTCAGGCCCAGACAAAAGCCACAATAAGCTGAGTCTTTAGTTTCAAAAATTTGTGAAATTCTATGAATAATGATCAATCAACTTCTAAGGACGGAAAAATTTAATCTACTAAGTTCCTCCAATAATAGTGGTAGTAATAATAATAATAGCATTATTATATAATGGTAGCAGTAATAATCTAACTACCTAAATAAATAACAAATTCCCCTAATGAGAACTAAATTTTTGTCCTGCAAAGTCAGTGATAGAGTACAAGGTCTCTCACCTCTGGGCTGATGGTACTAAAATGTTACATCTCATCAGCATGGTCAGTAGCTAACACCCCCAAGAGTAACTCAGCAGCTATCCAGGCACAAAGGTCTTGGCTCTTTTTGGATGAAGATACTGTTGCTGACAAAGAACATCTATAGCACACCCAACATTCCTTCCCAGTCTGGGGTCTCCTGCATTAAGGGCTTTCAGAGTGTGGGAGCTCACACATGCATCACATAGGAATCCCGCTCATAAGCACACTCCTAGTACCAGCATCTGCATCACATAGGAATCCCATTCATAAGCACACTCATGGTACCAGCATCTGCATCATGCAGGAATCCCATTCATAAGCACACTCCTAGTACCATCATCTGCATCACATAGGAATTCCACTCATAAGCACACTTCTAGTGCCATCATCTCCCATGTTATGACATTATGACTTCAATGGCCATCTTTCCAGATGAAACTAACTGACTGTATTGTGCAAGATACTTTAATAAAGAACATAAAGATATAAAGGTTTGGTTGATTTAAATTTACTGCAGGTATTGAAGTAAAATCCTATCAACCATGTCTCCCATGATGTCACTTAATGGCACAGAAATAAATACATGTCTCTGCCTAGAAGCCTAAAATGCCCAAACCACTAGAAAGAGAAGATGAATTCGTATCCAGATTTAATGTCTTAGATTTAAAACTATAACAATATAATAAGTAAAATCATAATATACTGGAATCCAAATATCTGAGTTCCAGTTCTGGGACCAATGTTCTGATTGGACCCAAAGGTTTCCTTTATTGAACATTATAGTAATAATGATAATAATAGTAATAATTCAAGCATGACTATTAACTCCTTATGTGGCATCTGTCTACTTTTTATCTGCTCTAAATGCTTGAAACAAAATGGAACAAAAATATTTTAGGATGAGTAAGACTTTTAGATGGAAAAAAACTTCCAATTCCTATTCATTGGGCAGAATAACTAAGCACTGATTAAATACACAGAGTTTTTAAGTAAATTATGCAAATTTAACCCACAAAAATAATGACTGGTCATTTCAGGGCCTGGTGATCTGCACTGACATTTTCCAGCTGACAAACTGCCGCCACAACTAACAGTTCTAAACTGGCCACTTCCACACTCCAGAGCACGTCTCCAGCTCCATACTGCCCAGACTTAACTCTTGGGAAACAGCATCCTCCACTAAGATTCGTGAAGATACAAACACATGTATCAATAACCACTCCAAAATTCTTCTAAATGGGAATAATGGATTATTTACATGTCTTAATGTCTAGCTTAATAGTTCAGCAATTATACAAGCTCTCAAAAATCATTTCAGTGAGCAATTATAAAGAATAATCCTACAGAAAAGTAAATTTATTACATTAGAAAGCAGCTCCAGTCAATTAAAATTATTCATTGTAATTATTAATACTTTTGTGCAAACCCAGGGAACTGTGCATTCCATCACTGAGCGACACTTTCAGCCCTTTGGACAGATATTGAAAGTAAATGCAAAGAAAGGTTACAAGTCATAAAAAGCCTGTGACCACATGATGGAGGATGTACCAATTTAGCACTTCAAACCGAAATCACGTAACCAACATGTAATTATCTCTCATTTCTTATTTGTCAGGGTAACATGAAGTAGTTTTTTTTTCCCCCATAAAGCCATCAGTGACAAGAATAAACTTGTAGTGTCAAGTGTGCCCCAATAAAGATGATGAGGAGGACCCATTCTTCACTTATCAGGAAAACATTCAACAAAGAACTGCTCCGTCCGAAATCAAATATCAGATTCTTATACTATCTCTGCGGGAATATTTTATATTTAGGTAACATATTAATAACACTAGCCAAACACTGGGGCTCTTTCAAATGCGTTTCTGTCTCAGGACAGCTGTGAGACAACTTGGGAGTGATGAGCTGTTTCCTCGACACATCTGTAGCTGGAGCGAGCTAAAGCAGCTGGCTGTGGAACTGTACAGACATGAGTGCCAATGCGGGGTTTGTGTTAAAGCTGGCACTGATGCTGAAATACCTCCTATCTAAAATGACACAAGGAGAATTCAATACCTCTCTCTTGCTGGATTCTGTCATGTCAGATGCTAAGGTCCCTTGAAGTTTACCCAAACAGCATGTCCTAATGTCCCGTGAGACCAGGACCAATGGCATTTTGAGTCTGTAGAGAATCAGCCCAGACTACTTAACTTCATTCTCCAACTAGAGGTTTTCTCCCCCTTCTCTCGCTGCCCACAGGGTAGAATGGGGTGAACACTGAAAACACTTTTCCTTTTACAGGATGTGGTTGATTCTCAAAAAGCAACAGGGCTTATATGAAGAGGAAACTGGTAAAAATCTAATGCTCTATATTTATTCTGTAAGAAGCAGAATGCAGAGGGAAGTCATCTGCTTCTGCTCACGCACATCCACATCAGAGACCCTCATCCTACAGAAGGTCCTTACATCCATTGATCTGGGAACCATGAATCGGGCACTCTATCCCCAAGAAAGGGATTGGCCCCTGTTTCTCTTGCTTTCTGGAAATGGATCATAGTCTCTTTGGATGGACAGTAAATATAATGTATACAGCCCTTAAAATGCACTATTTTTCCCCCAAATGTCAAAATGTAGTGTCTATTTCTACAGATACTTCTCCTCCTGTCAGACTGAGGACAAGTGGGAACACACAATGTAATCAACATGCTTTAAAAAAAAAAAATCAAACCCTCATAACGGAGTCTCCTGATCCTATTGAATTTAATATACGGAAAAGCATGTATTCCATTTTCCATTCAACTCAACATTCAAATAATTGGCTTTCTCCTGACAAGCCCCCAGCTCATTTCCATAATTCCTGTAAGTACAACTCTCTCCCAAAGTGGATAGTGCCTAAGCAGATCCCCCAGGGAAGAGGCTAAGTACAGGGCCAGGTGACCTCACTAAAAGTCATAATCATAACCTTTTGTCTTTATTCGATCTAATCCTTCTGAACACAATATATATATATATATGTATATGTATATGTATATATATATATATTTTTCCCAGAAATAGATCATAATAATTTTCAGTATTATTGAAATTATAGCTGTTTATAAAAATCTGCGGGCCTCAATGAAGTACCTTTTTTCTTCCTTATTAAAAATGCATGCATGCAATAACAATTGATGAAAAAAGGAGGCCACAAATTTGTAGGAGAGTGGAGCAAAATATACAGGAGGGGTAAGAGGGAAGAAGGGGAAAGGGAGAAATACTGTAATTAAAATACAACCTCAAAAAAAATTGAAAATAAAATTTTTGAGTGAAAAATGCATCAAAAATTTTGACAGTGAAATGCTATGCTTACGATCAATACAATATTTCTACTTCACTGTTGGCAGAGAATACAGAATACAGAAGGAGATCTGATACATATGCACAAAATTAGGATCTACTTATTACACTAATGAAAAGCTACTTCAGACAATGAACATACAATGTCTCATAACACAACAAAATGTCTATCAAATCAATTCACAGACTATAATCATTTATTATTTTGTTTCTGGAAATAGTGTATAACAGTAATACATGATCTATATGTGCATTTAACATATATAATACATATACGAATGCACATATAACCATATGTTAGTTTCATTCATTTATTCTGCAAACTCATGCAAAGAACAGGAGTAGGCACAGTATGCAAGACAGTCATCTAAACACTATCCTTGACTTCCAATATATACATATATATGTATATTATACACACACACACACACACACACACACATATATATATATATATGTAAGGGCATATCTTCTGAAAAGTTGGAAATCGGTATGTGTATTTAAAAAATGCATAAACAAGATACCAAGATAGGGAGGCTGTTCAGTGACTGCTGGAGGGAGACTTAGTTTCGTCTAAAATCAAAGTCCTGTATGGTTTATACAGTCTTAAGTAGTCATCCCTGGACATGTGTCCTATGAGCAGAATTAAATGGACGGGTAGGTGGTATATACATGTGTGCATCTATCTATTTATATACATATACACATAGCAATAATAATTAAAGAAGTTATGAAGAATTCGGGAGGGAGAGGTGGAGGTGGAGACAGGGGACAGGAGTATCGTAGAAACAGTGCTTACATAAGAAGTTTGCAAATGTTTAAATAATAAACTAAAAAGCAGGAGCATGCATTACAGCACCAAACCATTCAGACAACACCCACCACGTGTTACTCTACCCCTGAGAAGTTTATCTCTACATGCTACAGTTCAATCTGCATCTTAAATTAAGAAGGCCTGGTTGTCCTTTATACAAATGTATTACAAATTTCTATACAACCCTCACCAATCTTCTAAGTAGCAGGAATTATTCCAAAAATATATTTCACAAGTGGTGCTAACACAATTACTTACTAAGAGCCTCTCTCTATGCATTTAAAAAAAAAACAGTAAAAAGACATACAGGTTGATAAAGTTATCTCCTGTGGGCTTAAAATATGGGTAGACACTGGCAACCACATAAAGTAAGAGCATAACATTATAGAAAAAGAGATCAAAAATTAGTATGTTTTATTAGCATAATTGGTATTTTAAGAAAATTGACATTTTAGTTTTGCTTTGACATCAATCACAATATAAAACCTTAACCCCAGGACGGCCACATGAAGTCTCATAGATTACTGTGTACATATATAAGTACAGAGACTGAAGTTCACAGATTTGATCACTGACAGAGTCATGGTGTCCACTTGCATAAGTACAGAGACTGAGGCTTACAGATCTTGATCACTGATGGAGTCATGGGATGGAAGGGTCATGCCTAACCTCATACCAGTGAGAGCCAGAACCTTGTCTATTCATCACTGTTCTGTTTAACAGTTCATGAAATCCCAACACAGTCAGGATTAAATCAAGTATCCCTCTTTCCTTAAACTAAGACAGTCTCCAAGCCAGACTGCACGGATGTGCCACAGAAACACCTGACAGGTTCTGTTCAAAGTCAGATTTTCACGATGGGTTTTGAAATGCATGGAACACAAAGATAGCAGATTCTGGAGTGGGTAGTGGAGAACCCAGGGCTCTGTGCACATAACTCAAGTGTTCCACCCCCACACTGTATCTCCAGCCCTCCCTTTACTTTTAATTTTGAAAAGGGAGCACACAAAGTGAGCCTTGAACTCACTCTGTATCCCAGGCAGAATGTAGCGTGTGATCCTCCTGCCTCAGCCTTCTGGGTAACAGAGACGACAGGCTTACGCCACTTGATTGGACTCAAAGACAAGAATCTTTGGTGATCAAGAGTGTAACTCGTAACTCAGCAGCTGAATGCTTCCTAGGTAGCATGTCCAAGGCTCTGAGTTTGATTTTCAGCACTGTGTGTGTGTGTGTGTGTGTGTGTGTGTGTGTGTGCGTGCGTGCGCGCGTGCGCACGCGCATGTACAGGAACACTCTAAGACTGTTTTATTTAGAATGCCTCCAGATGTGAGAGAGCTTTACTGTAGGGTGACTAGGACAGACAAATTTGGAAGAAGACAAAGACTTGCTTAGGTCTGGACTGATGCAAGAGTCATTAGAAGCCTTGGGTGGACAGGGCTGGATCAACTGTCAAGAGGAAGTGATGACACAGCCCCTGAACCAAAAAAACTATTTTTTTTTTAGGGAGACTTCGTTCTCTCCAATACCTCATAAGAACGTGTTGATGTGAATCAAATAGGCAGGGACCTGAAAGATGGTTCACTGGGTAAAGGTGCTGGCTGCCATGCCAGACAATTTGAGTTTGATCGCTAGAAACACCATAATAGGAGAGAACCAGTTTCTACAAGCCTGTCCCCTGCCCACTCCACACAGGGTGGCAAGCGTTCATTCACAACTTCTAACACACACACACACACACACACACACACACACACACACAAACACACACACAGATAAATAAGTATAAAACGCTATCATCAATACCTCCCTCACTCTAACATGAAATAAAACTATGCTACTTAGCATAAATATCATTCAAGCTTGTAACAGTCATTAAATAATAATTTTAAATGTCTTCCATTCCATAGGGACTGCTGATTGAAGGTTCATGTGTCAGCCTACGGACCTTACAAACTTACAAATTCCAACTGAGCTTACAAATGCCTGGTATCCCAGAAGTCTGCATGCAAGGATACAAAAAGTAAAGATATACAATCCTTTTACTTATTACCCATAATCCTTAACGTAGTATTAACTCATACCGAGAAAGTAAATCCTCCAAGTTGGAAGCCGGAAGAGGACGGAGAAAAAAAGGGAAAGAGCAATAAAAAATATTATGACAGACTCTTAAATTTAATACAAATAATCATACTGTGGGTCCTAAATTATGTGGTATCCAAAATAACTCCTCTTATTTTGAAGCCTATATTATGTCAATTACTATTAAAGAAAGGGACCAACCCCTCATTGTTCTCAAGGATCCCAATGACTGACCTTAGAGTCGTCATATGTCCCCTTCATTAAAAACAGAACTTCAGTCTCTAAAATTGGGATGTTTTGATTATGACAACTTACAATTAGAAAACTATATTTTAAAAACTGAATTATTATCTGAATTATTATTAACTGAATTATAATTAACTGAATTATTATCTGAATTCTGAATTTATAAGTATAGCCATCTTATAGAAATATGAGTATCTATGGGGCTGGAGAGATGGCTCACAGGTTAAGAACACAGTTTTTGTTCATACAGAGGACCCAGGTTCAGTTCCCAGTACCCACATGGCAGCTCACAACCATTTGTTGTTCCAAGGGATCCGATGTCTCTTTTAACACTTGATAGTAGGAGAAACCCAAATCTGACATAAGAGTGTAAAAGTGAGTTGGCACAGGCACACCCTTAACTCCCAGCACTGGAAACACAGAAGCAGATCATCTGTGTGGGTTTGAGGCTAGCCTGGTCTATGCAGAAAGTCCAGGCGAGACTGCGATACAGAGAAAGGCCCTGTCTCACCAAATTTTTTGAAGGCAGTGTTGGGGCAGAGGGCTTTTCTAGTTTCATAGTATTCGATGAAATAAAGCCTGGATTTATTTACCCGTCACCACTGTTCTCACGCTCAGCTCCAGGATTGCTCTGGAGATACCTGGCGACTAAGATACAGCAGGAAAAGCAGCATGTCAATAAGCCAGAGAAGATGGAGGCTTCACAGTCAAAAGTTCCCCTTCTTTCTCCATGTAAAAACTGTTAGCTGTGCAGCCCTCTAACTTTAATACTGACTTCATCCTCTGCGGATATCTGAGGAGTCTAATCTACAGACTACAGAAAATGCTGCTTCTTCAGCTACTCCCTAGTGCAGCTTTCATACATGACTCTAATCCTATTTCATTACTAAAACTTCTAGGATACTTTCAAAGTTATCAGCATCACCACATGGTTTAAAATAGTATATAAAGCATAAAGTCAAATCACTAAAACAAAAGAAATCTCTGACAGTGAGCTCTATGGCATTTAGGGTAATCAGCCATGCATGACCTATAAAACCAACGATTTCATATGGCTCAGCCCACGAGCATTCTCTGATTCCAACATCATTAAACTAAATCTCAACAGCTGCCCAGAACAGGCAGCTGCCTTCCTACAGAAGCCGTGAGAGGAGAGCATTGGGACATCGGGGCAGAGCAGAGCCTATTGCCATCAGCAATGCTGGTTTTCAGCAAGAAGCCTTGTAAACTATACTACACCTTATGAACGGAAATGATACAATGAGGGAATGGGGACACATATGGCCAGTACAAGGCAGGACAGATCAGGAATGAACAGGCTGAGGAGATGACTTAAAGCTTAAGATAGCTTGCTGAGTTTCGTCCCCAGCCAGCACCCACATGGAGCAGCTCACAAACACCCATAACTCATGCTCCAAGGGATCCGATGCCCTCTTTTGGCCTCCATAGGCACTTACACCCACATGCACATACACAGACATAGACACACATACATAACAGAATAAATCTTTAAAACATCATGAGCAGACGAATCATAAGTAACAGGAGTTATGGGCTGGCTACCATGACATTAGCTCATCATTCTCAAGAACTACTCTAACTTGTTTTCAGAAACGTGTATATCAGAGGAGCATTCTTCAGCAGGACCAGAGCTAATGCCATAGAAACAAACCTGTTGGCAAATATCTTTTGTTCAGTTATGGTGCTTCCCGGAAAGTGTCCAAGGCCAGGGTGAAACATCCAAATACAACTAAACCTCCTCATGCGTACTACTTGAACCTAACTGCTCAGGAGGTGCCTAAGCCTTTAAATGTCCAACTTCCCAGAGGAAAGACGCCAGTGAGAAAGAATCTGGCCAAATGATTTAGCCTGGTGAGTACCGTGATATCTGAAAACATTCTGACTCAGAATACTTAATGAATCAAAGCTACTGGTTAGCTAAGGAAAGAAAATCATCTAATCAAATCAGCTAACCTTGATCAAATTTCGATACTGTTCATTGTACTAGATTGGCCAGAATACTGAAAAACTGAAGAGGAAAAGGCAGAAGTTGTCTTTGGGGACCAGCAGTGTGATGCTCTCAGAGCACCCTCTGGAGGCCAGAGGAAGGTGTCACCTGTAAGAGGAAGACAGGAGAAAATGGAGAGGATCTGCCCCGTCTCACTCGAGGTAGGCTCAAAAATAAACTTGACGATTTGCTTTCAAGGGGCCCTGAAAAATGGGCATAAGTCATACAGTTTGAAATACCGAGAAATCCAATCGGTGTGTCACAAAATCCTCAAAAAATGTTGCTACTTCACTTTCCAAAAGTATTGATTAGCAAGCTTTCTACCTACTTTCTGAATTCTTTGGGGGACTTAATGCAGAGGCATTGTGTGTTTGTTTACACTCCCGTGTGTACAGGAATACATGTGTATGTGTAAGCATGCATGCGGACGGCAGAAGACAGTTCTCAAGGGCCCCACAATATTTCAAGAGTCTATAACTGACCTGGGCCACACAATATTTTGAGAGTCTATAACTGACCTGGAACTTGCCAAGCAGGTGAGGTTGGCTGGCCAATAAGCCCCCTAGATTTGCCTGTCTCTACCTCCCCAATGCTAGATTTACATGCAGACCCCCAGCAGGCTTTCTTTTTTAAAATGTAGACCCTGGGGAACAAACCAAAGTCTTTGTGCTTGCAAGGTATTTTTAATATTTAAAAGAATATATTTTAACACGATTTTTCACTCATAAAAGGTAGTTTTGTAAACAAGATCATACAGCATAATCAAAATCATTGAGCTTTTTAGGGTAGCTAGTTTCCTGATTAATAAACAGAATGGATTAAGCTGTGTATTTTCTTCTAACACCTCGCTTCTAAAGCAACAAACACTGACATCTATTGGTATTTTGGTAGCTTGCTTTTTGTTCTTTCATTTCAATCAACTAAAGCTCATGCAGATACAAAGAGAATTAGGATGGAGAGATATGTCGCCTGTTCCTGTAGGAAACGTTTGCTTTATGTTCATTAATAGTGTATTTAAAAGGTATATTTTCCCTTGATTAAAATAAACCCATTACAATTTAATGTTTGGTTTTATTTCTTCTATTTGCCAAGGTGAAGAGTTTCGGGGTTAACTAATCAAGAAAAAGTGTGGTAATTACTTCTTGGAGCAAATTCGGTAACTCCCCCCAAAATACTGGCACATGGTGTGATTTCTTCTCTCTTGACAGAGCCCAATAAACAATCAGTACTGTTAAAGTCTACTACTGGTAAAAGCAATAGAATTCTGATCTGGTAAGAATCCACTATATTCCCAAGAACCTTAAACATGACATTTAACCATTCTAGTGAGGGAGGAAGAAAAAAATGAACATATGGAGAAACGTACATCAATTGTATTCCTTGTTTTGCTTCTATTTCAAAATACCTGCAGCAGGGTCTATAAACTTTGCTGGAAATATATCATTATCCCTGATAAAAAAAGATAGGAAAGGACATGCTGATGTACACTTTGGTTTCTTAGTGGCTGTAATGTACACAAGTCCAAGAGAGAAGACACATATTCTGTACTACAAAAGGAGGCTTAAACATCAACTCTGAAAATGTTGCCAGAAAAGGAGTCAGGTTTCAAAATCCTGCAGTTTGAAGCCTCAACATTTTCCTGCCAGATAAAATCCTGTTGCACCTCACTCTACTTTCAATATTTAGATTGAGCTCAGCAATGTTTTCATAATACATACATGCAGTTATGAAACTTGATGTACTCACTTTCCCCTATCTTTACAGGTAGTCCATATTAATATTTATGCCCACGCTAACACAAGGTCGGCACTGGCTTTTCTTTCCCATAAAAGGTAAATTCTGAACATTATGTCACATATCCTTGCAGACAATTCCTTCCTTGAGTAATCTGATAAAGAAAGCTTATATTTGCTGGGTACAGAGTCCCTGCTGGCCAGCAGTCAGCAGGCTTTCATGGGTTATCTTGTTCACACTCCAGAGAGTCAGGAATTATCTCCACTTTACAAAAGGAAAAGAAACCTAGGCACTGGAAGATTAAGTAACTTTCCCATGAATTTACAACTAAAGGATGTTTGGTGACACTGGAGTTTAAATCCAGGCAATCGGTAGAGAATTAAGGGCTGGGGCATGTTGCCTAACATTCAGACACTTTCATATTTTCTGTTTTAAAAAATGATATAATATACAATGTATGTGTTGCACTGCCTGGAACACTAATTAACAGTTATCCCCATTACTCTGAACAGAAAAAGATTGAAGAGGACATTTGGAAATGTATTACTGTTCACACAGTAGCCCAACACTTTCTGATATTACATATACATACATGAGCATGTATATACATAATAGTCTTAGTACTTTCTTCTAATACTAGTATAAGTGCTAGTCTCTTTATTGGTACCATTTCATCACTTTGTATATATGAAAACAGCATTCAAGCTTCCCTCATTATCCCTGCTATTTTCGTTCTTCATAACAAGTCCTACTTTGTTCTGTAAATAATCTTTAGTGTTTTTAATAATTACATAATGTAAGCAGTTACAAGTAACCAGGCTGAAACAGATCACTGGACATTCCTGCCTGTTCTGTAAACACACACTGCCCTGTTAGTGACAGGGCACTTTATTTCCAAGAATGTTTACAGACACTTCAGCCTTTGGAGCCATTTAGTTAAGGAAACAGGTGGGTGACATCACTGGAGGCCTAGAGCCTGCACCTAGCTACTTGGGATACTATGTGTCTTTGGTTTTCCACTCACAAATACCCCATCCACCAGGCATGACTTAGCACAGATAGTTACAGATCTGGACTAGGTGGGATGGCAGTTTCATGCCAGGTCATTTAAGGGGCAAAACAATAGCAAAAATAATATTGTACAGAATAAGAAAAACATCAGCAATCTTAAGGAAGGTCTGAAGTCAATTGGTAAATTGATGGAATAAAAAGAAAAACTGGCCTTGTAACAAGCTTCTAAAGAAAAATACTAAGTTGAATGGCTCAATTGGAGGCAGGATCTGGGAGGTCCAGCTTGCAGGAGGCTTGGGACATTACGGGGCCCTTGACACATGGGTCTGTGACACAAAGCCCGGGGTTTCGCTGAGAGTGCTTATTTTGTGCAAAGAAGAATTAATGGCCTCAAGGGCGTTGGATCAATGACAGTCATTATTACCGAATAAATAATTCTTTTGAACATCTGCAGCCACAATAGCGTGCAATTTGGTGTTTGTTAACTGTATCGATGACAGGAAACATTGTCAGGTACATAGGACACATCGAATGGAGCAGTCACATAGCAGGTTCAAAGGTGTTCTTCTCCCGAAGAGTTCCCACCAGTGGCTGTGCCTATGCATATGATGCAGTCCACTGCAGGGCTGCGTGCCCTCAGTGATCTCAGCTGCTGTGAAGCTGGCGTGACAACATCCACAGAGAGGCCTCAACATTGCACATGCATCACCAAGGACACGCCTACTGCTTCGGCGTTGTTTTAAGGAAAAGGGGGCACTTGGCATTGAAGGCACTAAGGTGGGAACAATTCAGGAGTTGGTTGTCCTGGTAAATCCTAAATGGGGCTACATGGCAAGTGTGAAGGCTGTTGGGAGTGCTACGGATCTCCAAGTCAAAAAATAACTAAAAATAAAACCAGAAAGAATGTGGATTTCCCCACACATAACGTGGCTATTAGCTATGCATCCTTTTCAAGACTGGCACTTACCATTAGAAGGACAAGTGACAAAGTAAAGGCAGAATCACGGATTCCTAAACAGGACTAGACAATGGCCTGTGCTCCTACTTAAGGACCATTTCAAGTTAACCATTTGTAAATCAAAGGAATACTCTTAATCTGCTTTAATCTTTTGGCAGGATCCTAAAGGGGATAGAAATTCTTCTGGAGTGAGTAAAACTTTATCAATTATAATAGTAATAGTAGTAGTAGTAGTATACTGCACAGGATACAAATATACTAAAATCTAAAATCTAGTGCACAGACAAGTTCATCGCAATTTTTCTGGGGAAATAGGAGGGAAAAAAAAAAGCACTTAATCAATTTGTCTAGTTAAGAGGGTGCCTACAAAAACAAATGGAATCCATCAAGGAAGTTCTAGAATTCTCTCTTAAAGAGAACATTAGACAGTCCTGAGACAGCTGCCCACCTGGTGCGTAAGGGCTACAGCACAGGGCAGTGAGATTTCCAGCTTAAGACACTAAAATCATTAAGTCATCTGTGTTACGTTGTAGACTGGAACCCTTGACAAGAGGTAAACCTGATACCGAAAGCGACACTAATCAGACCACCACCCGAGCTTAATGCCTGAGAGCATCTAAGACACGGGTTCTTAACTTCCCCAACGCTGTGACCCTTTATACACTTCCATCACGTTGGGCTCACCCCCGCCCCCAAACGTAAAATTATTTTATTACTACTTTGTAACTGTAATTTTGCTTCTGTTATGAATGATACTGTAAATATCTGATATGCAGGATATCTGATATGCGACCCCTGAGAGAGAAAGGGTGGGGTCGGTTGACCCCCAGAGGGGTCGCGACTCACGTGTTGAGAACCGCTGATCTAAGGGGACCCTAGGAACTTCTGAAGAAAACAGACACCACAAGTGATGGCAAGAGAAAGAAAACCTTCTTTATACCGTTACAGTGTTAGGACTGGATCTCTAACATACTATGATGACATTAATCCAGATCCCCACTTCATACTCTCACTACTGTTATATATAATCTCCAAAATATACAGTAAACACTAGCGAAACGTCAGTCTACTTTCAGGAAGGGTCACGCGGGGTGATTAAGGTGAATCTCATGATTTTTGTGATCTTTATGCAGACACAAGGGCCAGTGGCTAAACAATTACCCTCTGTTCAGTTTCTGTTTTGTTCTAAACCTTGCTTAGGGTCTCTGCCAACAACTGCTAAGAAAATGCGGTTTGTTTTCTTCCTGCACGGGGCAGATACTTCAGCTCTCTTCTTAAGGCACGCAGTGCACAAGTGTGGTTTAATTTCCGAGAAGTACTTCATAGTGTGTGTGTTGGAGACACTCTAAGAGACACAAGGCATCCAGATCGACCCGTAGGGGATTGTAGAGGGACAGTGAAGACCCTCTCAGGCTCCACCGCTTTAAGCATCTACTTAGCAGCCAGTAGGTGCTTCAGCCTTTCCTAGGGATATCTAAGGTGACACCTTCATTGACGTGCTCTGATGGGGGAATTAAAAAGATCGCTTAACAAAAAAAACCTAACTCCTTTTTTCGTTCTATATATAACCGCTAAGCAAGAGGGGTTCAAAATTCAGGCAAACTGTTGCTTTCTGACATCTCTTGGGAAACTAAACTAGGCATATTTATCAGGGTGACCCTGAAAACTAGAACCGCTAAAGCAAGAGATCGTAGAATTTGTTCAGAGCCAACCTGAATCTTGGCACCCGGCCGGTTTCTGCGTGCTTCGTGCTTCGCTGACCTTTAGGAATCCCTCTCAGCTGTTCCGGGTTTCCCTATCGCAGCACGCAATCAGGGCGAAGCCAGGCTCGCACAGCGGCTGTACACTGCTTCCCTCCGCCCCCCGCGCCGACGCCCGGGCACCTATGCCGCCCTTTTCCTCCGACCACCCTCGGCGCAGCAAGGCCCACGCGGTGGGGCGCAGGCTCTCGGACCCGGGCCCGTTCCCGCTTCTCTCGCTAGAGGGCAGGCGGGGCCCGCGCAAAGCCCTCGGGCCGCAGGGCAAGCGCAGCCGGCAGAGATCCCGCACTCCGAGTCGCACTCCCGGGCTGGGCTCCGAGACCGACGCGGGGACCGAGGGCCAAGCCCGAGAGCAGGGCGCGCAGGGAGAACCCGGGAGGGTCCGGGATGGACGGCCAGGCTCTTGGGGCGCGCAGGGGGCGGGTGCCAGGTGGGGGAGATCTCCGCAGGGAAGCGCGGGGTTCCGCAACCCCGGGACCAGGTCAGGAGTGGAGAGCGCAACTCAAAAACACACGGGACAGAGTGAGGCGTCCGCCCGGGAGAAGCGGAGCTGCAGGCACTCACCTGGGCTCGGGTCGCCCTCGCCAGGCGCGGGCTTCCCGCGGGATCCCCTGTCCTTCTTCTTGCCCTTCCCCTTGCCTTTGCCTTCTTTGCGCTCGGACATCACGCCTAAGACGAGCGCTCTGCTCGGAACCGGCTGGGCGACGGTGACGCGCGACAAGTTTGGTCCAAGGGCTTGGAGAAAAGTTTGTCCCCGGAGGGAAAAGCGAGCTGCCGGGCTGCGTGGGGGGCGTCGCCTGCGGGGAGCGGCGTGGACTCGGTCACCTGGAGCGTCCGCTCCTTCTGGGATGACTCGGGGCTGCTCTAGTGTCCCGTGTCCCGCCGCTGCCGGCTCCGGCTTGGCCTCGCTCCGGTGGCGTCTGTCTTGCGCCCTTAGAGCACGAAGAAGTAAAGGTGTTCACAGTCCGGTCTGCGCTCGCATCGCCAGGCTGCTGCCTCCACCGCCGCCGCTCTGCTCCGCTCTTGCCGTCCGCGCGGCTCGGAGTTCCCACAAGTTTTGGGGAAGTCCTAGCCGGCTCTTTTTCAATTGCCCGCAGGTTGGACGCTGGCGCCTCCTTCGCACCCTCCCCTCGCCTCGCCCCCTCCCTCTTCCCCACCACACCCCCACCCCGAGGCGCACACACGCCAACGGGAGGAGCCTGAGCTGGGCGCTCGCGGTTCCAGCCCCTTTCTTCTGGCGGCCCGGCCTGCCTGGGGGCGGCCGAGCCCAGCGGCTGCCTGCAACACCCGACAGGGGTCGCTGGAAGCTGCGCTGACTGTACCGCCACAGCGGGGCCGAACCCAGCAGTCCCGAGAGGCCAGGAAAGGACCCTGGCGCTCACAATCCTCTGCAGGCTGCCTCAGCCCCAGAGCTGATGAAAGCCTTGAAAAGTGAAGGGGGATGGAGAAAAGTTTGCAACCGTGGCACCTGCCCCACAACGAAGGCCCTAGAGATCTGGAGGCTCCCGGGACGGGGAGGGACAGTTGCTATTTTCCAGAATTGTTCAGGATTTATTTCTTTCTCACTTTAGGGGAGCTTCCCTCTGGCCCACAGGGTGAAGGTGAAGTCTGGGGTGGAAGGGAGTTGGCGGTACCCAGGACGGGTTCTGCGAACTTCAAGCATGAATAGCTTGTACTTCCTACTTGAGCATGTGTCTGCCTTCTTGTGTTGGATTTCCCATCTCCACTTTTGTTTTTAAAATAGCCTCTTCTAAGCACAATATCTTTTATTACTAGTTAATTTCTGAAGGAACTGATGAGCCATAGTTCACCACGGTCAGGAACATCTCTATGGTAACCCTCCCCGCCCCACACCTTCACACCCAGACCCTAGAACTGAAGTGAAGTCCGGAGCATTAGTTCATTAGTGCTAGTTGCCCAGATTAGACTTTCTGGGAAGGGCACGTGCATCCTAGTTTTCCTGTATCCTCCCTGTGGTGGAGAAGTTAAATCAAGAAACTAAGGAGCAGTTAAATCAAGAAAGAATCCTGTTGTAAAAGACAAAAGTTGGTGCTGGTGTCAGCCGCATCAACGAGTGAGCCACACTGTCTCCCTGAAGAGATGCTGTAGTCATTACACCATAGCGGTGGCCAACTTAGTCGGCTCAATGACTGTGACTAAGAACTGTGGTGTATGTGTGCCGACTCACACAAACGATCAATACTTGACAGCTATCTCACTTTCAGGGTGACTTGGCTCCCAGCTTTTCTCTTCCTGGAGTCAATGCTAACTGCAGTGTGCATTGCTATCTACAGCTTTCCCTGTGTTCTTTAGCTGCCAAGATTTAAATAAAGGTGAAATCCGGAATGCACCTTTCAAACATGTGGGAAGGGAAATGTGCAAACACATTCATTTTAAATCGTCTTAAAAACCATTTTGTTCTACTTTAATTTGCATTCGACTAAGAATCAAACTCCATCAGATGGCTGTGGTTGTTAAGAAATATCTCAATAGTACCGGCATCATTTTTTATTCTTAAATGTTAGCGTCCAGAGGTCTTGCTAGCCTTCTAGCTTACTCCACATACAAATCCCATTGTTCCACGCAAACGGCAGAACCCGAGAAGATTCCAACTCTGTGAACAGCACTGTACCGTCTGCCCACGGAGTGAAAGAAAGGTGGGCCCCAGCGCTGGCTGAAATAACTCCGCTTTCCCAGGAGGGGCCACTACTCAGCCAGCAAGGGGCAGCAAGCCGCTGAAAGCAGAAACCCTTCCATTTCACGTGCTTCTCTGCAGGATGTGACGGCTAGAGATTTACTCACCACATGCTGTCAGAAGCCAGCATTTTAGAATCAAAGGACTGAAGGCAAACTTACATTTTGGACTTTAAAACAAAATGCTGCGTCTTCCCAAACACATGAATAATAAAAACCCAAGTCTATGGGAGCATCTTCTTCTGTCCCTTTTGCTTGGGGTTTAGACACTTTACTTCCCACAACTCTTTCTTCTTAGGAGGAGCATCTCCAGGAGGATAAAGGAGACTATACTTCGTGAAAGTTTCTGTTTGAATAAAGCCATTGAGTTACTCCGCAAACCTCCGCAACCGAAATTACCAAGAAAGGTGAAAGATGCCCCAGTAGCTTCCGAATAAAACACCAGCAGCGTCCCCATGGAAACCGTAGGAATGGATGGGTATGGTGAGAAAGTGATTTAGGATTACATAATTTTTTTTAAAACTTGGTTAAATGACATGGGAAGAGGAAAAGGAAGGGGACCAAGAGTTGAAGAACTCAGTGTTGAAGGAACTTTGAAGGCATGTGATAGAGCCGCACTTGAACGACAAGGCTGCCTCCCAGATCCATGCCCAGATTCTGGAATCCTATATGATTGCCAATTACAACTGAGTTAGGAGGAAATTCATAACCAAGTCTATCTTTTTGGTACTAATGTATTGTTAGAGTCTTTATTCTTTATGTAATTTGTGTTCATTTCTTGAGTATATTTTACTATATTATTTACAAGCAACTGGAAGATTAACCAAAAAGTCGATTTCTTTGATACTTAAAGTATTTATGAGATTTGTCAACCCTTCAAAATTGTCCTTAAATTATTCATTTCTGTGGTCAGTAAGTGGCAAATGAAATGTTTTGGTGTTTTTAAAAACACGTTGGAACTGATTTAGGGGATGAAAAGAAAAAGTATTCTTTAAAAAACAACAACAACAACAAAACATTATGCTAGGTGTGATGGTTCATGTTGTAGTCTGAGCTTTGGAGGATGAGGCAAGAGTACCACCAGGATCCCCAAGGCCAACCTCGGCATCACAGTGAAACTGTCTCCATTTTAAAAATTGTTAAACACAATATATTAAATGTAAAGCTCAACTGAAACATTTCAGAATGAAATAACTTCATGTTTTAATGAATTTATTATGCTCCTAGAATGGGTATCAAATATGGCTTGTTAGCTTCCAGCTTACACACCAAACTGTCATTGTATGACAAGTGGCAATAGAGTAGAAAAATCATTTAATCTCTTTGTGAATAAAGAAAGGCAAAACATAGATCTTATATAAAACAGCAGCTTTAAGAAGAGCCATTGTGAATCATTGCAGTTTTTATCATTAAGACTTGCCTTTGGGAACTCATAGACTCTGCAAAGTTGGTTAAACATATTCTTTTAATAATTCCTTTGGGGTCCAAGAAAAAAATTAAAGGGGAAAAAAAAGGAATGAAAATGAACTAATGTGATTTCGTTTTTGCAAAACTTCCATTCCTGATAGGAATGAAAATTAAAGTTAAGATTCTGCAGATACTTTTCACTTCTTAACTTATGTTTTTAATTTTTCATTTGTCTTTTTTGTACTTGTTTTTGTTTTGATTTGGTTATTGTTGTTTTGAGAGTTTCCTGTAGCCTAGACTGACCTCAAACGCCTATGTAACTGAGAATGACCTTGAACTCTTTATTTCATAGACAGGTTGAGATGCCATCTGTCTGTCTGTCTGTGTGGTGTATGTGCACGTGTGTTTTCTCGAGTGTTCCATCTGTCACTCTCCACCTTATTCCTTTGAGACAGGGTCTCTCACTGAGCCCAGAACTAGGCTGGCAGTCAGCAAAACCTTGTGACCATCCTCTCTACCCTCCAGCATGCTAGAGTTATAGGTGTTCACACGTTAAAATAAAGTAACAAGGCAATTTAAACAGAGATTACTTTTGAAAATTTTGTGACAAAGTTGATGTTAATAAAACACATTGATTAATTCAAAGAAACTCTCCTAAGAGTCAAGTCCAAATCTGTGTGATTTACTCATTTATCAAGCATTTCCCAAAGAAATGGCAGACAATGGAAGAACACAAATATTGCCCTGGTTCATGTAAACCTAAAATCGTGTGAGCAAGACATAAACACAAACTAATTATCCAATGCAGCCCAGGCTAGATACATTTTCTAAAAAGCGAAACTTTTAAAATTCAGGTAAACTGCCGGGCGGTGGTGGCGCACGCCTTTAATCCCAGCACTCGGGAGGCAGAGGCAGGCGGATCTCTGTGAGTTCGAGACCAGCCTGGTCTACAGAGCTAGTTCCAGGACAGGCTCCAAAGCCACAGAGAAACCCTGTCTCGAAAAAGCAAAAAAAAAAAAAAAAAATTTCAGGTAAACTTTTTGAAGAAAAATAATGCAAATTTAGAAATACAAATTTGGGGTGGGAATGAAATTCAGAGTGTATGCTTCAGTATACGAGAAGCCCTGGGTTGATTCCACATCACCAGGGACAAAACAAGAGGCAGACCCAAGAAAGGGGCCTGGGACACTAAACAGGCCTTGAGATTTCATTAGCTTCAAGATGAATTCCCCTCTACGGATCTCAAATCTGTTCTGTCATCTCCACTGCAGTTCCAATCATAGTAAGGCACAGTTACATACTTAGTAGGTAATACATTCACCATCACTGCCCATGCTATTGCAATAAATAACGCATAATCAAAAATGCGTGCAAAGCTGATGGAGCAAAAAACAGTCAGAGGAGTGAAAAATCCCCTTACCAGGGAAGAAAACAACCTTAGTAAACAACGTACTTTTGAGAAGCATGGTTCCCTAGCAAAAGCAGAGATGGTCCACTCCCTTCAGCCAAGAATGAATAGAATTGCTAATTAATTGTATTCTGTCTGCTGCGAAGCAAGTCGGTTTTATAACAAAACTGTGAATTTGTCATCTGAACATTCTGAAAGGTATGGCTATGTGTTTCTGCTTGCGTGACTTGAATAATTAACAGCAGGCTAATAATTACTTTTGTGTGTCATTATTATTAACGGTATGATTATTTGTGATAATGCTCCCGTGATCTGCAACTTGGATTAAATCGATGATACTGCTAATATTAATGTTTGTTTACTTTCTTCACCAGCCCTGCCTGCTCTTTTTCTTTCTTTATTTCACCTTCTCGGGTACTGAACTTAGGTCCTCACACATGCTAAGCAAATGCCATCACTGAGCTACACCCAAAGTATCTTTCTTTTCTTTTACAAATCTAGCCGGCATCCTGTCTCTTTGGTAATAAGACAGATGTGTAAGACAATGGTTTTTCAAATACACTTTAATTCCTTTGGAGAAAAGGATGCTGCCTGTCTGAGCTTGCTTTCTATTGCTGTCATAAAACACTGACAATGCCCCTGTGGGGAGGAAGGGGCTTATTTGGCTTATACACCCCATCACTGTCTATCACTGAGGGACGCCAGGGCAGGAGCCTGGAGGCAGGGACTGAAGCAGAATCGGCAGGGAGTGCTGGCCTGCTCGCCTTGGTTTGCTCATCTTGTTTTCTTATTCAGCCCAGAACCAGCAGCCCAGGGATATCACTGCCCACAGTGGACTGCGCCCTCCCACATCAATCACTAATCAAGAAAATATCCCACAGGCATGCCTACGGGCCACTCTGAAAGAGGCAATTAGTCAATCAAGGGTTCCTCTTCCCCGGTGACTCTAGATTGAGTCAAGTTGATGAAAACAAAATAATAATTTGCACACTATTCAATCTTTGAGTTATTCTTTCTGAGTTTCACACTGTATATCTTAATCATACTCAGCCTCCTTGCTCCATGCCCTTAAATCACGTGGATATTTGATGCAAATATCTTAAACTTACACTACGTAATATTTATGTACATAAACATATATATATGTTTATATATAGACATTCACGTATCATACATTTATTTGTATGTAGTTACTCTTTGCTTTCGGCAGTGATACTGTATTTGAATAAAGACAGAGACTGGAGTTCCGTTTGTGGTCTTTCTGTACAACTCTCCATTAGATTTCCTTCCAGCATGTTCACCTAGCAAGACTTGCTAACTTTGAATAGCATGATAGAGGAAGTGTTGCTTGTTTCTTTGTTCTCTATGCAGTCCTGGCTGTCCTGGAGCCTCCTATGTAGACCGGGCCTCAAGTTCAAAGAAGTTCCTTGCTCTGCCTCCCATGTACTGGGTTGAAAAGTGTGCAACACCACACCAGGTCTAGAATGGATTTGAATGGATCAGAATGAGTATAAAAGCTCGGTTCTGATGTTACCATTTTCTCTCTGTCAACTACTAATTCTCACCAACAGTCATTTCGGCTCCCAGTTTTCTGCAGCCAGCCCACCCCAAGCCCTGTCATTTTGACTTAGGGCTTTATCCCTCCTGTTTCTTTCTTTGTTTTTGTTTTTCTTTTTTCTTTTTTCTTTTTGAGACAGGATTTCCTTGCTGTTCTGGAACTCACTCTGTAGACTAGGCTGGCCTCGAACTCACAGAGATCCTCCTGCCTCTGCTTCCTGAGAGCTAGGATTAAAGGCTTGGGCCACCACCACCCAGCCCCTCCTCTTTTATAAGTATCAACTAAATCCAAGCCTCCTTTGCTGTGATTGCAGAGAAACCTTCAAACCCATGGTCATTTCCCTTGTTGGTTTTTTTTTTTTGTTGTTGTTGTTGTTTTGTTTTTGTTTGTTTGTTTGATTGGTTTCTGGGTTGTTGGTTTTTTTTTTTTTTGCCCCACCCAGCAGTCAGAGGCATCTCTCTGAAATGTAATTCCCATCCAGTCACTCTTTGCTTCCGAGAACTGTAGCCAGCAACCTGGCAGAGCTAGGAAAGGCCTGCCTCCAGCCTCCAGCCTCCTATCACTGTGTCTCACTGTGTCTCACACACTGGTGTATCCTTGCACCGAGTGTTTCTGTTTCCTCTGTCTGAAATTCTTCCATGCTTTGCCAATCTCATTGTTGCTCAGGTCTGGACTGACTTTCTTAGCCTAGACAACACTTTTCTTGTCTTTCAAACCAATATGATCCTGTAATATTTTAAGCTCCCACCACAAATATAGCAATTCCCCCAGTTTGTAAGGATTTTCTTAAGTATTTAATAATCTGCTTCTACTGGGTATCCCTCTCCCTGAGGACAGACTATTTCATCTTCAGTCTTGTAGGTGTCACACTGCATGTGTCTAATCTTAACAAGTAATACAGTTTGTTAATCAGTGAACAAATTAAGACCAATAAAATCCCTTCCCAACATACCATAAGAATATAACATACATCTGTGTATGTACTTCTTAACCAGATTTTTAAATACTAGTTATGATTATGATACCAAGCATAGCACTTGGGAGTAACTTCCGTTAAAATGAGCTATTGTTTGATTGATTGATTTTCATTCGTTGCTAAGCTGGGGTTGTAACCTTGCATATATTAGACAAGTCCTTTACATATACAACCAAGTAACCCTCTTAAAAACAAATTGAAAAATAAAAATCTTGGTCTGGAGAGTTAGTTAGGCAGCTAAGATCTTGCTGCTCTTGCAGAAGACTTGATTTCAATTCCCAACACACACATGGTGCTTCACAACCACCTGTAACTCCAGTCCCAGAGGATCTGATGCCCTTTCTAACCTCTGTGGGCACCAGGCACACCCATACACATAAAACAACAAAATAAACCAAATAAATAGAACTTAAAAATAAAAAAGATGAAAAATCTTCACTTACCTCTCCAAACTATCTAGCCGGTGTGACGGTGGCTTCTACAGTATACAAAATGTCAAGATACTTTCCTTCAATTGCCTTCCTGAGTTTCGCCTATGGATCGCACTTGCTGCTTCATTTATTCCTTTGGTCTAAGTCTACAAACACAGCATCGTGGGCAGGGTTGGAAATCTGTTCTTGCTCTGAGCTTGGGGTACGCAACCCTTGTCTCATCAGATTATTTATTACTCCACGCAAGAGCAGTCTGTCCCCAACCAATATGTGAATCTAGTTGTACTCACCACCGTGGAGTTCAGCTGGAACTCCCCTAACAGCCTGCTTTTGCCCACTGCCCATATTCACACAGCAGATAAAAGTAAATCTCTCTGTACGTTCTCGTAGCGCAGCCTCTGGAAGCATTGACTATATCTCCAAGAGAGAAATTAGATGTCTCGATGGCTTTTAAACATCAGCCCACAAGATCTTCTCCAAGGTTAACACTTTTCCTTAGAAATACACTTTCTCATGTCTGGGAAGAAGAATCATTCCCTGCTAAATTTCTAATGATGCTAAAATATAAATTAAATGCTGTGAGAGATGAATTAGTATGTCGAATATTTGAATGACGAGAGTAATTTAGCAGGTCAATTCCTGTCTGTGAGTTCCATAAAAGACACCTGGTAGGAAGCATTCAGAAGCAGATGATAGGAAATTACGTTGTCATGTCATTAAGATAGCTCGGCTGCATGGGACCAAGGGCTGACCCCACGCTATGCTGCTCCTGGCTCAGGCAAGGAATAATACCGTAAGTACTTGTTAGTGGCCTTCACACATAATGTAAAGTTTCTTTCTACGTCTTAATGAAAATGGTCCTTCTGTTTTTCAGTTCCTTCTCCTAAGGTCCAGTGGTTCAAATATCTGACTCGATGAGAGATTTTTAACTCCAAGCTGAGCCAAGAGTAAAGTTCTCGTTGGAATGTCCAGTCATCTCCAACCTGGATCCAGACCTGGACGTCAGCTTACTCTACATCAGACCAAGTTTCAACAGTCTGTATGTAGGGAGATATTCCGAGTGGGTATACTAAAAACATGTATGTCTTTCAAGCCTTGTTCGTTTGGGAAAGAATTTTACAAGTATTAACAACCAAGAAAGCAAGCTATGTTTTAAGAATAATTTAATAAAACAATTAACCAACTTGACAGAAATCAAATGCATGTCAAAAAAAGAAAGAAAGCCACAGAGAAACCCTGTCTCAAAAAACCAAAAAAAAAAAGAAGAAAGAAAAGAAAAAAACTGGTGATCAACCATGCAGAAAATAATACTCATATGAAAAGTATTGATGTGTTTTGTCTTTTCTGCTTGATTGTAAAGACTGGGTTTGTTCCAACTTTTTTCCAAAGGTACAGGATGAAACCACCTGAGCACAGATTTGTGTGTGTGTGTGTGCATTCATGTGGGTGTTGCTAGCAATTTGTATACTACAGGGCAAGCACTCTACTACTTAGCTACATGCAAGGGACTCACATAAGTTACAAAATACAGTAAACTTTAATCTTGCCTAGGATATCATCAAGTGTACAGAAAGCTGAGTGTTTACCCTGAGTTCGAGATGTTCAAGTAACTGCCGGTGAACATGCTCAGAATTGGTATTTCCAGATTTCACTATAATATTGGAGACCCCATATAACGTTATACCCACACACCCCAATTATTTTCACCCTATTAGACTCTTATCTTGGGAATGACCTTAACTAACCTTGGTTTTGCAGTGGGCATGAGAAAGTTACCTTTTAGGCAGTTTTCCTCCTATAGTAGGATGTAAAACCCCTTTTCCCATTATTGCTGCTGTTTCTGAGACGGTGGGACAGAATCACATGGAAAACCATTTTTATTTTCATGACAACAAGCACACCCCTGTGGCTGAAGAAATGGCTTGAGGTTAAGAGCACATGTGTGGCTTTCTCTTAGAATCTTAGATCAGCCCACAAAACCAACAACCAGCAGCTGACAGTTGACTGAAGTTCAGTTCTAGGGGGAATCCAACACCGCCTTCTGGCCTCTGGGGATACACATGTACAAACACACACACACACACACACTAATTTAAAAACCACATTTTTTTAGTCAGCAATTTGCTAGGATTTATACAGAATGTACCACCAGCAAGTCTGCATCACAGGTGTTGAAGATTTGTTCTGTGCAGTTCTCCCACATATAGAGGCGTAATTACTACCTATTTTAACTCACTTTGAAAATGTCCTTTTAGAGCCGGGCGATGGTGGTGCACACCTTTAATCCCAGCACTCAGGAGGCAGAGGCAGGTGGATCTCTGTGTGTTTGAGACCAGCCTGGTCTACAAGAGCTAGTTCCAGGACAGGCTCCAAAGCCACAGAGAATCCTTGTCTCGAAAAACTAACAACAACAACATGTCCTTTTACCCTCTAGTACCTAAGACTTTGTCATTAAAGCATTTCCAGTGCTTACCCTTCCTCCTTTGAGTGTATCTCCCCAGCCCACTGCAGTACCAGGAAACCCTGCACACCCATCTTCTCTGTTCACATGATCTTTTTCTGCTGTAAGCATCATTGCATAATAGGAAAACGTTCTTTAGGCTCTTTGTTTCTTTTCACACCCAACATCCTTAGTTCTTTCTTTGATCCTCATCACCTCCTTCAGGTCCTCCAGGGAGACTGCTCAATGGTCACAGACCGTGCCTGACTTCCTCTTGCCTGGGGAGGGCTAATACATACTCACAGGTCTTCAATTCCCACCCATGGAACTCGGAGAGTAGTTCATGAAACTGCTTCCTTGTCTATTTCTCTAAGGTTTCTATTTTGCAGTTTTTATGCATGCTGGCCCTTGGCCCAATATTTAAAATACTTTTCTTTGTAACTACATGCTAATCCTAAAAAATGTCACTCTCTGTCACGAGCTCAAATGTTAATCCACAATTGTGTATCTACTGCCCTATATTTTGTCTGGATTCCGAGACTATTTCAAACTAGACACATCTGGAATAGAAGGCCAAGTCGAACCAGTCAGAAATCGTTTTCCTTTCTCTCCTTACATCTTCCTACCTACACCCTGACATTTGCTGCCCCAGCCCCCTGCAGCACCTCGGCTGGAGGCTCATCTTTTTCCCTGGATCTTTTTTGCATTCTTGACCCGGACTTGTAAGTTCTCATTTTCCTGAGATGCTTTCAATTCTCATACCCAGATATTCTCCCTGCCGCTGCCAGAGTTAATCTTCTCAAAGACACTCATTATCGTGCCCGTCCTTAGTGAAAGGACTCTGTTGGGTTTCTGGTGCTGTGACTCTGAACGTTTTCTATAGAAGACAGGTGTGTCCTTCTCAACCTTAGTGAGAAGCAAATACTCATTTTCTTTCTTCCCCTCCTCTTATAGACTTGGTGTTCTCTGGCCACTCCGAACCATACATCATCTTACCAGCCACGTTGTGGGATGTTATGGAAAAATTTTTTTTGTACACTGTGAAGAAGTATCACTTGGATTGGCTTAATAAAAAGCTAAATGGCCAAGAGCTAGGCAGGATTGGGGGGGCAGAGAGAATGCTGGGAAGGAGAAGGCAGGGCCACGAGGAGACACAGAGGAAGTAAAACACGTGATAATAAGCCGTGAGCCACCACCTGGCAGCATGTAGATTAATAGAAACGGGATAATTTCATTTAAATGAGTTAAGTTAGTAACAAGCATAAACTATGATCGAGCCTTTATAATTAATAATAAGCCTCCATGTCCTTACTGGAGAGCCAGCAGTCCTGACAAAAACATCAAACTAAAGTATAATTATTTTTATCCATCCTTAAATTTGTTTCCCTTTGTTTTCGTGTGGTAGATTTCTATGCTATTCAAATTAAAACTCATGTCTTCTACTTTTCTCTGACATCCTCAATCAGAACTAATTGATGCTGTTTATCTCAAATTATATGTATGTATGTATGTTTTTACATATGTATACATGTGTGCGATATTTAAATCAACTTCAGCATACATATAAAGAGATGAATATACAAATATATATAGAGAGAGATGAACCTAAATGTATGTAAAAAGTTCGCAATTTGTATTTAACTCTCCTTACAGAGAAAAGGAAACAATTTATTTGCCAAATCCAGCTTTTTACTTTAATTCAGACTAGATATCCAGTTGCATCTATAGCATTGTTCAACCAAAAAAAAAATTATAGTTCACAGAGGTCCCAAAATAAGGCTAATTTCAATTATTACACTTCCACATACTTACATCAACCTCAGCCTTTTGCTTATGTGGTCTACATTTGATATCCTCTTATTAACAAATTCTCATATGATACACTTGTTACTCATCGCCATGATAGTTAAGTGTTATACAAAGTTCATAAGAAACTTTATTTGTAAAATTTTATGTGAAACTTAAATTTGAGGGGGCTGGGTAGTGGTGCCTCAGACCTTTAGTCTCAGCACTTGGGAGGCAGAGGCAGGCAGATCTCTGTGAGGTTAGGACCAGGCTGGTCTACAGTGTGAATTCGAGGACATCCAGAGCTACACAGAGAAACCCTGTCATAAAAAAACAAACAAGTAAAGAAAAAAAAAACAAAACAAAAAACAAAATAAAAATTAAATTTATATATTCAGTCTTGATCTTGATTTTTGAAAATTTCAAGGCAGTGAAGAGTCACTCCATAACAGATGTTGGTGAGATGCTGGTGTCTTCCAAAGAGTGCGTATCCTTTCACATGATCTCAGTGTGAGCATCCAAGAGCAGGCCAGTGTCACTGTCATTACCATGGGCCTGGATAAAAACCTGACAAAGAGGAGCCCATTCCCTGGAAAGCTCCAGAGACTCAGAATTCCAGTTGTATTGCTCCACAGAAATCCATCATCTGTGAAACGGAACTTAGCATCACTCCTATGTCTCAGTTCACTCTGTGACAGTGAAGTGAGTAAACACGGTGCTCCAGCCAAAGTTGTCACTGCAAAACCTGGCAGATCTCTGGTCCCTGCTGCCCTTCTCCCTTCCAGAGGTCCCTGCTCCTGCCGACCAGCATAGATGTCCCCAACACCTCTTTAGGAATTTGAGCCGACTTCACAAAAGGGAACTTTATGCTTAATGAATACACCGTTTTGCCATTCTAATGACTGAATTAATTTTGAATGATCCCAGACCATGCTACTGGTACTTATGTCTAAGGATAGTAAAGCCAATAAAAACCATGTGTAGATTTGAGATTCACCACACTGCTCCAAGTCTACTTGCTACTATGAACCATTTTCTGAATTTTCTGACCTACAAAAATCTTTCATATCCCAATAAAAGGAAGCAGAGAGACAGTTTTTTTAAAGGTTATTCAAATGAGTACATTTGTGTTTGTCCCTGATTCCTGCTGAAATCACAGTCACAGTGAAAACAACCAAGGCTTAAACATAATTAGCAGATAGCATCTGTATTGAGCATACACAGTCATTTCCCCACCTTCATTCCCTAAGTAGCACAGTGTAACATCTACACACGCAGCATTTACATTACATTAGTACCGACCATAAACCAGAGACGGCGTCAAGTACACTGGAGAATCTGCAGAGGTAATTTGCAAATCCTGTGCCATTTGATGTAACGGATTTGAGTGCTTGCAGCTTGCATGTCCGTGGGGTCCTAGAATCAAATATTTGTGGATCCTGAGCGGTGATTACACTGTGGATGTGGCAAACGGAATTCCAAGAGAATGTGCACAATTCTTACCCCGATTGCACATCTCCTGTAGGAACTCCCCCCACCTCCCCAACCTTGTGAGAATGGTAAAAATTATCATCCACCCTAGGGATTCTAACCTACTCAAATGAGCCCTCAGTAAAGGACATGGGCCATTCATAAAAAGAAAAAGGCTTTTACTGGTGTGGAAAAACCCCACATACCTTCAAGTCTTTGGGAACATAGAGCTACCTACAACTGGCAGATGGCAAGAAAACAGAGCCCTCCACCCATCCTGCTGTGCACATGAAACAGTCCTGCTAGCCACCTGAATGGGCTTGGAAGAGGACCTGAGCTCCAGGTGACAATTAGAACCAGGGAACATTGTGAATTTATCTTCCTCAGATCACAGGTAGCGCACAGTCCATACTATGTCCAGACTTCGCCCCTATAGAACTATGAACTATTCTTTTCACGTACTGGAATTGGGTTGGCTTGGGTAATTTGTAACACAGCAATAGCAAACTAATGCAGCTTTGGAAACATTTTAACTTATAACAACAAGAGGTTTTTTGGGGGCGGGGCGGGTAACAAAAAGAAACAAAGTTTGTGACGTAAGGTAAGGAAAGTGACTGACTTTATAACCTTCCACTTCCTAATTCTACCGATTAAACCATAGTTTAATTTTCACAGATTTTGTTTTCTCCATCTGACCAGTAGATAAGGTCATCTTCTAAGGACACACAAGCCCTAAAGTCCTGTGGCATTGTATTTTAAATACATCCTTTAAAAACTCCCATTGCTCAATGGGACAGACCCAAGCACATGGAGAAACAGCTCAGTAATGCTCAGAGGGCAGAAAACCAAACCTAATTTGCAAATCCTAGCTCCTCAGTGATCAGGAGACCATCCTCTCATAAGGCTTCATGTGAGAACCAGCAAGATTCACAGACATCAGACAGACTCCAGAGAAGTTTATGACACTTGTCCACACGGGCATGGAGGCGCCTAAAGAGTAATGACTTTGTTCTAATTTTTTTAGGGGGGGTATGGCTTATTTCTATTCCTTGCAAGAATCTCTGAGCTATTTGTTTTCTTCCAAAATAATCAGTAGGATAAAAGACCTGCATGAAGATGAATGCAGGATAACGTTCACTGTATATCCAAGGCAGGTATAAAGAACTAAATAATACCAATTTAGCTCAAAGTTTTATCCCACCCTAAGGATCCAGGAGAGAGATGTACACAGATTCCTCAGGAAGTTTTGGCCTAAAGCACAAAATTTTTGTAATGGGAGAGAGAGATGTGTTGGACAGTGTTGAGTCTGTTTGGCTACAGAAGCTTTCCTCTGCGAGAAGAGAAGTCGCCTTGTGATTGCACACATAAACTGCTCTTCCTGCAGTTAATAAAAATTTCTTTCAACAGGATTGTGCTCCTCTGATCAGGTGATGCCTCATCTCAACCTTTTTATAACACTTCCTTCCGCCGCACTGGCTAACATGTGTTTTCCAGCGAAAGCTGTGGTACATGTTAAATGATTCCAAGAAGTCAAAGTAATATGAAATTGCCCAATCATGGAGCACTCTCCACTGGTCAATAATATCAATTCCTTTAACTCATCCATGTTGAGTGAGGTTGGAGATATAGCTCAATGGTAGAGTGCTTCCTTAACATGCCTAGAGCACTGGGTTCAAACCCTAGCACTGCTCCCCACCCCCAATGAAAAGACTCCAGCGAGCTCAATTTTGAGAAATTGAGCACTGGTTCTCAAGGAAACGCTATCGAGGCGTGAGCTATGCAGACTGGTTTCAGGAAACTGTCACCAGATATCGATGTTATTGCAGATCAATATTTCTCAACCTGTAGGCCGCCTAAGGCCACTGGAAAACACAGATATTTACATTACAATTCATAAGAATAGCAAAATTCCAGTTATGAAGTAGCAATGAAAATTGTTCTATGGCTGGGGGTCACCACAGCATGAGGAACTGTCCTAAAGGGGTCTCAGAGTTAGGAAAGTGAGAACCACTGCCCTAGGCAGAGCAGGAGCTCATCCGAGAGTTTTCGGTCTGAATAGTACTGCATGCCCTCATTCCGTGCTGATAGAATCCGTGTTTGTTTGGACTTCACATGTCTTCCACTGTACCAGCCATCTTCTGAACGCAGGACACTAAGGGACCTAAACCTGGGGCAACTCACACTTCACTTGTGAGGGCGTATCTGAACCCTGGGATTTTAACGTAGCATTAGTAACTTCCTCTATGTTCCAAAAGCCATCTCCAAAGTCAGCTCCCTTCAGCAGGGGTTGATGAACATGCTGCCCTCTTTGGAGAATATAGCAGACATGCAGACAAGTTAAGAGTTCCTAACACGACATTCTTCTAGCCATTTTTGTTGTTACTGGCTTTGCTTGTTAAGGGACAGGTCTTGCAGTAGCTTCCCTGAATTCTGCCATCTTCTTTCTATTCCTACTGCACACAGCATCCTCTTGTGGCCACGCCTTGAGCACGCAAGGTGGCAAAACTTCAAAAGTTCCGAAGGAAAGAGCAGACGAGAATGACAATTCTCGCTCCGTGGGTTACTGATCTGACATCTGTGTCTTCACCAACCCTGTACCAGAAACAGGCAACATTGCAATTCTGTTTTCATAAATTTCTTACTAAAATGGTTCAGAGTCCAGTAATGATTTTTGTTCTCCCATTTTGGAGGCAGGGTCAAGTATAGCCCGTGTTAGCCTCAAATTTGCTAAGTAGCCCAGGCTGACCTCGAACTCCTGATGCTGGGATTGTGAACATGCACCACCACACCTACTTTAGATTTACCAGTAATCCAACCTTTTGTCTTATGTGACAAAATTCCAGACAATAAGGACCTTATCTGATTATATTGCTAATACATTTCAAATCCAAGCTGGCTCTGGCTTCTTAATGACCAATCCATATTAATTTATACATGATAAGGTGATAAGTTCTTTGAGATCAGGCTCTGTGGGACTGAAAATGATTCTTTCAATTTTTAGTTGCACTAAAATATTCTTTAGCTATTTAATGTCTATAGTTTCTTAGTTTAGTCAATTGACTGTGCTTGATTTTGAGAGCCAAGAATGGTTTTCTCTTTATATTTGATAAATATCATTTGTTCGCTTCTTCTTACAAAGAAATAAATCTCTCTGTATAGCCCAAGATAACTTGTAACTCATTAACTCCTATTCCCAGTTCCTGAATGCTGGGATTCCAGGCGTGCGGTGTACCAACATACTCTTCAAATGTCTTGTTTTTAAGACATTACATTTAGGTTGGGCATGGTGGCTTGCACTGTAATCCTAGCTATTGGGAAAGCTGATACAGAAAGACTACATGTATATAGGAGCTTGAAGCCAGCCTGGAAAACACAGCAAGTTCCTTGATAATTACTTTAAAATATCATATTTTAACTTCTGAGCCTCTTGCCTCCACTTCCAGAGTGCCAGGATTATAGCCTGTGCAATACTTAGGGATCAAACCCTGGGTTTTTGTGCCTGCCAAACAAACACTGTACAAACTGAGTCACATCCCCAGCTTATACACAGTATTTTAATAATAATAAAACAATGTTAATTATAAGGTTCTTAAAACAGCCGCTTCAGTTAAAAAGATTATTCAAATTAAATTAGCCAAAGTCTATGCCCTGCTCAGACCTAGATAAAAGGTCAAGGTTTTGCCTAGCTATGGGACCAATTCAAGTCATTATTATTATTCAAGTCATTATAAATGTCTACCAGCATTGCCTAATTATGTGTTCTCTCCAAACTGAGGAGTTTAAGGTTACAGGTTCAAGACTGAGCTTATAACAAATGGGAAATCTTTTATTATGTTGTTGGCGGTAGTGATAGCTTCAAATCTTAGGAAATTTTGTATCTTGCCTATTGTTTGCGAACATGTATTTATATCTGCACAAGAGAATATTTGTATTTCTCTGAACGCTATGGCCTGAACTATGGGTAATCATGAATGATAAATGTAGAAATGAAAGGATTTTCTTAAAGGAAACATCAATTAGTTATGTCAAAAAGCATCAGTTTTATCTAAAAATTACAAAACATATCCATGAAAACGTGGAAAAGTATCTTAAAGACACGCTTATCTTACATCAGGGAAATTACCTACCAATTCTGCCTTTTAGGAAAATTTAAACAAATTTATGTAGAAATTATTTCTTAAAGCATTTGAAAAAATTGCAATTTTAGCATAATGATGAATAAATTATATTTGGTTGTGAAATAAAATTCTTGTTGGGAGTTCTCAGATGCAATAACTTAAAAAAAAAAACCCTGCGGGAAATGGGGTTATAACTTGGTGGTAGAGCATTCCCCTAGTGTGGGATAGTCCATACCTGCATGTGGTTGCACACACACACACACACACACACACACACACACACACATCATAAAATTTTCTGTAAAACATCTATTAATATTTGACTAAGCAAACATACCACAAACTCTTAAGAATAATGATTCTCTATAGAACTAACTTGATTAGAAAAAAATTAATGAATCTAACATTTTCTACTGCCAGCCACAATTCAGAGAATCGTGTATCTTAAATAAAGCCAATGTTTCTGGAAGGCAGGTTCTAGAACTTGGCTAGAACTGCTGACGGTAAACACAGCTGCTCGCCCCTTAGGAAAGTCACCGTTCCTCCTAGTCTATTTAACTTCATTTCAGAACACATTTTCTTCTCATCATTAGTCATGGCACTTTCTAGCAGGAACTCATAGGCACTTTGAGACAATACCTCCTTAGCTGTGATGCTTCTTTTGAAATAACAAACGTGAGGGCGTTTTAGCATCAGTCAGGCTGATCACAGCATCCTGGGAAACTTTCCCGTGGGGAAAAGTAGTGGAAACTGCCCAGGCAGCTTAGGGCTAGCTCTGAAAAAAAGTCACTGCTGGTAAACAAAAATCTCCATAATCCTAGTGAACACGAGTTCAAGGGCCTCTGGGTGAATGGGGGCTCTGCCTGCCTTCAGGTACTATTTCCTGTCACATTAATGGGTTATCTCTAGGAAAGCCATCTGTTCTTTGGGGCTTCTCTCATGCCATCCAACAGACTAAGTCTGTCGTTACTGTGTTGTTTAGCTAGCAGAGTCACAATGTCAGCTAGAGATTTTATAGATTTTATAGATACATAAACCGAAGTTAAAGATGTCCAAATCTTGTATATTAAAAACAAAGTATTTAAGACTGTCTATACAATGCCCCAAGTCATACTAAAAACACCTTTAAAGGATTCTTAAATTTTGGGGTAATGGGAGACACTACCATTGTACACAGCTACAATAATCATTGAAGATAGAGAGGACTTTTTTGTTTGTTTGTTTTGGTTTTTGGAGACAGTTGCCTTGTCTATCCTGGAGTTATTCTGTAGACCAGGCTGCTCTGGAACTCACAGAGATTCGCCTGCCTCTGCCTCCTAAGTCCAGGAATCAAAGGCGTGTGCCACCACCGCCCAGCTGAAAATGGATAGCTCATTTAACTTACATAGATTTCAGATTCTTTTATTATTTGATTGGAAAAAAAGTGACAGAAATTTAGCTTTTGTTGATGATATTATCAGGCAGTCTGGAGTGTAATGCTAATGAGTATTTAATTACCCTTCAGAAGGGAAAAAAGGAGATGTGAACATTAAGTACACAGAAAGCAGTAACATTCTTAGAAGCTCCAAGTGATGGAGGGGAGGGAGTTATTCCCTTTAATTAAGAAAACTCAGTGTTCCAGGAAATTGTGGCTTCTTCTCAATCTCCACCAATTCTCTCCCATTTTACCCTCCCTGAATTTTCACTGAACTTGTATGAAGTGTTGTTTTCATTTCAACTGACTGTGGTAATTCCCCCCAGATACAACTTTGAAGTCTCAGATACTCAATTATTACTAATTGGCACTTTGTCCTTGGAATATGAGAACAATTACTTACCAGAAAAAGGTGTCTAGCTTTTTTAGAATCTCTTCATTTTGAGATATGGTATTTGTGATCTGATTATAAAAAAAAACCCTCTACAATGTTGAATGATGTCAGGATTAAGGGGAATGAGGAAAAAAAATAGGAATGTAATCGATTCTGAGAGATTAAAGACCATCTACATGATAGCCAAAGTTATTTTCAATCTAGAAAGCAAATACTTTAACTGATTATTAAAAAGTATACAGACATCTTTCCTCTGGAATGTTCTATAAGGCTGTTACTGTCATACTTGAGCATCTGACAATTATTTAACGTATTATCCTGCTCCAATGTTTTTATTCAGATTGTAAATAGAATTTTCAATGACAAAGAGTTCAGTGAGAGTTTATGCAGGAACCTGACATGTGTTGAATTAAAGCCACAGTTTACTGTCCTGTGTAGGTTCAATGTATGACAAGAACCAAGTCTTTTTAAAAACCTGAGCACCCCTATACTAATGTATTCTACAAGTTGAGGAATGGGAAGAAAAGAGCAGCTGTGAGAGCAAGCGCAGATAAAGCCTAAGGTTTCAACCCTGAGTAAAGTGACTGTCATTAACTCAGGCTTTCAAATCACCAGCTTCCGAAACGATTAGCCAACAAACATCAGAGCGCCAGGTAGACTGGACTCGGGAAGTCTTTTAAGAAAGCCTATCTCCCAAGTTCAGTCTCTGAGGTTGTTCACATGTTTGGTGCTTGCCAAACTGTCTTATGATTACAGGGCCACAGCAGTAAGGGTCACAGAACATTGCAGTATAAAACCTGCGCTCAGACAACCAAACTAAACACACGACCCGAAGATGATACCTTCAAGCTGTCACGAGTGAAATACAGAAGAGCCGCCGAAGAGGACAGAGAGCAATGGTGTGGTCACAGGAGACTTCAGCGAAGCTAAGCATCAACATTTAAAGAAGCAGATGGTGTTCTAATAGGAACAAGGATCCAGGCAGTGAGAACCACAAACACAGTTCCCAGCACAAGAATGAGCTGGATACGGAAAGTAAAAGTGCCACTCCGACACTTGGTCTATCAACCAAGGCCCAGGCCAGCCCTATGCTCAGAGGTAGTTAGCCAACATAAAATAGACGCCAGGG
>NC_022032.1:8313962-8329661 GCF_000317375.1 Microtus ochrogaster
AAGGAAGGAAGGAAGGAAGGAAGGAAGGAAGGAAGGAAGGAAGGAAGGAAGGAAGGAAGGAAGGAAGGAAGGAAGATCCCCATCACAACCAGACAAGACACAGCAGGGTCTGATGCTCCATATGAACAGAGGCACCGGGAGAATGTTGGGCCATACTCTAGGGTAGAGATCAGAGTCTAGAGGAACAGGAGTCAGCACATGCTGAGGAGACTCTCTGTGGGACACTATAAGCACCAAAGAACACTTTAGACTCGTAGCTCAGTAACAAGGTGAATAGCACTGACCTTTATCTACACTGGGACCCATTAGGGAAGAGAAAATTTCACATGAAAGTGTGGGAGACAAGAGGAGATATGGAAATCAAGAATTCTGCCACAACTTATCAGATTTGTGATGTTGTTGAGTGAAAATACAAATGACAACTAGACTTTGTCTGATACTGGGGGCAAAGATGGGGTGAAGATATCTGCTAGAGAGTCATCAATATATAAAACGCCAGGACTAGATTTTTTTAAAATATATATGTGTATGAATATATTTGCATATATGTATTTATACATATTTGTATATAAATATACAAATATATATGTACATACACATATACACACACATACTTTTTTTAGTTGACTTGCATGACAGCAGGTTTTCAGGTGGCTTTTTCACACGTGTTTCAGTTTGGTTAAACTTCTCTTCCCACCTCCCTCATCTTCCGTATCCCCCACCCACCACATTTACACATATCCATTCCAAGTAGCCCCCACCTGATATTTTTGTATGCCCTGTCTTCAACTATTCCCTCCTCACTAGTGCACCACCAATGGACTCTTTCTGGTTTTCTGGTTTCTGCAGGTACTCCAGGATGACCACAAAGTATGTGAGATTTGAAACTAGGACCCTATATGAGAGAAAAATATCCAGCTTTTTCCTTTCTGAGCCTAGGATTTCTCACTTAGGAAAAAAAAAACTTTGTTTTTCGAGTTTTATCTGTTTACCTACCTACAAGTTTCATAATTTAATTTTTCTTTACAATGGAATAGAATTCTATTCTGTGTACCATTATTCACTTGTCAGTTGTTGAATATCAATCTTGATTCATTTCCTAGCTACTGTGAACAAGGCATCAATAAACAAAAATGTGCAAGAATCTTTTTTAGTAGGATGTAGAGCCCTTTGGGTATAGGAACTGAATAGGTGGGACTATTTCCATCTTTTTGAGGAGTCTGCACACTGATTTCTATAGTGGGTGACCAGTTCCCAGTCTTACCAAAGGTGAACATGTTTGCTTCTTTTTCCATTGATGCCAATTTATGTTGTCATTTGGTTTCTTGATTCTGACTAGGGCAAAAACAGTCTACAGAGTCGATAAAGTTCTAATCCAAATCCCTGTACCATTCTTCACAGAAATGGGGAGAGGGGTCTTAAAGTTCACACGGAAACACAAAACACCTTGGAGAGTTGAAACAATCCTGAACAAAAAGAATAGTGCCAATTACCATGCCTGATCTCAAGTTACACCTCAGAGCCACCTAGTAAAAACAGTATGGTATTTGGATAAAAACAGACACGTACGTAGGTTAATGGAACTGAGTAGAAGATCCAGATTTCAGTTTCTGTAGTTAAAACCACCTGATTTTTTGGCAACACACACACACACACACACACACACACACACACACACACACTGAGGAGGGTGGAGAAACATCTTTATCAAGAAGTGTTCCTAAAGAAAATTAAACCCCTATATCTAGAAACAAGGCACTTACTCCCCAGTCCCCCCAAAAACCTCCAAGTGAGGGGGAAATAAAGAAAACAAAACAGCAGCAAAAATACCCTCAACCTAAAATCTGAAACTCTAAAACTTCTAAAGGAGAAGGTATAGAATGTGCCACAAGATGTTGGCATAATTTCATTCTTTCCTAACAGAACTCTGGTTGCTCAGGAAATGATGTCAACATTGATAAGCAGGTTCTCATAAAATGAAAAAGAAGAAATTTTAAAGTGTTCAGTGTTATCAGCCATCAAGTAAGTGAACGTTAAGCCTCGGTTTCTTGGAGTAGTTACAGAAGAGGGAAGGGGCAAAGGTGGAGTGTAGGCATTCTCCATGGTGTAGTGCTCTAACGTGAAGAAAAGAGAGAACCGTCCATAGGGGAAAGAGAATGCCAGCTGCTCCTGGTTGTTCGCATATGATAACACTTTGGGAAATGTCATCAACTTGGGCAAGAAGGAGGTCATGATTGACCTCCACTTCTACTGGAGTAATGGGGGTTTGATGTGAGAGAGTGGAGACTCCAGTTAACTATAGGAAGTTGTATACACACGTGTATTACCTATGACTCTGAACCATCACCCTTCACATCAGCACACAGCCTGCCTGCCTGTATTTGTCCCTAATATTAAGCTTACCCTTACCTAACAAATTGCTTCTGATGACTAGGATGTGGCAAGAGTAACGAGGTGTCATTTCAGTGCTATGTCACAGAAACAGTCACTGTCACGTTGCTAGCAGATTTCTAGTTTCCCATTGCTTCTTGGATTAAGCAAGGTGCTAAATGAGAGGGCCATGTGTCAAGGGCTTAGGGGTGGTCTCTGGTCGGCAGTCACTAAAGTACTCAGGATCTAGGTTCATCAACTCATAAGGAACTCGAGCTGTACAAATACAGTAGAGTCTTCTATTGTGGGGCTTCACACGAGCCCCCAGTAGTAGTTAGCCCCTTCTTTACAGACTTATGAGACACACTCTGAAGCAGGAAGCCTGGTAAAAGCAGGTCCAGACTCTCAAGCGACCAGAACACTGAGATAATTTATGAAAGTGGGTCTAAGCCACGGGTTTATGGCAATTTGTCCCACAGTGTAATTAACCAATCTTCAGTGTCACTCTGACAGGATCTAGACTCACCAAGGAGATTTGAGAGACACATTCTAGATACATCTTTAAGGATAATTTCAGAAAGAACTATGCGAGAAGATAAGACCACCTTGAATCTAGAAAGCACTACTCCAAACTTGGTGACTTTGAGAGAATAAGGAGAAAAATAAGGAGGGAAAGCCTAACATTCCCTCTGTGTTTATTAACCAGTCATGCCATGAACAGCTAACCTGAGCTATCGGCATCCTCAGCCATGAGGTTCTAAGTATGCACATTAAAACCTCTGAATCTGTGAACCAAAGTAATTCTCTGCTTCCTTAAGGTAGTTATTTCAAGTGTCTTGGCCACAGAACTGAAAAGCTACCGAACCCACACAGCTTAGAAGGGTAATACGTGTTTTGGAAAGGCTAGTAAAACAAGTGCGAAGGAACAAGATGGGCAACGATGCCCAGGAAAAGGAAATTTTAGATGCTATGTGGAAGAAAAGACGTTAAAATTTTCTAAGATGGGAAGGTTCGTAATAACCAACATATAAAAAGT
This sequence comes from Microtus ochrogaster, assembly GCF_000317375.1. Lineage (NCBI taxonomy): Eukaryota > Metazoa > Chordata > Mammalia > Rodentia > Cricetidae > Microtus > Microtus ochrogaster. The sequence continues at coordinate 8,317,369 of NC_022032.1, forward strand.
CATAAAAAATTATAAAAATGTCATAAAAATTGAGACCTATGTTCCTACACAGGAAGAACTTAAGAATTGTAGACAGGATCTAGAAATGGGTGTCGCATGCCTCGGAAGCTAGGGTAAAGGGAGAGGGCGGCTGGGAGAGGGCAAGAGTGAATTAAAGCAATGCTTGCCCATTCGCTTCCGTCCACGCTAACAGCGTTTGCCCACTTACTTCTGCCCAACACTGTGAAGCAAGAATGGCTAAGCAGGGCTACGTAGTGAGACTAAAACTGAGAAAAGGAAAAACGAACCCTTCCTCAACTGTATTAAAAGCAAGTCCCTCCATATGTATATTATGTACTTTCTAAGCATCCTTGATTTCTAGAAAAATCTGGCCAAAGAAAATGTCTTAGCAAGAAGAGAACGCTGGTTTACATTGCTGCCGGTCTCTGATATCTGACTTGATAGAGGACACTGGGACTCTCATATCTGCTGCTGCATTTAATCTGCATCACGTATGGGCTACTTTAAGTATAGATAGAAAAACCTGACATCCAATGGTCGGAAAAGGGTCTCCCTAATGTAGAAGCCGCAGAGAGCACCGTGGATTCCGGAGCAGGGATGACATTGAGAAACCTGACGATGGAAAGAGAACAGCAACTGAAGGTGAGCATTGAGTTGACAGGTTTTAGAGTCTGTTTTGTTTTTAAGAATACGGAGCTGAAAACAGAAATGGGAGATTCAGGAGAAGAGGTAATTGTTGAATTAAGGTCCCAGTGGAGGCAGCGCTGTTGGAACAGAAAGACAGAAGAAAAAATTTTTTAAAGAACATCGCTGACTTTTCTCGAGACTCAAGAGCATGAGGCAGGAAAGTGGTTTTTCTGAGAAAACCCCAGGCTGCGGGAATGTACTAGCTCACTATTAGCATAAGCTTCCAGACCCAGGCTAAGAAGGATATAACCTCTGCTCGAAGCATGAATGTATGCACTGTGTTCAAGATGAAGAAAGACGGCTGTGTAGGAGCATACGGATTAAAGAATCAATAATCAAGCAGGCGACAAGGGTTCTCACGGGAGGACCTGACCAAGAACACATCCTTCTCTACAGCCCCATGTTGATGGAAGAGTGGTTCAGCTTCCCGTTCCTGAAGCAAAATGCCCGAGGTTATCAGCTTAAAAAGAGAGGTTTGTTCTGACCTGCAGTCTTGAAGGTTTGAGTTTATAGTCGGTTACTAGGTCAGTGTTCTTTCTTCTGAGACAGTGACAAGCCAGAATGCATTTAAAGTTAAACCATTCAACTTAAAACATCCAGAAAGCACAAAAGAAGGGGTGGGGAAGGATCTCACAACCCTCTTGGAGGACGGGTTCCCAGTGACCTGAGAGTTAACAGTGTCTTCAGCCTTGAAAGGTTGTCACCTCCCAAACAGCACCATCAGGTAGAGAGTGAGTCTTTGACACCTTCCAGATGGAAAAGATACAGTGACTGAGGCCTGGCACAGGGGGCACATGCTGCTCCTTGGGGATCCTCACGGGTTCCCAGATAGCTGCTGCTTTCTCTGAAACAGGAAGCCCAAGACCTGTGTGTGTTCATGATGGAGAGGGCCTTCAGATCTGACTCTCTGGAGCCGTTCTCCTGTGCTCGTAACATCCTCTCTGTGTAGTGCTCCGTAAGCATTGTAGACAGCTGGTCTATATTTCAGAAAAATCTCCTTCCAACCTCCCACTACACATTTCTTAAAGCTCCAAAGTGCACAGAAAATCAGGTGAAGAAAAGCGTTAAGAACTAAAGTTTTCCTGTAGGACCATTTCAGCAAGTTATAGCCATCACTCCTTCCAAAAGAGCGGGTAAAAGACGCCATTTCCTTCTGTATCTCCTTTAGAAAGCTCTCCTTGTGTAGAGCTCTTTCCATTTTTCTTTAGGAAAAGGCAGATTTCCTTTATCTTGAAATATTTCACTCACTTTCAGTTTTCAAGGTTATTATGTTTCCTCCAACTCTACACTTTGCTTGAGAATATTAGTTCATAATACACATTTAAAAATCATCTTTGTCTTTTACTGAGATGAATATCAATATACTATCTCCTCTTTTACCTTTATTTTCCATCTTATTTTCTTAGGTCAGAATCTTTAAGGCACTCTCTGTATTCATTGTTTTCATGAGCCCAGGGAATCATGTTTAATTTGGTTTGACTAGCTTCCCTATAGTGCTCACTTCGGATTCACATTACCTAGTATGAGCATGTTCAATACTGGTGCCCTCATTTCTGTCTCTACAAGATGAAATATTGGGAGATAGCACCAAAATAGGAGAACATACAAAGTCTATTTGATGCCAAAATCAATTATTTAGTTTCCTAATTTAGGGGAGGGGTGTTATATAAATAAAACAAAATTTCACCATAAATCCATATTGTCCTAATTGTGTTTCTACTGTTGCAAAGAAATCTCTATGACCAAAGAGGCAAACCAGGATGTCATAGGTCACGAATGGAAATCAGGGCAGGAAGTTCCGGCAGGAATCTGGAGGCAAAAAATGAAGCAGACGCCTGGAGGAGCACTACTCACTGGTTACTCACCATGGATTGCTCAGCTTGCTTTCTAACGTAACCCAGGACCACCTGGTCAGGGGCGGCCCCGCCCATGGTGGTCTGGGCCCTTGAACATCAATCATTGATCATGGAAATGCCCTCTAACTTGCCAATAGACCTGATTAAGGCATTTTTCTCAGGTGTGGCTTCCTCTTTCCAGATCACTCCAGTTTGTGTCAAGTTGACAGAACCTAAACAGCACACATGAGGTATATAAGAGGTTTAAAATACCATTTATTTTTTCTTTATTGCTGGCCCTATAGGAAGATGTAGAAGGAGCTGTGGGCAGGCCTGCTTTTCATCCCACCTGGCTCCCACACAGCTAGCTTAGCCCTGGAAATAACAACACACAAACTGTATTCATTTAAACACTGCCGGGCCCAATAGTTTCAGCCTCTTATTGGCTAATTCTCACATGTTGCTTTAACCCATATTTAGTAATCTGTGTAGCACCACAAGGTGGTGGCTTACCAGGAAAAATCTTAACCTGCGTCCATCTCAGAGAGGAGAGCTATGGCGTCTGCCTCACTACCTTCTTCCTCCCAGCATTCTGTTCTGTCTTCCCAACCTACCTATGTTCTGACCTATCAGGCCAAGCAGTTTTCTTTATTAATTAATGAAAGCAACAGATAGATAGAAGACCCACCTACATCAGGAAGAGTATTACATATGCCATCTCGTTAAATTTCTATGATATAAGATAGGCAGGCATTCTCTCCATTTACAGGTGATGAATGTTAGCTAAAATATACAAGCTCACATTCAGCTCCAAGGAGGACACATAGCTCTCACCTTCTCATTAATACTGCATTGCACCCCACCCTGCTGAGGACCAGAAGTGTGTGTATGTGTGGTATGTGTGTGTGTGTGTGTGTGTGTGTGGTATGTGTGTCTGTCTGTCTGTCACTCTCTGTGTGTATGTGTGTCCAAGTGCAGATTCCCATGTTCGGTGCAAATGCCCAACACAAGGATCAAAACGCTTATGAAAAGATGAGAAGATAAAAGTCTGCATCCCTTTCATTATGTTAAACACCCAGGGAAACCCCAGAGCCCAAACCAAGACATGTATTTGAAGGAACTTCTGACAAAGTTGCTTTGATTGAGTAAGGCCAAGAACTTAAATTTCTCAGTCCCAGATTTCAAATCTCTTTGGGGAAAAGCACTCTGATTGGCTCTGTTTGACTGCATCTTGATCCTTCCCTGTGTTATTTGACAGTGTTTTGCATACTCTTACTGTCTCAAGAGTAGAAATTGAAAGAAAACAATGCAAGACATTTGAGACATTATTGTTAGCTTCTCAAATGATACTTCAGGGGCATTCCAATTTGTGGATGTTTCTCTGCAAGCATCGAACACTTCAAATTTATGCATTATAATCTATGCATTATTGTGATATTTTTGCTGTTATTAGTATTTGAAGCCATTACTTTTTAAGGGAAAGACTCTTTATCTATGGGTGGTATGTGTATGTGTGTTTGTGTGTGTATGTGTACATGAGTGTGTATGTATGTGTTTGTATATGTATGTGTGTGCATGTACATGTATGTATGTGGTATGTGTATGCATGTGTTTGTATATGCGTGTACGCATACATATGTATTTTTGACTGTGTATGTGTATATGTATGTATATGTATGTGTGTGCACGTACATGCGTGTGCATGTGTGTATATGTGGTGTGCATGTATGTGTATGTGTCTATATGGTGTGTATGTGTGTGTGTGTGTGTGTGTATTTATGGGAACTGGTTCAAACAACTGCACACACATGTGGAAATCAGAGAGGGACGTTAGGTATCTTGGCATATTGCCTTCCACTTTATTCTTTAATGACAGAATTTCTCTGCTAAGCCACAGCTCTCGTTGCAGCATGGCAGGCTCGTCAATATATTCCTGGGATCTACTTTTCCTGGTGCCCTTCATACACACACACAACCATTACCAGCCTTTATCTGGGTCCTGGGCATTCAGACTCAGATCCTCATGGTTATACAGCAGCACTCTTACACACTGAGCTATTTCTCCAACTATATTTTGTTTCAGAGGTGGGTGGGGTGACAGTGATAGGGATAGCGTAGTTACTCCACATTGGCTTCAAGCCTTGCTTCTGTCTACGAGGTGCTGGTCGCCATCAGCTTGGAAAGCACTTGAAGACTACAAGAAGGGCTTAAGGTGTGTCACCAGAAATCACCCAGAATAAATAGCAATGGCTCAGCACTTCAGTCCTATCATGTGCCAAGTGTGATGATGTACACCTTTAATCTCACCACTCAGGACATGAAAGAAGATGAATCTCTGTGAGTTTGAGGCCAGCCTGGTTTACAGAATGAGTTCCAGGTCTACCAAGAAAAGATGAGATTCTGTCTCAAAAATATCATAAAACAAGAAAACACACACACACATATTCATCTTTTTCTTTTCATAGAACACAATGTCCCTTTATGTTTAACCCTATTTTTCAGATATTCCCTGATATCTTCTCTTGTTTCTTTGTGGTGAATTTGGCCTTTGTTACAGAGAATTTGAACCCATTCCTGTTAATAATTAACATTTCCATCTATTTCTACTTAGGCTACTGTAGACTGGTTTAGTAAGCACAATGTATTAACCAAGAGGATTGTGGGAAAATCCTACACATTTAAGAAATCCCATCTTAGCTCTCATATGCCCCAGTGTATGTCACATGATATGTTCATCTATTTCTGCTTAGGCCACTGTAGACTGGTTGAGTAAGCACAATGCCTAGAACAAAGAGGATTGTGGGAAAACACTACATATTCAAAAGATCCTATCTTAGTTCTCAAATGCTCAAATATGTGTCATATATCATTTAATTATATTATGCCACATGTTACCAGCAATAGTTATCACCTCCAAATGCATTTTGAGCTTTATAAAGGAGCTGGGCATCATGACTAGGAACAAGAACCAATGGCTAGACAGATAGGTTGGGCAGAACCTATTATTCTGCTAAACGAGTAGTATATTAACTTTACTCCTATGAACCTACACTGTACCCATAGATTACTGAATATCACATCCGTTAACAGAGCAGCCTGTATTAGCAGAGTCTAATCAAGGGGCAGAGAATAAGAGAATGGGAACACCCAGTGCTAAAAGGGACATCTCCATCACAACCCCTTCTGCTAGGTCTTAGGAATCATTGAGGAAGAGAGGGAGGAAAGAGTGTAAGAGTTGGAGGCAGTAGATGGCTACAAGGAAACAGTGCTTTTCTGATACAGCAGGGCAGTTACATATATGAACTCACAGTGGTTGTGGTAGCATCGAAAGACCCACGCAGTCTCAAGCCACACCAAATCCCTGCCTGGACAGGGAAGGCACAAAGTTCTTCCCCTAGTCAAGGAGCTACTGATAGGCAGTTGATGGGTACTGGAAAGAGAGAGTCAGTTTTCTTTAACAGAATAGTTGCTGGCAAGCTGGCCATGCTCCAGGGAAGGTCACATATTGAGAACATACAGGCATCACAAATTGTATTTCATGGGTGATATGGGGGGGGGGACCAAGTTAGGTGGGTAGGTGAGTACAGAAGTGGAGTGGATGATGGAGGATTGAGAGAGGGAAAGGAATATGACCAAAATTCACTGTACAAAATTCTCAGAGAACTAATAAAAAATTTAAAGGCAGGACTACAGGCATAAATTTGTATATTTTACAGAGTTGGATATGCTCCCATACACAAAGTCTGGCACATCCTAACAACGTAACATTGACTACTAGGCATTATAACAATACAAAATACATAAAGATGCATGACTGATATACAAACACACCCCGTGTCTTGCATTGATGAAGCTTTTCCCACTGAGTCCTGTTCTTTGCAGATGTGTTCCCTAATACAAAATATTCTTATGTTAGCAACATATGTATGCACAACTAAGAAGATATACCTAGCCCTAGAAACTAAAAGCATGTATAGGAGGGCATAGAGACTTGGGCTTTGTTAGAAAAAGTCCTCCGTGTAACTTTAAGGCAGGCCAGAAAGATCAGCAGTGTTTCCTTAGTGAAGTGCATGGGGGTAAGTGTCATACAGCAATTGTGGGAGCAGAGTGCACAGCAGGAGCAGGGTCCACTGAGGGAGCCTGCCCAGGAAAAGTAAAGGCAGTAAAGATGGAGAACAAAGAACTCACTTATGGCCCCAGCCATTCTGGACTGTTCCAGGCACATGCACATAGAACAGGCAGACACACGGCAATAAAGTTTTCAGCAAGTTTACAGTTTTGAAGTAGTAATGAAAATGACTTTATGGCTGAGGTCCCCACAACTTGAACTGTATTAAGGTCACAGCGTTAGGAAGGTTGAGAACCACTGCTCTAGATTATATACCAACTCTGGGTGTAGTTGTTGCTGCCAAACAAAACTATGAATTATTATTTTTGATAATTCTTCATTTACAAATACAGAGAATTATGTCTCTTATATTCTGAGCCACTGTGAATTCTTCTAAGAAGAACAATTTTGAGGCAATGGAACACCTTTTAAGGTATTTCTTAAACAATAACAAGCTCTAAATAAAAAATACAACTTCGTTGGAAGTAGATTTATTAGTAAGCTGTATGTACATTAACAATCAACTTTTCTGACTGGAGAGACATTCAGTGGTTAAGAGCACTAACAACTCTCCGAGAAGATATGGATTCAATTCCCAGCACCTACGTGACAGCTCAAAACTGTCTATAGCTCTGGTTCCAGGGGTTCTGGTACTTTCACAGACACATGTGCAGATAAATCACCAACGGATTTAGAATAAAAATAAATCCTTAAAGAAAAAACAATTAACTTTTCAATGTTTCAAATGTTAAGGGTAATCAAAGTTTCAACAGTGATCCACCTGACAAAATACTTAGTTGTTCCTACATATTGGCATGAGTAACCACCCAACTGTTAAATATTATTTCTGCATTAAAGAGGACCCAGATACATTTGGTAATATTTGAAAATACATTTTATGTGTCAATAATATTGATAATGGCTTCTTTTGCCTTGTGTGCAACCTACATGTTGAGACATAATAAAAAATTTCCATATAGCAATAATCAAAACATTTGCCGTGTGTTACAAGCACTATATAAATTCAGCTATTATGATTTTCAAACATGGAGTTTATTAAAAACATCAGGTCTAAGAAAAGATCAAATGATATTACCCATATGCAAGTGCTCTGAAAATTGTAAAGCATAATAAAATATATCAAGTGAGGTATGAACCCATATATACACAAAACAGCAGAAGCCAAACATGACTGCATTCTGTAAATGACGTCACGGTTCTTGTTTGTCTAATTTGCATTTTAGGAAAAGACTGCTCATATATTACAACAGCAGCTAGATTTACAACAATTTTTCTTTGTTCCTGGCAAACAAAAAAAAAGGTTAAGAATTTGCAGACAAGTCTTGGCAAAGAGATATTATGATTCAGCTTTGCCAACCCCTGGGGAGCCTTCGTACACAGCTGGGAAATGTACGTAGGTTATGAACTCGTTAAAAAAAATTTTCAATTAGCACTGCTAATCAGAACCGCCTCCCATCTTAATTGGTCCTTAAAGAGTGTAACATCCTTCTAGAGCATGCAGGCCACCGGTCGGTTCTTCCAATCCATTTGGATGGTCTCTTTCTCCAAGCAGAAATATTGTTTTGGTTGGCATGGGAAAACAGCATAATCGATCCTTCCTTAGTCCACCTACATCTATCCAATCACTTGGAATGCCACACTGTGTGCTATCGCAGACCAACTAAATTATTTGTCACAAATTCCTTGCTGTGTGATGCAGGTTTCATGACATATAAAACGGTGGGTGCTCTTTTGTTTTGTACTAGTTACTTTTCGGCAGCTGTGATAAAACACCGTGACCAAGGCAACTTATAGAACATATTATTGGGGCTTACATTTCCAGAAGGTTAGAGTCCATGATGGCAGAGACAAAGGCATGGTGGCAGGAGCAGGGGGATGCAGGGTCACACCTTGAACTACAAGCACTAGGCAGAGAGCAAGCTGGCAATGACTTGAGTTTGAAACTCTCAAAGCCTGCCCCAATAACAAACTTCTCCCAGCCAGGCCATACCTCCTAAGTCTACCAAAACAGAATCACCAACTGGGGACCAAGTATTCAAAGGCCCAAGATGATGGAGGACATCTTGTTCAAACCACAACGCGTCTTCTATCCTTGAAAATGATTCAATCACTTTTTAATCTAATGAACCTTCTTGCTGGATTTGCATGAATCAGGACCAGGAATTCCTAATACAGAGAGTTCAAGGTGCATACGGATGATGGGCACAGACCCACTGGTCACGTGTGACAGGTAAAACCTGAGCTCTTGGATAGTTTCAATAAGAAGTATGTTCCTAGACCTTTAATTCAAACTGCTATGGGAGAAATTATAGCCACTTCTCCCAAAGAGCTAAATGTTGCAAGAAGTTTCACTCCTGTCCCATTCTTGCTGAGACAGGAAACATTTCTTCCTTGTCATCTTGCCTCACTGCTCCAAATTCTTTTGCCCCTTATATGGAAAGGGATCGCTTGCTTAAACATGTTGAAGAGTAAAAAGGAACTGAAAAGATTGATAAATATCACTGTGTGCGCACGCACACACACACACACACACACTTCAGAAAACCAGCCAATGCAAAGAATTACCCCCAATAAAATAAACATCATGCTTAATATTTGATCATAAAGTGGCACCTCTCTAACCTCATTAAAACAGCCTGGTACACACATCTCCGTTCATACAGACAGGCCCCAATTACCGTCCAGGTTTTTGTGCTTCTCTCTCCCTTCTCTCCAAAACTAAAATAAATAAACAAAAGCCAGGGAAGCTTCAGCTCACATCATCTCAAACAGATACCATGCTCTTTTGAAAAGATTAGCAATTTTTGTTCCATTTCTTTTTGTTGCTTTTGATTGCAAAATAGAGGCCTGTTTATTATAACAATAAACGTATGACCCTCAATACAGGGAGAATGGAAATTCTTCTTAATAACATATCTAACCTATTTCTGAAAGCGCTTGCCATACCAGGGAGGCAGAAGGTGTGGTGTTCTCGGGATCTAAGAAGGTAAATGATGGAATTGGTCTGCTTGGTTCAATTCCCGGTCTACCACTCACCTAACTGTGTGGTCCTGAGTAAGTTCCCAATCTTCTCTGTGCTCCATCTACATCAGACATCAAAAGCATGAACAGAACAAATGAAATAGCAGTACTCTAAAGAACAACTGCTCAGTGGACGTTAGCTGTTAGTATCAGATCCCTTTGAGATGCAAGCAAAGGTAGAAGCAGAACGAAAAATATCACTGATTTTGCAGATGTTTTTATGGCTCTAATGCCCACAGGTTTGCATTGTGCTACCATGTTGTGCCATGCCAAGTTAAGCCAGGTCAAGTGCTGCTAATTTTCTAACTATATGAACTAGACCAAAACCTTTTACAAAGAAAGCATGATATTTGAAGTAATTTGATTCATTTTTATTTTATAAGAATAGTGACTATGAGTGTTTGTTTGGTTTCTAAACAGAAGGGACTTCTCACTAGTATTCCAGCTCCTCTAAAAGTCTATCTTCCCTTCATTCTTCCTCCTAACCCAATAGCCTCTAGTAGAGTCTATTTCTGCCATTAGTCCTGGATTATGAAAAGGGATCCACAGGCCAAGGCATTCTTAAAGCTCCATATTTTGTATGACCTGATCAGTAAAGCCGATCTCATACTCACCATTATGCCTGCATCATGCTCCACTGATTGTTTCTGTCTGCTTTATTAACTTGCCGGCAGCCCTAGCTTTGGGGCAGTATGTACCCCCTGGGTTGGGAATACTGCATGTACCTAGTCTATTGCTACCACCCAACTTTGCAGCTGAGCTGAGATTTCCCCTAGAGCAGACTGTAGCCTTCACATAGGTTGTTTAACTTTAGCTGTGAGTCTTTACTTCGATATCAGTGTGTACATTGGCTGATTCAAACACAAGCCATCACAGCTCAGTTGGGTTCTACTTAACACATACTGAGAACATTGTCAAGCCCAGACAACACAAGAGGCTAAAGGTACTGCAACACTACTGCTTCTTTTCTGAATAAGACACTTCTGGATAACCAGTGCTAAACACACATGCAAGCCTGATAAGGGAAATTAAAGAGTAAAGGTGAAAGATGCCTATAAAAGCAAAGAATGGAAAGACTTCTGATGATGCATTTCCCTAAGCTGCAGTTGCCCACTTGTGTGTATTTTTAAGGTGTTGAGAATTCACAAATAGTGTGTGTGTGTGTATGTGTGTGGGTGGATGTGGGTGTGTGCAAGGTTGTATAGATCTGTATATTGTATGTATTTTAAGAAGAGACAGTGAGGCGTGATTACTGAGGTTTATTTATTGATGTATTTGCTATAAAAAATCTGTTGGATATTTCTGTAGTTTGAATACCAATATTTGGTTGTTCTGTAAATTGGAATCATTACATATTATTACCTGGTCTGGTAGATAACCCAATCTCAGCCCAAATCCAAAGGTTTAAAAAATACACCTTTATTTTTCAAAAAGTTTTAAGCACTGATGAAAAAAATTCACCTTAGTCTTTTTTGGGTGTGCTGGGCACACTGGACAGAAGCAGGACTGATGGGAAGTAAGCTAGCCCATGGTCCTGGAGCATGGCATCCTCTTGATCGCCAAAAAGAGTCCTCTCTGCAGGTTATGGGGGTGTGGTACCTTCTCCCTCCCACCAGAGGATCGTTGGCACCGCTCTGAGTCCCTTGTAGCTATCAGACACTTCTTGGCCACAACCTAGTCAGGCTTCCTTCTTTGGAATCTGTTTTCTCTCACTGTTCCTCATAGTCTGGGTCTTGGCCCAGCCATGGAACAAACAAGAACAGAAGGGCAGGTTCCACTCTACTGGTCCTGTGCACTGACGGTCTCAGCAGATTAACAGGGGTTGGGGGGTGGGGTGTGTATGAAACATAGGTTTCCTCTCTCTCTGTCTCTCTCTCTGTCTCTCTCTGTCTCTGTCTCTCTCTGTCTCTGTCTCTCTGTCTCTGTCTCTCTCTGTCTGTCTCTCTCTCTGTCTCTGTCTCTCTCTCTGTCTCTGTCTCTGTCTCTCTCTGTGTGTCTCTCTCCCTCTGTCTGTCTCTCTCTGTCTCTGTCTCTCTCTCTCTCTGTGTCTCTCTCTCTGTCTCTCTTTCTCTGTCTCTCTGTCTCTCTCTCTGTCTCTCTGTCTCTGTCTCTCTCTGTCTCTCTCTGTCTCTCTCTGTCTCTGTCTCTCTTCTCTCTCTCTCTGTCTCTCTGTCTCTCTCTCTGTCTCTCTCTCTCTCTCTCTATCTCTCTCTCTCTCTCTCTCTCCCTAGAATCCTAGAATCTTTGGTCTTCTGCCTTTTTCTTCACCCCACTGGAATCTTCTTTCTTTTTACCACCTTCTCCTCTGTTCCTTCTTTCTCTCTACCCTGCCTTCTGTGTAGACCATGCATTTTCCCTATTTGGAGAAAAGACATTTTCCCCCTACATCAAGAGTCCTCTCTCTCTAGGACTAAGCCTGAGACACACACCACACACACACACACACACACACACACACACACACACACATTTGCATACATGCATTTACACATTTGCACACATTTACACACATGCACTCTCATTCACACACAGACACATGCATGCACTCACACAAAGACACACACACTCACATACACTTACATACACACAAACACATGTTCACACACTGTAGGGGAAGCCCA
>NC_022032.1:8329761-8340532 GCF_000317375.1 Microtus ochrogaster
CACACACACACACACACACACACACACACACACACACACATTTGCATACATGCATTTACACATTTACACACATGCACTCACATTCACACACAGACACATGCATGCACTCACACAAAGACACACACACTCACATACAATTACATACACACAAACACATGTTCACACACTGTAGGGGAAGCCCAGCCCAACGGGGGGGGGGCGTGTTCGCCTTGGGCTAATGTTTATATATAAATCTGGCGGGCATGAGCCCCACCGGTCCCTTTTGTATTTCCTGCCCATCGCTGGATCCCTGGTGTTGTAAGCTATCCCTTCATTAAATTTTGCTGTTTCATATTAAGCTAGCCTGGTTATTACGCCACATCAACACACAAGGATATGGGAACAAAGATTAGATTATCACAGGCCATGGGACATCTTTTTCTCACCTCTAACAAAGTCTGTGAGGACAGATCAAGAGGGATGAAATGCTAACCTCTACGAACACCATCTCCATACCCCCCGACCTAGTGAGCACACATACGACAGAAGTCTTCCTAACGGTCAGATGCCTGAGAAGGTGGACAGCAGCAGAGAGCGAGGCGGGCACCTGGATGCTGGCAGAGCGGCCTTGGGCAGCTTCAGACCAAGCTTACTCACTCTCTGTCAGTGATACCTATGGTGTCATTGCCATTCTATCACTGTCAAGGACACCAGCAAAAACCATCTACCTTAGAAAGCTACTGTCCCCTTCATCCCTTCCGCTCTCTCTCTCTGTCTTGTATCATTCACACATCAAGCCATCTCCCGCCCCCCCAGCTATCCTCATGGCTCCCAGGGTCTTTCTGGAGCCCAATGTGACTACTTTCATCTCTGTTCTGATCATAACTGTTTTAGAAGTTCTCTTCCATGACTTTCTTTTAGATTTAAAAAAAAAAAAAGAGAGAGAGAGAATAATAAAGTCAATAATTCAAGCCACACACACACATTTTGAAAACTGTATAGCTACATATCAGATTGGCAGCTGCCCATCATTCTACTGGCATTCTCCCACCTTCATACACCCAATAGAAAAATCATGCAGGGAGCATATTTTCATGTTAAGATGCATATCACAGGCATTCTTTCTCATAACTGGAAACGCTACAGTACTGTCTCATACAACTGTATTTTAGTTTAGCAAATCTTCCAGATATGAGTTCCGAGTACACAAAACTTCTTGATCTAAATCTTTGTATCCTATGCAATATATACATATATATACATACATATGTATATAAATGATTATTACATACTATTGAGTTACTTCAAGTAATGTCACACATGCCTACTGCAAGCACAGATGGGTATCCCACTTTTCAACTAGGTAATGAGAATATACTCTTGACTCCTCTACCACCATTTTTCTTCACATTGATTTCTGTTTTATCAACCGCCAAAGTTACTTTCCTAAAAGAAAGAAAGGAGATCATACACTTACTGTATGACAGAGATCAGTCAGATCACTGTAGTCATAAACTGACCTTAATCTCCACCTAGATATTATTCTCTCTTTGTACATTTTAGAGTCCTCACACCAAGAACATTTGTAATTAAATTTTACAGGTGCTTATGCCAGCATACCCTGCCTACCTCCATCACCTTCCTGCAACCACCTGGCTTCAGGATCCAGTTCCTTTGTCTACTTTTTACTACATTTCATACTGCCATTTTCGCACATCTGAGGGGTGTTTTTCATGCGGATTTGCAACTTGTCGTGAATGTATTTTTTTGTTTGTTTGTTTTTTTGTTTTTCGAGACAGGGTTTCTATGTAGCTTTAGTGCCTGTCCCGGAACTAGCTCTTGTAGACCAGGCTGCCTTCAAACTCCCAAAGATCCTCCTGCCTCTGCCTCCCGAGTGCTGGGATTAAAGGCGTGCGCCACCACCACACGACTGTCGTGAAGGTATTTATAGATTTTCTCTCTCCCCTACTATACAGTAAAAATTTGAATAAAAAATAAAATCAAGCTGCTATCCTATTGGAGTTGTTTTTGTTTGTTTGTTTATTTATTTATTTACGTTTTGGGGGGCTGGCACCCAGATCCCAAATAAATAAATAGAGAGTTGTTCTTATTTATGAATGCCTGGACTTTTGCTTGGCTTAATTTAAGCCAGGTTTTCTAGCTTAAATTATCCCATTTATCTTTAACTATATTTTGCCTCTGGGCTTTTTACCTTTCTTTATTCTACATATCTTTCTTTCCTTCTGTGTGACTGGCTGTGTGGCTGTGTGGCTGGGTAGCTGGCCCTTCCTGTCCTCTCCTCTCCCTCTCCTTTTGCTCCTCTTCCTCTCCTGAGCCTAGATTTCTCCTCCTATTTATTCTCTCTGCAGGACAAGTCCCACCCGTCCCTCTCTTCCATCTATCTATTGGCTGTTAAGCTCTTTATTAGACCAACCAGGTATTTTAGACAAGCAAAGTAACACAGCTTTACAGAGCTAAACAAATGCAACATAAAAGAACACAACACATCTTTGCATCATTGGACAAATTTTCCACAGCATAAACAAATGTAATACATCTTAAACTAATATCCCACAGCATCCCACCACCAAGAGAGCAGATGGCTGATACAGTAATGATTACGATCTCTGACTAAATGAGTGTGAGGTGTAATGGTAAAAATAAAACACTGCAGGTCCCGAGTGGCGGCAGTGGGCAATGGAACACGAGGGGCAGTGAGTCCCAGGCAGGGGACTATGGGGACAGGTGAGAGACAGAGTCAGATAGGCAGGCCATGCATATAGGGAGTCAACACTGGGATGAGTTTGCGTCTGCAAATAGACCTTACTAAAAATCAGCCTCATCGTCCCTCACTCTCCAGAAATCTAATACTTTCTCACTTGCCTGTAATTTTTTACCCTCCGAAGGGAAACCTGCTTTCTATTGCTAAATGGGTATAAATACCTCACTGGTCTGACTTTTTCCACTTCATTTCTCTTATGCAAACTCTTGGGCTCCTGCAAAGGAAGGCTTCTTTTCTTGCTAACCTGTCTTTAGTTATTCTGGTCTTAGGGAAAGCTGTTCTTCCCCGCAGGAGGTTTTGACAAAGAAGGGTTGGACTGCTTCCTTGCTCAGGGGGCTAGAGCTGACATCAGCTGATCTCTACCAGAGCCAGCAATGATAAGAATTCCTAACAAGCGAGCCCCTAGCTGTCTGCACAGGTCTGATCAAATGGGAGCGGTTTGAGTCTTTCCTTGCTCTTTCCTTTCCAGATTGAAGTTGACAGGAGGAAAACGTGCCCAGGGGCCAGTTCTTTTGGCTATTGAAGCTCTTGTGATTTTTGGCTCAAGGACTTTTGCTTAATTCTTATCTTCCTACAGACAGCCACTGTTTTTTCTTTCTTCACTACCTTTGGTGTTGTTTGTCCTAAGGAGGAAAAAAAAAAAATCTACGGTCGAATGCTGGCACAGGGTTAGAAGACTATGGCTCAAGCCAGTCTGAATAGTCTGGTGAACTGAAAGTCCCTGTTACACTGGCTTCTCTTTGACACAGCCTGATGAGGATCACTAGCACCACAACACAGAGATGGCCCCCTTCCTGTTGTGGAACTTGTCTTATGCCACAGAAGGGATTTCTGTCCCTGTGCTTTTGCTTATGAAGATCACAGGTTGTTGATCTCAAGTCTCAAGGTGGTTAGGAAAGAAACTGAGGTAAAACTTCCCATCTGTACGAGCAGTTGATGTCTCTGTCCCACGGCCTCATCACCACTCAGCAAGTCTCTCACACTGTCACCTGCCAGTATTGGATCAGGACACTTTCATAAGGCCCCACATCAAAGAGGGCCATCTCTGTTCTCCATCTTCTCCCCATCTTCCTTCCTCTCCTTCATTCTCCCTTTCCCTCTTCCAACGTTTTACTATGCAGTCCTGTAGCCAGGCTTGCAACACAATCATATTCCTGCATCAGCCTCCTAGGTGCTGGCATTACATGGGTGTGCCACCATGCCTGTGTCTAGCCTTGGGAATGACATTGGATCACAGGACTAACTCTTCCACATCCTCTTTGAGAATATCTCTGTGTCCCTGATTAAAACATAGAAACCATTATGTGTTTGGAAGTATAATAAACTTATCAATGCCCAGATGATGATGATGCCTTGGGCTTCCTCCCTAGATGAGGGGTTAATACCACACTGTTCCACTCCTCCTAATTTTAGCTTTTTAACTATCTCTGACTTGTGACTGCTCATTGTCACTGGGCTATTTTACCTCTTTATAAATTCAGTCCATGTTTTTTGATCCGAACTTTGTTCTAGTTATGTGAGATGGCATTACCAATGGCCAAATTGCCCTTTCCCTAAAGCCTGAAAACTTAAGGTGGAAGACTTGATATTGCCCAGAACACTTTAACATCACCATGGTTTGAACCCCTATAGAACATGTTCCTTCCTACCCCAGGAAATACCCTCAGCTGCGACTGCTCAGTCATCCCCAACCAGCACCTCAACACTCAGCAGGCCCAGTCTCTAGAAATCCTGCCTGGCTGCCATGTGGACCCCAAACAGTACCAGCCTGTTCCAAGCAGTAGTCATTGTTTTCCTTTTCTTTCCGCAGAAATGATCCCTTATGAGTTCCCTACTGCTCATACAGCTAAAGGTCAAAGGTCAGAGGGCCCCCATCCCCTCCTGCAGTCCGCTCTTGAAATGAGTTAGTTGTTTAACTGGACTCTCCTATTTCCAGCACAGGGAGACTGGCCAAGATGGATGCAGACACACGCTTCAGTTTTCCCCTTTCTGCTTTTTGGCTCTTCCTTCCCCTTTAAAGCTTTCTTAACTCTTAACTCCCTCTCAGTCCACTTATAGGGCTGTTTGTTGCAAAGTGAAGCTTCAGAAAGTTTCAGATTGGTAGCAGTGACGGGACCCCTGGCGCTACTCTAAGCTCTGCCACGCGAGCAGAAGAGTTATGTTGCGCAGAAGGAAGAAGTGAGGGATGAATTTACTTGTGTATCTGAGAGCAGGCGATGTGTTTCCCTTTAAGGGGCTGCCCTCTTCCCTCCAGAAAAAGAAAAGAAACTATTATCAAAAGGAGGTGGACACACAGGTTATTAGGAATAAACAGATCTTATTAAACACAACCCTGGCCTCCTCTTACTTCCCCAATTTATTTTCTCATCAGTTCCTATACTTTGTCTCCTGCTGAGGCCCAAGCTCTCCTACTATAGTTAAAATAAGAATGGGCTGTAAGCCTCCTAACCACGCCACTCCGAATTTTACCTATTTTCTGCAAACTCTCTTGCATAGATATATTGATGAAAATGTACTTTTATTCCTCAGTAAGTTCATTTTTTGCTTTGTTGCTTGACTTAATATCCTCTAACTGATGAAATTAAAAAAAAGAGGGAAAGCTATTTTCTTCCCACTGTCTATCACGGAACTAATGATATATGCACGCTTCTTCTTTGGAAAGCTGTAGGCGACGTGGATTAGAGAAAGGTTAGCTGCGTGGTTACAGGGGTTTCAATTTTTATGCCCAGATGTCTTGAAAACTACATATCCTAAGAAATGATAATTATGCAGAATTTCATGTTCCTATCATTTGAATTTTATTTTAGAGGTCAAAGGTGAATACCATACAGTGTTATAGTACATTAAATGTTAAATTCTTTACACCAAGAGTCAATTTTTATGAAACTAATCAGCAAAGTTCAGTTAGCAGAGCTCAAAAATGTTTGTATCTGGACATCTGAGCTGGGAAGAGATGGATTCCATCCTTAGTCTGCTCTGCTAGCAGACTGTAAGTCTGGGCAACTTACTGTGTCTCTAAATCTACAGCTTTAGGTGTAAAGGAGGGTAAGGATGCCTGCCTACTTTTCTTATACCACACAGATCACGATAAAGATCAAGTGAGATGGATGAATTGAAGGGAGCTTGGATTTATTGATTAAGTGTTGAAAAGAACTTAGCTTTAAATACAGAAGGGAGTCCAGATTTGTGAGCTCTTTCCTGTATTTTTTCTGTGTGTATTTAAATATTACTAATAATGAGCCCGTGGGTTCTAGTATAAAGATAAAACCTAAAATAGGGCTGTGAAGAATCAAATGACAGAGAACTCCACACGACTCATTCAACTGTCCTCCACCCCCTCCTTTCTAATTTTAAACGAATTCTTCTGAACAATATCTAAAATGTTCTGGGGCTTCCTATGGTGAGTTAATGAGATGAAAATCAGTCAGGTAGATAACAAAACCATTTCTTTTCGAACATTACTGTCTTGTTAATCACTGGTTTGAGGAAAAAGATAGTATAAAACAAAAAATACCTGCCAAGGAAAGGTATATCATATTGGAGAGTTTTGATAGAATGTTCAGGACTTTTTTTTAAATAAGAAACTGAACACTTAACAAAAAGTTTCCTTCCTCTATTATAGATTACTGCAAAGTAAGAATCCAGTTTCTGTTCCCGCTCCTTCTGAAGTACACATAGAGGAATTCTTTTAGATAGTCATGAATGCATTCCTATGGCCAGTCTGCTAGATGCAATGACTGTGTCCCAAAATAAGTGGCCTGATGCGTTACACCAAGAAGACCTGTTTGACAAACCAACACAGTGCACACATGGGTATGAGGAAACACCCTGGTTGTTGTCAGTTGCAATCAGTTTTGCCAACTGACCGTTTCAGTCCTGAAGCAAAGAACCGAAAAGGAAGACTTCAGAATCATAGAAGGAATGGGGTTTTCAAACTTTTAAATTTTGTCTGAACCATTTCTCATAAATTTCTTTGTCTATGTTTCCAACTCTTAGAGAATATTTGGTAAGAATACAAGCTACTCCTAACTAGGAATTATATCCTGATCCAGAAGTGTTCTTCTTATTGCAAACATTATATTGGACAATTAGGAAATGGGGTATATAGAACTTACTCCTCAGAATACTGAAGTTTAATATATAGATAAAAAAATAGATATAAAGGAAGAAATTTGCCCAAGGCAAAAAATTCAGTTTGAATATAAGTGAACATTAGCTTTCCTACATTTTTATTTTTATAAAGAACTATAAGTTTTTGCCTGGCAATCTTGTCTACTTCCCCTACCCAGGAGGATAGCTATATGTTTTTCTTTGGGTTCACCTTCTTATTTAGCTTCTTTAGGATATCAAAATATAGACTCACTGACCTTTATTTGTGTCTAGAAACCAATTATGAGTGAGTACATCCCATGTTCATCTTTTTGGGTCTGGGTTACCTCACTCAGGATAGTATTTTCTATTTCCATCCATTTGCATGCAAAATTTGAGAAGTCATTGTTTTTTACCGCTGAGTAGTACTCTAATGTGTATATATTCCACACTTGGTGGGAGGGGGGTAAGGGGAGATGGGGAGAAAAAAGTGAGAAGGGTAGGATGGGGAGAACTTGGGGCAACGGGATGATTGGGATACAGGAAGGTTGGATAGGGGAGCAGGGAAGCACATATCTTAATTAAGGGTGCCATCTTAGGGTTGGGAAGAGACTTGGACCTAGAGGGGCTTCCAGGTGCCCAAGGCGAGGTCCCCAGTTAGTTCCTGGGGCAGCTGAGGATAGGGAACCTGAAATGATCCTATCCTATAGCCATACTGATGAATATTTTGCATATCACCATAGAACCTTCATCTGGCGATGGATGGAGATAGAGACAGAGACCCACACTGGAACACTGGACTGAGCTCCCAAAGTCCCAATGAGGAACAGAAGGAGGGAGAAGATGAGCAAGGAAGTCAGGACCAAGACGGGTGCACCCACCCACGGAGATCTATTGGGAGCTCACCAAGGCCAGCTGGATTGTGACTGGAAAAGCAGGGGATAAACCCGGACTCTCTGAATATGGTGGACAATGAGGGTTGCTGAGAAGCCAAGGACAATAGCACTGGGTTTTGATCCTACTTCTTGTTCTGGCTTTGTGGGGGCCTAGCCAGTTTGGATGTTCACCTTCCTAGACCAGGATGGAGGGGGGAGAACTTTGGACTTTCCGCAGGGCAGGGAACCCTGACTGCTCTTCAGACTCGAGAGGGAGGGGGAGAGGAGGGGGGGAGGGTGGGAGGAGTGGGAGGCTGGGAGGAGGCAGAAATTTTTTTTTCCTCAATAAAAGAAAAAAAAGAAAAAAAATAACATAAAAAAAAGAACTATAAGTTTCTCTGCTCCCCTCCGTCTCTCCCCTCTCCTTCAACTCTTTCCCAAGGTCCTCATGCTCCCAATTTACTCAGGAGATCTTGTCTTTTTCTACATCCCATGTAGATTAGATTCATGTATATCTCTCTTAGGTTCTTGTTGTTGTGTAGGTTCTCTGGGATTGTGATATGTAGACTGGTCAATAAAATCAATAAAAAATGTATTTAAAAAAGAACTATAAGTTTCTACTATAAGTGCTTTTTTCTAGGTCCTGAGGGTGAACCCAAAGCCTCATGCATGCCAAGAACATGAGGTGTAGGCCTAGGCCTAGCCTTATCTTTTATATTGTTTTTTGTTGCTTTTGACCGTTCTTTCGGCCTCCATAAATGACCACTTAAATTACTTCAATTAATTTGTTATCACATCTGATTGTAATATGGTCACAATTGATGGAGAATAGGTCTAGTCTTTGATCATCCTCCATATAAATGAGTCATTTGCCTATTTTGTCCTGATAGAATTAAATGGGCCACTTTTTCACAATTATTTCAAGAACATAAAGAACAGGTTAAAATAGGGTACACAATTTGAAAATTCAGTTTTATCTTTAATGGGAAAACTTCTGGGAAAAATACATCAAAATGCCCCAAACTTTAAGTGGACTTTGCCACTGAATCAATAAAGATTGATTTGTACTTTGTACTTTCTGTATGTTCTACAGTAGACGTGTGTTACTATTATTATTGAAATCCATCTGTCTGTCTGTCTGTCTGTCTGCCTGCTTGCCTGTCTATTTGTCTGTCTGACTACTGAGCCAGCGCTTTGCTTTATTGCCTCTGCTTGAGCCTCCTATATGTTGCGATCACACATGGGCATCATCACAGCAGACAGGAAGTCAGGTTGATAAGGGACACTGGTCCACAAGCACCTTAAAGGTGGGGACAGCTCTTCCCAATACAGTATGATTGAGAAGGTCCTGTTAGCATAAAAGCCACATGATTACAGCACAGCCTTTGTCACCAACAAGTATCATTTTCTTGCAAACGCCTTCTTCTCATAAAGTGGTAAGTTTTATAAGGATAGAATCTTAGGATTAGAGGGGACCTCAATGTGTCTCCATTCCAGCATCATTGGGAGTGACCCAACCTGAACCTGAAATCCTCCAACAAATAGGGAGCTCATTACCTTTCAAGTCAGCACATCCTTACAACTTACAGCAAAATCATTTGGTCTATATGCATTTGTTTAAAAGTTTCTTGAAAGCATAAAAGTAACTTGGAATGAGTTTTGTTTTATTTTTAATAATGGCCCACTCCGCTCTACTCAAAACCGTGAGTTGTGATAATTACCACAGGGAAGATTGTAGAATTGAAATTTCATATGAAACGTTTACAAAGTTGTAATGGTGTCTCCACCGAATTGGCTTCCCTTCTGTACTACTTGGTTTTTAACTAGATGAAGCCGCAGGTGACAGTCGTAAGCCCCCTTCTAAACCACCGAATTACTCCTTGCATTTGATTTTAAGCAAAGAAGAAAGAATTGAGCTACGAGCATCTTAAGAAGTAGCTATTTGGGTAGGGTCATTTGGAGTTTGTTATTTCTGGAATGGGAGATGATTGTGAGGAAGAGGATTCTCCCGGGGAGCAGTTCAGAAAGCACCCCTAATCTGTGTGAGCCTAGGGGCGCCTCCACTCAACTCTGCGTTCTCTCCTCCTAATGGGCTCAGCGTCACTAGGCTATCGCCTTTTGAGATTCTTTGAACACAGTGAACAAGAAAAGAGGCTCTGCTCACAATGGAAGCCCGGAGCTTTCTTATTTCTGCAGTTCCTAATTTAACAGAGAGAAAGACACTTAATTACCCCCAACTGGGGGATGAGCATAGGGGTGCACTGAAAGTCACTTGCAAAAAGGTTTTCCAAAGCAATGCATCTGGCCAAGGTCGTTAAGTTCTACGTTTGGATGCAAAAGCTGTTTTAATTAGCCCTCCATCCATACTTTAGTTTTTAACTTAAAAAACTGTGCCACTGTCTAAGATATGTTTCAAAGTTTTATTTCTACTGTTGACAAACACTGCAAAGAACTTAAGCCTCATAACACTATCCCTCTACTGAAAAACTTATTAAATTTAATAAAAATGTAGCAACAAAAAGATGCCTAAGTGGAGGGCAGAAAAATTCTTTTTGTTGTTTTTTTTATTAGCTTATATTATTTATATAAAATAAACATAAAATAATAGGCTTTGTTATGGCATTTCTTACATGTATATAATACATTATGATCATATTCATCCTTATTATATCTTTTCCTGTGAAAAGTTCCAGAGAATTAGGATGGTAAGCATGAGACACTGGAAAGAGCCTAAAGAAAGGGAAAAACCAAGCTGAAAACAGATGTTAGCACAGCCGAAAGAGTCAAGGTTCCTTTAGCAGCTCTCAACCTTCCTAATGCTGCAGCCTTTTAATGCAGTTCCTCATGTTGTGGTGACCCCCAATCATAAAATTATTTTTCATTGCTCCTTCATAGCTGTAATTGTGCTACTGTCATGAGTTATAATATAAATATCTGTGTTTTCCAATGGTCTTTTAGGGTCGCAGGTTGTGGGAAGTTCTGCTCTTGGCAAATGTCTTGGGTTCCTGTACGTTCTTCTCTGTGCAGAAACCCTTGAGTGTGAATT
>NC_022032.1:8341054-8345726 GCF_000317375.1 Microtus ochrogaster
CGGCAATGGGAAGGAGCAAAAGTCGATGGAGAATATTGAGAACAAAGTTCAAAACTTACCAGGCGAGGTCAACTGAAAGTCAACTGTCTGGCAGCCAGGCTCTCACCCAATACCATGACCCAGCAAGTAAACAACTCAGTACTACAGGTCCCTGAGCCCTGGTAGAGTTTGCTTAGCCCTAGAGAGTCCGGTGTTGGGTCCTGGAGTCATGAAGGCGCCTTGCTATCTGTGACTATTTGCGGAGAGAATTGCTATTTTGTGTTTTAACTGAAGTTTCCCATGCAAGTGGCATAAAATTCTCTGAAGAGTAAAAGTGAAATAGTTATGGGGATTCCATACAGAGTGTAGCCTGCGTACAATACATATCATACACTGCTATTTTTACACAGCATATTTCACTAGACACAGAGAACGGAGGTCAGCTATCCATCTTTTAAGATAACATGCTGCAGTAAAAGCATATAAAGTCACAACCCATATTATTTTATAATTAAAACCAAAGATAGTCCAGCTCTCATGCGCCCCCTTGGCTTCAGAAGCAGCATGGAGAAAGCGACTCAAGATCAGTAAGTCGCTATCATAGATCCAAGTGTATCGGGGTTGGTCTTCCTCTGGGAAGCATAGCACTCATTTCCGTGAACATGAATCCTACAGATGTCTATGACTGTGACATAGACAGCATTCTCCTTTAGTACCTATGCAGACAGTAGGCCAGCTACTTCTGTATCATAGCGACCAAAATACCCAATAGAAACAACATAAGGGAAGACAAAAAACCTGAACTCAGTTCATGGAGCATGTGACTAATGCTGCTCACCTCACAACAGCAGGAAACAGAGAGCAAGGACAGGTAGCTTGCAAAGGACCCTCCCTAGGCACGAAATAGCATCTACGCCCTACTTTCTAAGGGTGTCATCACATTTTTAAATGATACTGCAGTCAGAGAACAAGACTTCAAAACATGAGGTTGATGTTTGTTTATTTGTTGGTTTGTTTGGTTTTTGAGACAGGGTCTATCTGTAGGTCGGGATGTCCTTGAACTCTCTTGAAATCTTCCCGTCTCTGTCTCCCAAATGCTGCGATAAAAGGCGTGAGCCACACAATGCCTGGTCACAGGCTATTTTTGTCAGTCAGATTCAAGCCATGATAATTAGTCCTGTGGTCCATTCTAAACGAAAACATCCAGGCAGAGGTTCTCTCTTACCTGATACTTGCCCAGTGATACAGGGTTAATTGAAATGAAGGATGGAAGTGATGATCTTACTGTATTTGTGTAAGAGAGCATTCATTTTCCTATATCATCCTCATTTCAAAATCAAACATCTGCGTGTTCCTCGCATCCTTACAAATTTTAAAAAGCAAAACATCCTTTTTTACATTGTCAGAGTAATCAGAAAACTTGTAGAAACACTATTTTTTTCCAAGCATAGAAGAATAATATATTCAAAAAGTCCCTTGAATTTTTAAATACCTCCTATTTATGCTCTAATAAAATGAGACTGATTTTCTTGTAAATTGGTTCCTTATGATTAATCCAAGGATACTAATCTAAGATAAATTAGGAGAGGTTTCTATAGTAACTAAAGCAATCGTATTAATATTAAGTAACTGATTAGTTTTATATATTAGACAATATGCCAGGTCTTTTATAGATTTTTTTTTTACTCTACCTCATCTTCCAAGATTTCTGTGAGGTAAGTATAATTAGTCTCACTGAAGGGATTTTCTGGAAAGGGTTGTAACTAAAATTAAGCAGTGACTCCCTGGAGTTAAGGCAGACAAAACTAGCAACCTTAAAACCCTTGGAAAAGCTAACTTGATAATTCTGCATTAGAGACCCTGTCTCTAACAAAGTCAAAACAAGGACTGATCGCTGGGCTTGTACCCAAACCTCCATGTATGCATCGTAGAGAAAAATGCTATTTTATGTTCACATAAATACATTTATACTCACAAATTTATATAGTCACCTACACACAAAAAGCTTTTAAAAGGAGTATATACAGGGGACAAAGGCAATACAGTGTTGAAGAATATATATATATATATATACATACATACATAAAATATAATATATAAGAGAATGTATTAGAAGAAGATGAATAAATACACCATCTGAAGGGCAGATCAGATGGCAGACAGTTTTCCTTTCCACCCTCTGCTTCTACTATTTTGATATGGGAAGTAAAGCAAGGAAGCAAGCTGAGTCAATATTCATAAAGAAATGATGAAATTTAGGGAATCTTGAAAACAAAAAAAAATCTTTAAAATTTCTCAAGACAAATAAATTTGGTCTCTTTGGGTCTTCAGGATTTCAAGTGTCAATGAGCTCTGACGTCATCTCTTTCCATGTGACCAGGCATGTATGAGAAGAGTCCTGCTTCCTTTTTCGGTTCTAGACAAGTGACAGAAGCCACGTGCCACCCAGGTACTGATTAGATGTGGACCAAAGGTGAGCAGCATCAGGACCTGCCAAGGCTGGTGCAGAGCTGCTCCTGCAATCATGGCCTATTGTCTGTTCCTCACTCTCTAGCAGCAGTTGCAAAATTTGAGTGCTCGTCAGCATCACAGGAGATGTTTAAAAGAGGTTCTTGTCCTGGGGCTTGAACTTAAGACCCATGGAAAACACAGACATTTATATTACCATTCATAACAGTGGCGAAATTACAGCTATTCAGTAGCAACTAAATAATTTCATAATGGGAGGGGGGTCATCACAGTGTGAGAAACTGTATTAGAGTCACACCATTAGGAAGGCTGAGAACCACTGGGTAGTTGAATGCTACTCTCATCCTCCTGGTGCAATGAGTCTACGGCATGTGTGAGGTGATGAAGAACTTGCATTTGTGACAAGTCTGTCCAGGAGTGACATTCCCCATAGATTGTAGGTACGATTCCAATGTATTTAGATCTCTAAAGTCGCTTGTGGATAAATACCAAGGAGTCTTTCAATCAGACTTCAAGTGAAATTTTGGAAGACTTCTGAAACATTAATCTTAAATATTAGAGTTCTGGTGATGACAAGATTTGAGTGAGCCAACAAGCTTTTGGCTATGTTTTCCACGGACACATTTGCCAACTCTGCTTCAATGGGAGAATGATTACCAGTTATTCATTTAAACATTTACCTTCCATGACTTAATAGCTTTGTCTGTGTGTCCAGACTCACACAATCTTGATCATTCTTCACCGGGAACACACCTACAGGCCCGCTTTCAGAAATTGTCATCTAGGTCCTGGGCCAGGTCCTGATGTTCCTTTGAACTTGGAAATGTTGCTGTCACCAGATGTCACACAGCTCTGTGATATCTGAGGCTCCCCTGACCTCACTGCCTTTCGACTTCTGCCTTCCTGTTTCATAGAGCCTACAGTTCAGAAAGCACCACAAACCTAAGGTAACCTTTAAACCATTTTCTTGTTGGGTCTTTCCCAAATGACCAGAGGATAATGGCCTCCCATCTTCATGGTTTCGTGTGCTCATACATTCTGCTCATACATTAGGATCACAGTGCCAAGGGAAGGCTGACTTTAACATTCCCCGTCTTATGAAATTCCTCTGATTTGCTTTGGCAATGCATTTACTCAAGCGGAACTTTGGGCACTAGACACCACAGCACGTTTAGTTATGAAACTGAATTCTTTATCATTTAGGAATGTTCATACGAGGTGTTGAAATACATGGAGACCAAATTCATCACATTACATGTTCTTACACAGGACATTAGAAAGTTGGATGGAACAGCTCTCTCAGGAATCAAGAGTTTTAGGAGACAAGGGAGCTTGAGCATGTTATTTTTGCTTTTATTGCAGTTTACAATTGTGAGAATTAAGATGAAATCAGTAACACATGAGTGCAAGGTTGATTGACACTTTGTCCAGTGCAAAATATTTGGATAACATAATGGAGGGCCCAATGATTGGTCATACTACACATGGGATTAAACTAACAACCCAAAAGGCAGGATGCAATAGGGAAGGAAGTACTGAAAGTGAATTTGCCAGCAGGAACCTTTTTCATGGGGGTGAGGCGTGTGGTGCTGTAGGAGACAGCTGTCTGCCGAAATACTCTTCCAATGGCATGCTACAACCCGAAGCATGTGTCGCCTTTGTAGCCTGTGTTGCCTTCAGAATAGGTCTGACTGAAGGTTCATTCAAAATCCTCCACTCCACAAACTTCTGTTGGAGAGTCTTCATTTGCATCTGGGTGAAAGGGACTGGGTAACAAGTTTCCCAAGTAAACACGTTTCCTCTGTGCAAGAAATCCTTGAGATTTTTTTTTAGAGCAATGGTTCTAATCCACGGAAGTCAGTCTGTGTTCCCATTCACACTGTGGGCCTTGCCTTTTGCCTCCAGCAGTGCCGACGGCTTGTACAAGGACTCTAATCCCTAGAGCAGGAGGGCTGGCAGCCAGGAGTCCAACATCCATGGACCGAGAGATGCTCATTTGATTTGTTCTTGGATTTCTGAAATCAGCTGGGTGTTACCTCAGGATTAGCCCAGCACAAGGGCACTGGCTTTTCGTCCTGGAATTAAATGCTGACTTTTGGAAGGAGAACCAGACCTTTAGGAGGGACCCTGAGAAGTCTCCAAGCCATACCATAAAAGGACAAGGACAATGTGGGTCTCTGTCCCTGTCTCCTTTCATCACTTGCTGAAGGTTAATATTCAGGAG
>NC_022032.1:8346646-8349466 GCF_000317375.1 Microtus ochrogaster
AAAAAAGGACAAGGACAACACAAACTCTCAGAAAGACAGCTCACCTTGTCCTCACAATGGCGTATGAAGCCAAATAGACAAAAATGGATTCCAATTCTCTGGGGTGAGGCTGTGTCCTCCAGGAGTGGAAACAGAGTTGTAAGCAGGGTTGAAATCACCCCCCAAGTTTGAACCAGCGGTTTCAGACCAAAATATGGTTTATCTTTTTTTCCCTTCTTTTTAAGTTTGAGACAGTACAATCACCCAAATGCCAGAGGACATCCAAATGTAAATTTTTGTGTGTGTGGAAAGTCAGACATCTAAACACTAAAAACTTTCTTTGCTAATTATGGTTATTTGATAAAAACAGACTCTAGGGATTTTAATAAAAAGGCTCTCTCTTCTCTTTACTCCATGTTTGTTAGGTTCGTATCATTAGTGTATGTCAGACACCTGGCACTGACTATATCCAGAGAAGGGAGCTGAAGCTGAGAACTAATATTAAATTTCAAAACTCCAGAGTACTGGGGAGAGGATGCAGTACAGATTCACGAGGACCTGAGTTCAAATCCCCTGAATCCATGTGAACAGTGAGATGTGCTCACACACATCTGTAACACCAGCATGGTGTACAGCAGAGATGAGAGGGTAGATAGCTCGGGCTTTCCGGACTCCAGTCTAGATCCAGGGGAATTAGGACACACACACACACACACACACACACACACACACAGTCTAGTATGGGGGATATAAAATAAAACATGCACTTAGCCTTTGGAGAGCTCGTACTGCCAAGAAAGGAAAGCACGCAAGCATATGAACAACTAAGGAATGAAACATCGGAGCAAAACCAGAAGATATGTGGGGTGTGTGTGTGTGTGTGTGTGTGTGTGTGTGTGTGTGTGTGTGTGTAAAACACACAATATATAATGCTGGGGACAGTGTCAGGAAAGACTCAAAAGAAGGAGCTAACTACGATTCTGAGAAACTGGGAAAGCCATTTGCAAAGGAACCCACAATTGAGTTAGATCTTACAGAACAAACGGAAGCTTACTTTTAGTCACGCAGCAATGGAAGCCTGTTTTTAGTGACATGGCACGTAGAGAGCAATGAAGTCAAGAGAGAGTAGGTGCCACACAGAGTAACACAAAAGGTCTAATGGACAGAACAGTCCTGGAACATAAGAAAGCCAAGACAATCGGCAGCTTGGCTAGCGGTGCCTATCTATAACCCCAGCATCTAGGAAGCTGAGGCCAGAGGACCGTTCGCTAGGGAACAGATTGGGTTAAGTGAAGAAGAGGAGGAGGAAGTGAAGAAGAAGGAGGAAGAGGAGGACAGGAGAAGGAAGAGGAAAGTGAAGGAGATAATTGTTATCTTTGCAGCATAATATAACTGGGAGATGAGGCAGAATAGATGGCCAGAAACCAGATCCCCTTGAATTCCTTCCTAGCTCAAGGACCTTTTGCAAGCAAGAAGCAGGGTGTTTTAATTATACTGAAATTTCCTTGTAATTATGGCATTTCTTAAATGCTTATTATTTACAGGCTAAGTTTTCATTTCATGCAAATTGTCATCGTTATTGTGTTCTAAATAAGGAAAATTTTAATCAAAACACAAAGCCTAATGATAGTACTTTATGATTTTAATAATACGCAAATAAATGTTTAACTCCCAATTAGAGTTAACAGAAATAAACCAGGCAAGCAAACCAAGAGACCCGTTCTCCACTGAGGATATACTTAGTGGCCAACTGGATAAATGGAGAAGTGGCCTTCCTTGTAAGCCTAGATCAGGTCAGAGACACAGAGATAACACAGCGGTTGAAAGGTTGTCCAAGTGACTCCAAGTAGATTCTACACTTGCTGGGGCACCATGTGCATTTTAGAAGCAACTTGAAGCTAAATTCTCTTAAGACCAATGTTCATGCTCATGTTAACTTTTCGGTTTTCATGCATGTTGTTACAGATCTCAAATGTCCACCAATCAACAGGAAGTTTGGGCTGCACCACAGAGCTGCAGAGAAGCAGGTGGAGGACTGGCCTGGGCAGTAAGGGGGCAGGGACACAGGCCCAGAAGAGACTATCTGGCTTTTGAGTGACAAACGGGGTCAATGAGAGAGAGAGAGAACTGACAGCGTCAGACTGCAACTGAGGACATTTGCCGAGCATTGGGTGGCCTGCACTGTAGGCGGAACTGGCAGGAGAAGAAGTGGACAGAGCGGCAAGCTACATCTAGAGTTTGCATGAGCCTAGGTCAGGCCGACATGAAGAAAGCATTTCACGTGGGCAGAAGATCATTTGAGGCAGAACTGTGAAGGGTAGCACCATTTTCACAGGTCCTTCTCTTCTCTTCTCTCTTCTCCTCTTTTCAACATTGGAAGGAGTAAGTGTGATATATGCCCAACACAAGGGGTTGTAGTGACATCTTTGATTAAAATCCAGGGTGATAGAGGACCAAGAAGTGACTGGGAAGACATTTGTACGGGGGACAAACTGGGGCAGAATCAAAGGACGTTGCATGGAATGCTTTCTAACAATGCAACTGTTCTAGTGCCTTGCATGTGGACAGATGAATGGGCAATCATTGTCCTCAGAGACAATTCCCTGCGGTATAGATCCATGCCTGGCCACCAGGCAAGAGATGACAACTCAAGCCGGTCTGTACTTGGGTTCAGTGACAATAAAGGCCAAGACAGTGAACTAAATGGACTGGAGGATCAGAGAGGACAGTCTGCTCCTGTCACCACCAACACTGCCATGACCATGACAGTGACTACAGCACCCACTACCACCACTGCCACCACACACACACACACACACACACACACACACACACACACAC
>NC_022032.1:8349566-8359399 GCF_000317375.1 Microtus ochrogaster
GCACATACAACGCTGCAGTGCTTCCCTTGGATCATGCAGCTTTACTGTCATGCAGATGTGACTGCCGTGTGTCACTAACAAATGGTAGAGGGTTATTATAGGAAGACATCTGGACAGCCTCGGACTTCAGCGGTTTATCACTCTGTCTGCTCCCAGAGATCAAAAGCATGCCTTGGTGAACAAAAGCACACCAGAGTGTGAAATGGCTTTTAAAGCCTGGCTGTTCTCTAACACTGTTTGGCTTGAAGAATGCCTGGTTGCAGGAGGGGAGTCTCTGTATAGCTCAGTCCGTATATTGTAGGCTGTTTTACCTCGCTGTCCCTTCTCTCTTCCTCATAGTGCCTTCCTGTACGCAGTGCTCCAAGGAAGTGTAGGACCTTGAGCTCACTTCTCTCATTTCTATCTCGGCTACATCCATTTCCTCTTGTCAGGGACCTGCTCTTGCTTTTGCTGTGGACAGGAGCCTATGTTTATCACAGGGTCACTCAGCACTCAGGAGCCCTGCCCTAACTGCAAGCACATGATGCATGGGACACAGACGGCCCAAATCACCAACTTTGGGGCATGCTTCAGTGATAAGCGAAGGACAGCTGGGAAACCTGATGCTGCTTATTGAGGGGGTGGGACAAGCCACCCCCAAGTTTGACTCTATAAAGATAACATCCAACTAAAATCATTGTTTGGATTCATTATGTATCTATCAAAAAGTATATATATAGTCACAACAGACTATATAACCATCAGATGCCTAGTGTAGGGGCAATGATAAAACAGAGGACAAGGCTTGCTTACAACTCATGGAGACCAAGCGCAGCACAACACAGTAGGCTGTTGGGATACTTGTACCTGAATATATTCAGCCCTTTGCCCCCCCCCACTCCCTTTATGGTGACATCACTATCACAGCTTCAATTGGTCAAGATGAAACTATTTAAGCAAATTAGGATTTTTTTCTTGAAAGGTGGCTGTAGACATAATATTAATTGATCATATGAACTGCAAATAGCATAAATTAATTTGTAAATTTTATTTGGTTGCAGGTACTTCAGTCTGCTTATAGTTGTGTGTGGTTGTCTGTCAGTCTTCCTATAGCATTACTGCTTGTCTTGGAAGACGAAGATGGGAGACTATCTCAGAGAATAAAAACTAAACTTCCTGTCTTGCGTTTCAGGACTCCTCATATCTCATGCCACGGTACTCCACCCTCACTAGAACTTGTTGCTTCGGTAGCCAGTGAGCGCACAAACCATATGCTCTTCCACCTTGCCTTCCTACTCAGAGAGAAACCCTCACTTGCTACTGCCTGATGTTTTCCCCTTTCCTCCATCCTCCAACTCTGTCTGCAAGACGACCAGCGGAAGGCCCAGAAGTGTGATAAGCACTTCAGAACTCTTAAACTACTGAATCTTTATTTCAGTTCTTTCAGATTACTGTCAACTTTATATTAGAGAAGAAGAAATCAAAACAGACAGGTTCCCCCAAGGTCCTATAGTTCTCAGTGGTAAAGCAAGATTTGAACCCAGGTTTTCTGACTCCAGGCTTCATAAATGTACCATTGTACAACACTGACTCACTCAGGGTTTATCATCTGTGGACCACAGCAATGGCTTCCATCTTGGTGGCCCTCATGTTTTTTTGATCACTCATTTGACATTTGTTACTTAATGGCAAATTTTGCCTAACATTCTTTCCTTTTTACTTTCTATCTTAACTAATTAATTTCTTAAAGACAAATAATAATTTTATTATTTAGGGGATAAAATACGATATTTTGATGTATACATGGCAGAAAGATCGAATCAAACCACCATATCTATGGCTTCATCTCACTATTGCTCCTTTTGGTGGTGATAACATTTGATATCTGTTCTCTTGGCAATTTTGGATTTCACATTGCATTCTGACACGCTGTCGCCATGTTGTACTTACTTCTAGCTTCCTGAACCCCTGCACCCTGTGATCATCTACATCTTCCCTTTCCCAGACCCATCCCAGTCTCCAGCCCCTGGAGACTACCGTTATACTCTCTGTTGCTAGGGGTGTGGTCAATTGTTTTACTAAACATATGTATAGAAGCCAGATCAGTGCCCACTGCTTCTGGCAGCTCATTTCACCACCCTCGGGCTGGGGCTATGGGTTCTGCTTTTCTGTGTCTTTCACACACATGTGCTCAATGAGCCCTTGCTCAGTGTTTGCACAACTGAAATTCCTTCCTATGTTTTGTGCTACCTCCCTGAGTCTTCCATAATATTGGGGAGAAATTTACATGCCCTTGGTCACCCCTAAAGAACCTATACAAAGTTATTTTTTTTAACATAAATCAAAATAGGAGGCAGAATGAAAATACATAATGTTAAGAAGCAGGAGGATGGTGATCCTTACCACCTGTAAGTATGTGACCCTTGCTCTTGGCAGGCCTTGAGTTTCAACTCTGATGACTCATCTCTTCCTTCAGTTGAGGATTCACGACACCTAGAGCCGGTCTCTTAAGTTATTCTTAAATTCCCAGAAAAGGATGTTTTACATGAATCCATGTGGAGTTGGTGCTTTGGCGGCTTTTCTAGAGCAGGTGGACACAGCCCTTCTTTGTGAGCAGACTCTGCTGCCTCAGAACTCGGCCCAGGACTAGCTCAGCGCATGCTCTGTTCAGGGAGCAGAGCTCACAGGCCCTAACAAGCATTCCTGGAAATAATTTCCAGATTCAATTATATTCCTTGCTGAGGTAAGGCCCCACACCCCAAAGAGGTAGTTTCAGCTTGTGGGCGTCAAAATGAAACCTAAATATATTAGGGATTAGTGATTTCCTTCTTGGCCTCCCAAATATTTGCATCATTTTACCATCAATGGGCAGCTCAGATGGTCTGACCCATGCTGCTCCATTACTTCCTCTTTTGCCTTTATTCACCTGTCGCCACGTGGGTGGGCTCTACTTCTGTCTATATAATAATCTACTTCTTACTCATGGCTCCTGGCTGTTATTGCATTTAATTATGCTATTTGAATTTAGGACAAAAAAGATCTCCATAAAACTCAGGGAAGAATCTGACTTTAGCTTATAATATCAAGTAAACAACAATGTCTATGCACCTACAATCATGACCTCTTAGCATAGTAATTACATAGTAATTTTGATGGTATTATATTAATGTCCTAAACATTTTGAAAATAATATGGACTGAAGGTGATACTGAACACAGCTCATGGCAAAAGTCTTTGGCCAGCGGAGACAGCTCTGGCTCAGAAGTACCTAAGAGGGCCCCCGGCTTGCAAAGAGCCTCCCCCCCCCCGACCCAAAGAAGAAGCCCACTGTGAAAATGTCTCCGTGCTTTGGGGCCGATCTCAGTCTGGCAGCTCATAAACACCATTAGTGTAGACTACTGCTGAGTTATTATGCGGCAGAAGGATGCTTGACAGCTTGGTGGCTCCATGATTCTACTTCTCCTCATTCGCCTGTGTCAAAGTGGCAGCACTCAGTTGAAAGGATGAGGCGGTTTCTACCCCTCCGTTATTTCAGAGGAAGCGTGTGTGTGTGTGTGTGTGTGTGTGTGTGTGTGTGTGTGTAATTTTGAAAACCTTCATTGCAATCTATGCACGTGGAAAATGTTATTAGTAAAGATAAGTCTAAAAAAAAAAGCTGAGCAGAAAAGGAACATAACAGGGGTAAGTTGTCTCTGTGGAATATTTTCCAAAATATGAGCAAATAAAGTATAACAAGTTTTCATTCATTCATTACTCTGCATATGGAGTTAAGGTACACGTGGCGAGCGGCTATAAAGTCAAGTGTAATGCCTCAGCAGGCATGAATAATTCCTACTGCCCAATTAAACTAGTCGGATTTAGTTTCTACTTTTCTGTGCTTTCCACAACAGCGTCCTATCCGTCCACTCAGAAAAGCCATTTAGGTTTTGATCGCAATGAAGATGCACACGGCTGCAAGGTGGTCAACAGTTTATATTTAATGTGTTGGTCCTTTCCAATCAAAGCACCATATTCCAGCATCAAAATACTTACACGCCCTCTTAACAGCTGATTTATGGCAAGTCGATTAAGCTGTGCGTTTCAGGTTTGTTTGATATACGGGGAGAAAACCAGTTCTGGGGAAATGTGGCCAATAACTCTGAACTGTCACATTCATTGGGCTCATTGGTGGTGACGATGGCAAGGGCTCCTTCAGAACCCCGGTGTCAGTTCTATTCTTCCTGGGGTCGACTGCAATGAACTCTCAGTGGTAGCTGCTGACCTCTGACGCCTGAAACCTTGCAGCAGGCTTTCCAGAATGAGAGCACCCTTGATGGCTTTGTTCTCTCCTTGTGGAGACCTTGAAAAGCTGAGCAAACTTCCTAGAGGCCCGCTTCCCGGTGAGAGAATTCCAGACTTGTGGCTGGAATGAATATTTAACTTGATTGGCTTTTTGCTTCCGTGAGCATCAGTCCTCCCATGGAATTGTATTCACATTTCATGAACTCCCCATCCCATCGGCCCCTTTGATCTGCAGTCACTGTCTTTCAGTTGGGCATTTGTCTGCCTCCCAACTCATCAGCCTCCGAGTCCATCTAAATAACGCACTCCACAAGCCCTTAGTGTTCCCCACCTAACAAAAGCTAGATCTGCATGCTCCAGTGCTCCGTGAAAGGCTGTTGAAACCATCAATCTTGCTGGCTCTTGTGGAGGTCAAGACACAGCAGAGACAGCTGGCCAATCAATTAACCAAGAAATGCAATTTGGAACCCAAGAAAAGACTTCTCCATGTTATTCTTTCCAGCAACATAACTGTCAATATTTACAGCAGGCCATATATCAAGACACCAGGGAAGGAGGGGAGATTCTATTATGAGCAGCAAATGCTGGAATTGTTGGTAATTCTCCTGTACTGACACAAGGAGTCAGTCCTACAGAAGCTAGGGATTTCTGAATCCAGATGAAAATGAAAATGTCATATCAACCCCTGAGAGGAATCAAAGAGAGGTGTGTGGTACCCACCCATGAAAGATCGTACCCACCCCCTTTCTTACAGACATCTTGGCTGCCTCAGTATAAGTAAGTAAATTAATTAATATTAAATTAATTAATTAATCTGGGACTAGAGAGATGGCTCAGTGGTGAGTTCTTATTCACGGTTCTTCCGGAGTACCTGGTGTCAGTTCCTAGCACTGCCATGGCAGCTCACAAACGCCTGTAACTCCAGTACCAGAGGACCTGACGCCTTCTTCTGGACTCAGAGACTCCTGCACGTGTGTATTGCTCATGGACTCATGCAGGCTCACACATGTATGCACCAATAAAACAACACAACATCATTTTAAACCAATCTTTGTGGTTGAGCTATGGAATTAAACCTTTTCTGTGACTCTATATTATCAGTTATGTCCTCAGTCCCTGTGAGTAGATAAAGCAGAAGCAGAAATGAGCTCTTTCGAAGCTAATATTCTACATCCAGTTGAGGGCAACTCCGTGTGTTTTGCACAGCGAAACCAGGAGACAGTATCACCAGAGAAGGTCTATGAAGCTAGCTTGTCTGTTTTGTCGTGACCTTGAACTCTTAGGGCCAACACTTGAACATTATGCTTTTCCTTCAGGACCTTGCTTCTTCTTCTATTTCCTCTTGATTTACAGACAGACGGAAATCTCCAATGGAGATGGCTCCTTTACTACCTCTAATCCCACTAACAGCTAGCTTTTCCTAATGACTAATAAGGCTTAGTCATTCGGTAACTTGTGTTAAGCTAAAGAGATTCAAATTAATTGGCAGAGGCTGTATTCTCTCTCCTTTCCCTCACACCTTAACATCTCCTATCCCTTCTTTGGTTAGTAATAAACACTTGTGTCTTCTAAACATCAAAAATACAAAATCCAGAGAGAGAGAAAATGACTAGGATTTTATGGAGACCTTTCAAAAATACGAAATTGTAGAAATACCTGTCGGGAGGTTCATTAAATTACTGAGAATTTACCTTTGACTCTTTACCAGGAGGCTCCATTCCTTCCCTGCTTGTCTTCCATGCTTCTTTAAGGGGATACAAGCAGGAGGACTGGGGTACGGTGGAGGGGCTCAAAGAAGCAATGACAACAAAAACTGCACGAAATGCACACTGCAAGGTATCAAGCTCTCCTACAAACAGAGCAGATGACGGTTTTCCCTGAACCCGAAGTAGACAGTGATGACTGGGCAGCTGACGCATGCGCTTAAACACGGGACCTGAAATAACAGGGTCTCCCGACCGCACTGTGGCCTTTACACGGATTCAAAAGTCCCATCAACCACAGAGGGGAAAAAAAAAAACTGCCTTCAAAAAATGAATGGACTCTTAAAAACATTTCCTTAAGGACTGATGTCAGGAGAAATAAAGGGCAAAGGCCAGGAACTCACAAACAGGAACAGTGGGAGGAACCTCCCCTCCCTCTTTTTATCTATACAATTTCTTTCTTGATAAGCCCCCACGGAAATCCCCAGGGGCTCCTGAAATCAGAAGCATCCCTGGGTGGGAGCTGGAACCTGGCTAGGCAAATTCAGGGTTGTGGCTCTGACAGGAAGGAGTCAGACCCCTGTTTATCGTCTCCATGGTCAAGATTAGGACCGAAAGTGCCTGCAAGGGCCCTGTTGCCCCCTTTTAAACAACACTGACTCTCCAGTTGTCTCGAGAAGCAGCCCTAAAGATGGCTAACAATGAGTTTAGAACAAAACAAAAATAAGTTACAATATAACTGTAATTTAAAACGGTTTATTAGTCGGGTGGTGGCTTTAGTCCCAGCAGAGGCAGGTAGATGCCTGAGTTGAGGCCAGTTTGGTTTACAGAGGGAGGTTCCAGGACAGCGAGGGTTACCCAGAGAAACCTTGTCTTGCTAAACCTAAATAAATAAATAATAAAATAATAAAATAGCTTGCTTATCTAATTCAAGGCAATGGTGCTAAGAAGGCTAATGGAGTCAAGGGGAAAAAAGAGAAATATTTTTCTTCCTCTTATGGTGTTTAAACCAGAAGAGATATTTAAGAGTGGTTGACTTAGGGGAGGTTTCCTTGATTTTAAAACACATTTTTATGTCTTTCTTACCAAAGTCAACTATCCTCAAAAAACTCAGACTGTAAACAGAGGCCTGTCTCAAGTGTTTAGTAGCATGGTTGATGGTGACCAATCACTAATCACAGTGGTTTTATTGGGACTGTTGATTTACAGCAGCCACCAAGAATGAAAATGTGGCACACTGCAAGAGGTAAAGGAAATGCATAGGCTACCGGGGTCCAGGAAAGGGGGTTAGACAATGGACTTCTTTTTAAAGCAGAATCGGGCCAGGGCAGTCCACCTTTCCATGAACTAAGCCCCTGTGATAAGGTATCCTATCGTTGTTTGTGAGGGATCCTATTGTTGCTTAGACAGATAATGCAAAAAAAGCAAAGATAAAGCCATTGATAGAAGTTAAATGGAAACAGACTAATGCCTGCGTGGAAACGAGCAAGGGGAAGAAGCCAGCAGGTGTAGCTGGATTCCAGTGTTCAGACTGCCTGTAAGACCCAGCAAGGTTAGACCACAGCACTGCTTCGTTGGCAGCTTCAGGTAAACGTGAATGCCTCATTGCAGAAAAGCAAACCTTGGTAACAATTAAAACACTACCTTTCTTCATTTCTAAGCTCCTCCTTACTAACAATCAGCAGGCCTATTCCTGCTGAACACAATGGGTAGATGGTTGCGCACAATAGTGAGAGTTGCATTTTAGGCACACAAGATTGTGAAGCAGAGAGAACGGAGAGTGGAGGCTCTAAGTGTGCAGCAGTAAGCTGGCTAAGAAGTTCACCACGCAGTCGTGGAAGTAGGAATTCCTGGTATGTGAGGTGAAGGAGCTGATTCCGGGTTTGTGAGGTGAAGTGTGGCATTGCTCTCTTGTCTTTGAGACAGCACTCTCTTGGCAGGGAGGGCCATGTTGCCAGTGAGTCACACTTCATAAGTATGAGGGTAGGACTTAGGGACAACAAACTCACAGCTAGTAACCTCAGCTCCCACTCACACTTTCCTTCATGCCACGGGGATCCTTGCTTTTCTCCTCCGCTGGGGGCAGGGCATTTATGACAAGATAAGAAGATAAAAGTTAAGGATGAGAAGCCGGGCGGTGGTGGCGCACACCTTTAATCCCAGCACTCCGAGGCAGAACTCAGGAGGCAGAGGCAGGCGGATCTCTGTGAGTTCGAGACCAGCCTGGTCTACAAGAACTAGTTCCAGGACAGGCTCCAAAACCACAGAGAAACCCTGTCTCAAAAAAAAAAAAAGTTAAGGATGAGGAAAACTAGTCTATGGATAAGAATGCTTTCTGCATAAACACAAGGACCTGAGATCGAAACACCAGGACCCAGGCTGAAGCTGGACACAATAGCATGAGTGTCTGTACCCTCAGGACTCCTCTGAAGAGGTGGGAGCAGGGAGACAGGAGAATTCCTGAAGTTCATTGGCGAGCTAACCTGGCTTATGTAGTAGAGAAGCAATACAGAACTGGAGTTATAGGAACTTGTGGGCCACCAATGAGGGTGCTAGGAATTCAACTCAGATCCTCTGCAAGATCAGCTTTTAACTACTAAGCCATCTCTCCAGCCCCCTCTTGTTTTTTGAAAAACAATGCGTGGCTGATTTGTAACACTTATAGGCATTTATGAGTAACAATGAATAAACTGATTGATGTGTACATTGGGCTGTAATCAACTTGTAGTTAGAATTCTCATCATGTTTAATGTGCAGCGTTTCTCGATGACTCACTATTTGGGATGCTGCGGTGGATGAGGACTCTGTTTCCACTCATTTGTGAGGTCCTACCATCGTACTAAGCAAACAAGTGTTGAAGGATGGGGAGATGTCTCCATGGGGAAAGTGCTTGTTATGAAAGCATGAGGACCGGGATACATATCTCCAGCATCCATGCTAAAATATGAGTATGGCAGCGTGGTGTGTAACCCCAGAGCTTGAGGATGAGGACAGGCAGATCCTGGGGGCTCACTGGCCAGCCAGCCTGTCTGAAAGAGCAAACTCCACGCTTAGTGAGAGATAATGTTTCAAAAAATAAAGGGGGGAAGCTTCTGAGAAAGACATTCTGATATTGGTCTCTGCCCTCCACACATACCCACACGGGTTTGTGTATCTTCACGCATGCCATACCACACACACACCATACTACACACACCATACTAAACACACACACACACACACACACACACACACTCACACGGGAGGGGGGGAGGAGACAACTGTTGGCTGAATGAATGACTTCAATTCTTTGTATTTTCTTTGCACTGAGCCCTTATACACTCCTTTGAAAAACGAACTCTGAATATAGAAGTGACTAAACATACATATTGATGGCATGAGACTGGCAACCTCCCTCCTGCAGCCAGCCAGAAACCAGGAAGAAACACAAGCTTAAGCTCTCAAGGGAAGCAAAAGTCCTGTGCCCCGGTAACTTTGTATCCAATGAGCGCATCTCCCCAGCCCAGGTATCCCACGTAGCAGGATGTGTAATGAATGTGGAATGAACGTGCATTGTGTAATATGCCAGTTCAGTGCAATTTAAAGGAGAGTGCAGTTAATGGAGAAACAGGTGAAAGACAGAAAAATTGTTTGCTGATATAAATTAAAGTGGCGGAGAAAAAAAAATCCAAACCAAGAACACTCTCTAGGAGAATTTA
This sequence comes from Microtus ochrogaster, assembly GCF_000317375.1. NCBI lineage: Eukaryota > Metazoa > Chordata > Mammalia > Rodentia > Cricetidae > Microtus > Microtus ochrogaster. Next base: position 8,359,228 of record NC_022032.1, read on the forward strand.
AGGAAATAAAAAGGTGTGTTATTAGAAGAAATGTTAAACAGAAGTTGTACAAAGCCGACTTAAATTTGATAATTTTGAACATAATCTCCGTGGCTGGTGATGAGAAATAGGCTACGAGCTAAGTGTGGGTTGAAGTAATTGGCTTTTTGTTGTTACTGAGATGAAAAGTTGT
>NC_022032.1:8359935-8361432 GCF_000317375.1 Microtus ochrogaster
TTTTTTTTTTTTTTTTTTTTTTTTGACAAGTCATTACAGAGGGAAAGCACCAGGGATTAGGAAGCAGAAAGACTACCATCCCCAGAGCATTATATACACGGGTTGTGTTTATTGCCTTTATAGAGGTGACTGCCCCCACAGACAAGCCAGCTTCCTGGCGGCTTCTGTGCTGGGTCCAGATGTTTATCATTGGGATTTTCAAAGCACTTAATACCTTCGAAGCACTGTGCCCTAGACAATCACAAACAGCGATGTCACCAATCAATAGTCCTGAAAAGCTGGCCGCTATCTGAGGAGGGAAGGAGCCAGACCGTACATCAATGAGGACCTTCCTATGTCACTGACATTTCAAACCCACCTTGAGTGGCACAGCCCCCCCTATCGGCATCTCTCCTTTGGCTTTACTCCTGTTACTATACATGAAGAATGTGTGGTTCAGTACCACGCGGCTTATCTGCATCTTTACCTAAGTATAAAAGGAACTCAGTAAAGCTTTGTGAGTGAATGTGATTTCCATAAATTAACTTCTATGGGAATATTTCTCATGCACGGGAAGTAACTGTCTTAGTCAGCAGCCGTGGGCTGGACATAATGGATGCATGTTACAGGACTCGTTTTGCCCAAGGGAAAAAAAGAAGGTGGAGGGGAGGGGGGGATAATCGGATCCCCTTTGGGCATAGTCTTATCCTGTGGGTGAGTAAGTTCGTACTCAAGCCTCGTGTCAGCACTGCTTCGTGTTTACTTTGCATGTGTTCGAGAAGGTTATGGCACAGTCTTAAAATTTTAGATCTTAAGAATTTATTTCTGTTAGGCAAGGTTAAAAAAAAAAAGAACATTTCACAAAGGCTTGTGAAGCTAAGTTAAACACCTAGAAAGAAGAGTCAGAGCAATCCAGAGGGGGCATGCAGTATGTGCTTTTATGACTTATATAGTAACATATGGTATTGATTTATTATTAGCACTCTAGTATCATTCACACATTAACATTCTAATATCACTATCATATGTGTGGTATAGCTAAGTTACTATGTCTGGTATAGTTACTGGCTCAGGTCAAACACTTTTTATGACACGAAGAAAATTATGCTCAGAAAATATCCCAAGAAAGAGTGGCAAGGCCACTAGACACACCAACCAGGTGACCTATCCACACCATCATCTGCCCCATAGAAAATCCTATTCTACAATGGGGTGGGATGAAAAGCAAGCCGGCAATGTGGCTTAGCACTACTTAGATCCAATCACACAATGCTGCTTTCAAACAAAGACACCAGCAGAGTTTAGAGAGTGTGGTGGTTTGAAAGATAATGGCTTCCAAAGAGAGGTATGGCCTTGCCAGAGTAGGCGGGGCTTTGTTGGAGGAAGTGTGTTACTGTGGGGTTGGGCTTTGAGATCTCCTAAGCTCAAGCTACATCCAGTTGAATGGACCACTTCCTATTGCCTGTGAGTCAAGATGTAAGGACTCTCAGCTCCTGCTCCAGCACCATGCCTGCCAGC
>NC_022032.1:8363776-8440002 GCF_000317375.1 Microtus ochrogaster
GACCTCTATCTTCCCTGGCATATTTCCTTTTACTTTCATCTCTCTCTCTCTCTCTCTTTCTCACACACATACACATGCACACAAAGAATTAAATCTAGACTGTTTATATGAGAAAAAGAAATATTTCTCCTTCTTAATATGATTTATATCAGTTACATTATTTTTAACACCACTAAGTGAACATCATGAATCAGAATTTTAAAAAAAATTGAAAGAATATTGATGATCACTAAGAAAATATTAGAATATACAAAAGATAGAAAAGATAATAAAATGACTTAAGACTCATCAACATCAGTGCTAACTCAGCCATTAGCATTCTGCTTATTAACTATTCCTTCTTTCATTTATTTGTTTTTTTTATTTTAAGTATGATTTTTCTGATACTTTTGGGACTTTTTTATCAAAAATAAATCAATTTAATGAATTATTACTAAAGTTTTTGTTTGGTTGTTTAGTTTGTTGAGTTTTTCTTTTTGTAGAGGGGTGGGAGGATCTCTTTCCTTGACTTCTCATGATTATATTTATGTGGGTCCAGGGGCTGGTATCCTCCCTCTGCAGGCCAGAGGCTGATGTCCAACTCATCTCAACTCAGCTCAACTGAGCTCCACCTTAATCACCAAGGCAGTGTTGGAACCTGGTGCTCACTGTCTCAAAGAGTCTAGCTAGCCCACTTGCTCCACCTATCCCCAGTCTCTGTCTCCTGAATCCTGTGTTCTGGGCAGGACACAGGACCTCCTGCCTTTTCCATGGGCTCTGGGAAGCCTCCAGTCATTGTGTTTCCTGAGAGTGCACTGTCTACCCTGTCTCTCCAGCCAGCAGTAGATCTGACGCAGTCACTTCTGTAATGTTCGGTGCTTGGGCCATCTCCATCATTTACAAATAACACTGGATTAAAATGCTCTTGTTCCTAAAATCCTTTGTATAAGAAAGAGAATATCCTCAGAGTGGTTTCCCAGAAGAGTTATTATTGGACTACAGGATAACGAACATCTGGAAAACAATAATCCATATGCAAAATGCTTGCTGGTATGTTTTTACTAATGCCACTGCCACTGCTATGTACTCTGAGAAATAAGTTGTCTTGAAAAAACCCCTCTTTGCCTTTTGGCATGATTCCCAATGTGAGAAAGCTGATTGGCAGCAATAGGTTGTAAATGTATCCAACAATTTTCTTTTTTTCTGAGACAAGGTTTCTTTTTGTAGCCCTGGATGTCCTGGAACTTACTCTGTAGACCAGGCTGGCCTTGGACTCACAGAGATCTCTGCCTGCTTCTGCCTCCTGAGTGCTGGGATTAAAGACGTGCCACCACCTCCGGCTCCAACAACTTCTTTTAAAGAAGAGAACTTGTTCCAGAGATGGATATCAGGCTGACCTGGTAGTGAAGACACAGAGCTTCCCCTTCCTACAGTTTCCAAATAAGGGGTTGGTTGGAGGTAAAATGACAAGGACTATCACACAAGATGACACTGAAGAAGGAAGCGGCCAGAGGACAGATCAATCCCCTTTGTAAATTCTCAGACTACTCACTTTTAGATGAGGTGGTTTAGGGAAAGGAGAAACAATGAAACAAAGAATAAACCTGTAAGAACCACAGGAGAAAGGTTTACATCCAAAGAGAATAGGATCCCATGCCTTGGACTTTCCACAGGGTGGGGTGCATGGCACTCCCTTAGGGTTGGAGGGGTTGGGGGAAGGGTCTGTGGAGGGAGAGGGAGGGGACTGGGAGGAGGGGAAGAAGTGGGAATTTGGATTGGTTTTTTTTTTTAAGTTTAAAAAAAAAAAAGGAAACACAGGAGGCCAGAGTCATGGCAGGGTGAATTGACAGCTACCAACAGGTTCTGGCTCAGTGGTAATGCTTAAGAAAATCTATGGGCTGGAAAGATGTACCAGTGTTGTACAAAGCATCCAGATTTACAAAGAAACCTCATACACTATTGTGAAAAAGTTTCAAGGAATAAATAAGAGTGTTTTTTTTTTTTTAAAAAAAAAAAAAGAAAAGAAAACCATACATTTTCTAAATGGAAAAAAGTTAAAAAAAAGTTCCCCACTTTCCTTTTCAAATTTTATATTTTGTAAAGTTGTGTTTATTTTATTTTATCTTATGTATATGGATGTTTTGCCTCCTGGAGCTCACAGAGGTCAGAAGAGGCAACAGATCCCCCAGAACTGGAGTTATGGATGGTTATGAGTTACAACACGGATGTTGGGAATTGAACACAGGTCCTCTGAAAGAACCATAGATGCTGCTAACCACTGAGCTATCTCTCTAGGTTTTCTCCCTTCACTCTTTCTGATACACAAGCTGCAGTGGCCTTAACATTTCTGTGCTGTGGAATAATCCTTCTGTACACTGTGAATATGTATTGCTCTCACTGGTGATGTGGGGTTCCCCTCTGTATGCTATGATTACCATTAATGAATAAAGAAACTGCTTTGGACCTATAGCAGGGCAGAACTTAGTTAGGTGGGGAAAACTAAGCTGAATGCTGGGAGAAAGGAGGTGGAGTCTAGGAGAAGCCATGGAGCCACTGGAGACAAACACTGGGAACTTTAGCCAGTAAGCCATAGCCATGTGGTGATACACAGATTAATAGAAATGGGTTAAATTAATAGGTAAGTGTTAGCCAATACAAAGCTAGAGCTAATTGGCCAAGCAGTGATTTAATTAATACAGTTTCTGTGTGATTATTTTGGGACTAAGTGGCTGGGGACAAACAACATTGGTTAATAAAAAGCTGACAGGTCAGTAGCTGGATAGGAAGTTAGGTGGAAAAGTCAAACTGGCAATGATGGGAAGAAGGAGGGTGGAGTCAGACAGAAGCCAACCAACTTCAGAGGGAGCAGGACATGCTGGAGGACAGGTAAAGCCATGAATTATGTGGCAGAAAGTTGTAAGAGCTAATTAGTAATAAGCCTGAGCTATTGACAAAACATTTATAAGTGATATAAACATCAGTGTGGCAATGTGGAAGCAGCTGCTGGGATGGGAAAACTCTGCCTACATTTCTGTTCATAACCCCAATGTCTTGAACTTGGCCAACAGTTATATTTTATAACATTACTAGTTTTGGGAGGGGAGAATCCATGATAAACATGGAAACAGGCTCTGGTTTAGGATTCTAGAGTCACATGAAGCCTAAGCCTAGGCCAGCCAGAGCAGCAATCTCTCTTAGGTTGCTGAGATGGCTCAGTGAGTAAAACTCTTGCTGTCAAGCCTGATGACCTGAATTTTATTCTTATTAAGCCCCATATGGTAGAAAAGTGAACAGACTCAAGTTGTCCTCTGACCTTCAGGAACTGAAGTCAATCAATCAACATGAGAAACTTTTAAAGACCTCTTGTTCACCATGTAGATTGAAGGTTCAGTCTTTTTTATTTTTAATTTTTAAAACAATCTTCCATAATGCAGAAGCTCTTTTTATATATTTAAATTCTCTTTTTAAAGGATTGAAAAAAATCCATGACCAATTGACTAATTTTTCTCCTCCCTCCTTTAGTCCCCCTTGCCCCTCCTTTCTTGTTATATCAATATCATTTTTTGGAACTATAAAAACTAGATTATGTAGTCTATTGACAGCTGGACATGATTGCTTGCTTCTGTTCAATTTCCCTATCTAAAGGAAAGGGCAAATGCTTGTTTTATTATTTTCTGTGCAACTTTTAAACTAGTAGCAACAGGCTCAATAAGTAACATGCATTTTTTATTAAAAGTACAACTTAGAAATATATAACTGTACTTCTTGTTGTATCTTATTCTTGGAAAGATTTGAAAGTCAAACCAGGAGAAAACGAATTGTCTCGAGTCTTCAGTTAGCACCTTTTGTTCGAGGGGTATCATCACAAAATGTTGACTGGGAAAAATGTTGTTAAAACTGAAATCAAGCTTTGGAATTCAAAGATGAATGGGTCCAGTTAGCAAAAGCAGTGGGAAAAGAAGTGTCCCTCAAGCATCCAGTATTCTAAGTGGAAAGCCATCCAGGTTTATTTATATTTGCTATGAACTTGTGAACCCTAACAGGTACTAAGGTCCAGCTCAGAAAGTGGTTTAGCAAGGCTTTCCAGTCTTAAGGATTATAGCTGAAGCCTGACCATGGCCCACAGCTGGCTGCATTTTTGTTGATCTTCATGTGTGAAGGTGAAATACGTTCATTCATCAAGTTCTGTAAGAACTGAGACACTTGCTTAAGTGGTTACAGTTCATAATATGTTACTAACTCATACAAGCAAGAATTCAGGTATGTGTCTGACTTGTTTGAAACTTGATCTTAACCAAAAGGCTGCGAAGCAGTTATGACTTACTTCAGATTATATTTTTCTAACCATTTTTTTGTTTATTCTAATATGTTCGAGTTCGCCTATGGGCCACACACACGGCTGATGGCTCTTTCTCAGAACGAATACACAAAGTTCTCTCAAGGAATTTACATTCTATTACAGGGCAAGATACAGGAAAAGAGTCAACCTCTAAGATATCAAAGCCGCAAAAATGTACTTGCTACATAAATTAGTGTAAGGTTTGTTAAAGTGCAGGGGCGATGCCAGCCTTAGGTGAATGTTTCTCTAAGAACGTGGTCTTTAGTTGGAGCTCTTCATAGTGAGGATACCAGTCTTCTGAAGATGGACTTGCAGGAATTATCAAATACGATCCTCTTCTAGTATCTGGAGAGGGATGTTCCAGGATCTAAAATCTGTGGATGCACACACCGCGCTCTTCCTCTGCAGCCTTTTAATCTGCCGATGTACTTTAAAGCCCCTCTAAATTTCCTACACGACACCTACTATACTATAAATCTTACATAAATGATGATTATGCTGCATTGTTTAAGAAGGAGGACAAGGAAGATGATTCATGCTCTACAGAGATGCAGTAAATGATCTTTTTGATCTTTATTTGAATGAGACTGTGGGTGCTGCATCTGGAGATGTACCAACCGATGCTGCTTATCTGAGCAGGCCATCAACAGCATCAGTCCCAACCACCTATGCATTTTCTTATCCACTCTTGCTTCCTTTAATTTATAAACTACAGACAGTTAGAAATTAACCACAGTAAGAATGCAAACAGGAGTGTAAGGTGTATAACTACAGTCTCTCTCTCTCTCTCTCTCTCTCTCTCTCTCTCTCTCTCTCTCCCTCTCTCCCTCTCTCCCTCTCTCCCTCTCTCCCTCTCTCCCTCTCTCTCTCTGCCGCTCCCAGAATACCCTTCTGCCCTGGACTGATTTTTCTTCCTGTGTGGCGTGAGATGAAGCCGTGCCTGCACAGTGGGACGAAGTGAGGACAATGCTGTAAACACTGTGACACAGAACTGGCCCAGTGTGTGAGGCTGATGGATCACAAGCACTGTGGTGCCTTCACAGATGGTCTAAAAACCGAGAGGGCTAGTGCCTGATTGTCATGCCACAGCTTCTATAACGTGGAAATGGTGGCCAAAGGGACAGTTCCCGCTCCTGCGTGGGTGAGGTGAGAAGCTGTGAGATTTTATCATAACCCTTTAAAAAATCGTAATTAAAAAAAGGAGGGATTGTTCACTTTCTCCATTGATATTTTCGGACTTCACGTACCTGGGTCCTCGGGAAGTGAAACTGAAAGTGAAAGGGGCGGGGCGGGGCGGGGCGGGGCTACTGAACAAAAGTCCCGTGGTCTGAAGGAGTTTGTGAAGAGCAATACAGATGGGTTGGTGGTTTTTAGGTGTGGTAGACAAGTGGAGTGGCAGAAACTCAGACCAAGTAAGAGCAGAAAAGGGAGTTCTGATTTTATTCTAAACAAGGTGAAAAGTGAGTTCAAAGTTTCAAAACTGGAAGGACATGTTCTGTCTAGGTTTCAAAGACATCACACTGGATATTCTAAGTAACTTCATTGGAAGGAACAAACACAAAATTGAAAAAAAAATGACTTCTGAAGCAGCCAAGAGAGTATGATTTGGACTAAGGAGAAGCAGTTATATTGTAGTCAGACGTTACAGAATATGGGGTTGGGAAAGTAGCGAGGGGAAGAAAAAAGCGATCCCTAGGTATCTGGCTTGAGCAGTTACAGTTCATACTGACAGTGCCTACTGAAATGTGCAAGACCAGGAGAAGAGCTAGCTGAAGGCAGTGCCTAGAATCCTGTTGCCAGCATCAAGGTATGGCTGCCTCTTGACACCTATGTCAAGAGGAGAATTGAATCTGTGGGTCTTGAATTCTGGGAGACAGGAATTCAAACTCGAGTATTGGGTGCCATCAGTATTCATAAAGTAAACAAAGCCATCCAGCTTCACGCAATGAGTAGAGAGAATAAGGGCTGCCAAGAGACAGTCAAAGAAAAGAAGATGACTAGCCAGCAAAATAGAAAGAAAACCAAGAGAGACATCCACTAGTTTTGTCTACTAGAAGGTTTACCTCATTCTGCCCTCCCCTTTAGTTGTATTTAGGACAACAAACACACCCCAGAATGAATATAAATTTCTTGGTAATGGTTAATTATCTGAATTAATCAAACTCCACAGACAATATTTCGAATTTTTTTTTGTAATGACTTCTGGGAGAAGGCAGAAAAAGCAGTTCTAATGACTTCCTCTGCTATGGTACCATGAAGACAGAAAGAGGGATGGCCATCTATACACGACAGAAATATATCCAAGTTTGTAAAGCAAAACCTTTAGAGAGAAAAGGCAAGAAGATAGACACCTGAAAGACTTAATTAGCTTTTCTTGGTGAGTGATTGGTTAAATACTTGTTTATGAAATTCAAGCAATCAGGGTAATATCTCTTGTCACACTATCTCTGCACACTGGAGGCCGACATCTTCTATGCAGAGCAGGCACACGCATGAACCTTGTTAGGTCACCATTAGCAAGCACACATACATCACCTCTGTACATACATGCACTAGCTAGACTCTTCCTTCTCTAACTGGACTTTGTTTTGATAAGAAAAAACTCACAAGTGAACAAAATAGATTTCCAAAAAGCAATCGTGGAGTTCCTTCACTAGTATGCCAAGTCCTGGGAGCAGGTGTTTGGGCCAATATCCATCCCGATAAACGACACCGAGGCCTTCTGTTCCAAAGACAAGATTAAAGAAGAAATCTTTCCTTTCTGTTAGGCATTAGAGAAGCTAAATAAGAAGGTGAATCCAAAGACAAACATATAGGCATCCTCCTGAATATTAACCTTCATCAGGCGATGAAAGGAGACAGAGACAGAGACCCAAATTGGAGCACTGGACAGAAATCTCAAGGTCCAAATCAGGAGCAGAAGGAGAGGGAGCAGGAGCAAGGAACTCAGGACCACGAGGGGTGCACCCACACACTGAGACAATGGGAATGTTCTATCGGGAATTCACCAAGGCCAGCTGGCCTGGGTCTGAAGAAGACTGGGATAAAACCGGACTTGCTGAACATAGCGGACAATGAGGACTACTGAGAACTCAAGAACAATGGCAATGGGTTTTTGATCCTACTGCACGTGCTGGCTTTGTGGGAGCCTAGGCAGTGTGGATGCTCACCTTACTAGACCTGGATGGAGGTGGGCGGTCCTTGGACTTCCCACAGGTCAGGGAACCCTGATTGCTCTTCAAGCTGATGAGGGAGAGGGACTTGATGGGGGAGGGGGAGGGAAATGGGAGGCGGTGGTCGGGAGGAGGCAGAAATCCTTAATAAATAAATAAATTTAAAAAAATTCATTGACTATAAAAAAAAAAGAAGAACCACGGTAAACCTTTTTATAAAGAGTAGCTAGTGTAGAGCTCTCCCACCTCCTTGGCTAGGTTTATTCTTACATTTTTTTTTGGTTGTTTGTTTCAGGGTACTGTAAATGGCAGTGTTCCTATGATTTATTTCTTGGCATGTTTCTTATTAATGTTTAGAAATGTTACTGAATTTTCTACATTGATTTTGTATTCTGCCACTTTGCTTGATCATTTTTAGAAGTTTTCTGGCAGGATTTTTGGGACCTCCAATGTACAGCATCACATCTCTATGTAAATGGGGATATTCTGACTTTTTTACCCACCCTGTTTGTACCCCTTTAATTTCATTCTCCTCCTTTATTGCTCAAGGACTGAGTGCTTACAGCACTGTATTGGAAGGAGTGGGGATGGTGAGCAGGCCTGTTTTGTTCCTCATTTTAATTGGGTAGCCCTGACTTTTTCTGTATTCAGGATAACGCTGGTTGTTGGCTGATAAATATATATATATATTTGAATATATTTATGTACATACACATATATTCATGCACATACACATAAATGTGTTATATATATTACACATATATAAACACACATGCATATACATTGTTTTTATTATGTTGAAATATGCTTCCTCCATTCCTACTCTCTCGATTTTTATCATGAATGCATGTTGCACTTTGTCAAAGGTCTTTTGTGCACTTATTAAGATGATCATTTGACTTGTCTTTAAGCATATTGTAATTATTTCTTGACTGACATTGAACTATCTCTCTATCTCTAGGATAAAGCCAACTAGAGTGTTGGGAACGATCTCTTTGCTGTGCAAGATTCAGTTTGCAAGTGTTTTCCTGAGGATCTTTATGGTTATGTTCACTGGGATAGGGGCCTATTCTGTTCTTTTGCTTGCTTGTTTGTTTTCTATGTCTTTACCTGGTTTTGTTCTTAGAGCAATATTGACTTCATAGAAGGAGTTTGGAAGTGTCCTCTCTGTTTCTATTTCTTTGGATATTTTAATACGTATTGATTGCAGCTCTTCTTTGGAAGTTCACTGAAATTCTGCTGAGAATCTGCCTGACTTGAACTTTTCTATTTTTTTATTTTATTAAGCTTGAAGGCTTTTGATTACTACCTCCTTATTTGTTATGAGTCTAAGTTGTTGACTTCCTTTTAGTTTAACTTTGGTGGTTTTTGTAAATCTATAAATGCATCTTTAAAACAATTTCTAATTTAATGTAGTATATATTTTTAGTATTTCCTCCTAGCCACCTAGGTTTGTTTGTTGCTTATTATAATGTTTCCTTGTTCATCTCCAATTCTATTAATTTGGGTCATTTTTTTCCCTTTTGTTTAATTGGTCAAATGTTTGGAACTCCCTTTGTAGATTAGGCTGGCCTCGAACTCACAGAGATCCACCTGCCTCTGCCTCCCAAGTGCTGGGATTAAAGGCTTGCGCCACCACCGCCCGGTGAATTTTCTGATTTTTATTATTTCTTGGCATCTACTAAATTTTTTTTAGTTTCATCTTGTTTTTCCAAATTTTGAGTTGCACACTTGGGTTATTTATTTTTGCTCTTTCTGTGTTTTACTGTAGGTGCTTGGAACTGTAACCTTCTCTGTGAGGACTAGTTTTAGTGTGGCTCGGAAATTTTGATGTGTTGTGTTTTTATTTTTATTCTAAATCTCTGAAGAATGATATTGAGAAAGATACTAGGTGATTTGGAAAGACCCTCTATATTCACAACTTACAGATTTAGTGCAGTTCCAATCGAAATCCCTAAATATTCTTCACAGAAATGGAAAAAATACATACTTAAAAGAAACCTACCGCATGACCCAGCTATACAGCTCATTAGCACAATGGTTCTTAACCAGTGGGTTGCTACCCCTTTGGAGGATGAACAAGCCTTTCATAGGGATCACCTAAGACCATCTGCATAAGAGATATTTGCATCACAATTTACAACAGTAACAAAATTATAGTATTATGAAGTCACAAGAAAAATAATTTCATGGTTGTTGTCAACAGAACATGATGAACTATATTAAAGGGCTGCAATACCAGAAAGGTTGAGAACCACTGCATTAGCCTATTCCCAAAGAACTCAACATCTTGTTTAACAGATGCTTGCTCAGCCAAGTTCATTACTGCTCTGTTCCCCAAGGCTAGGGAAAAAAATTAAAAATACAAACAAAACTAAATGACCTTCAGTTGATGAATGGATAATGAAAATGTGGTACATATACACAATGCAATTTTGTCTAAAGCTGTAAAGAAAAATGAAATAATAAAATTTACAGCTAATACATGTATGGGAGTAATAAATATTATACTGATGATATAACCCAGACCAAGAATGACATATACCCATGTTCTCTATTTGTGGATCTTAGTTCCCGAATTTAAATGTGAGTGTATAACCTGGGAGTAAGAGCAGACACTAGATTTTGATGGGGTGAGAAGGTCTAGAGAGGGAGTATTGGGACAGAAGTGCTTTGAAAGGGTTTACTACAGAAGGGGAAGACTTTAAGAGGGGAGACAGGATTGAGGGCAACACAGAAAAAGAGAGAAGAAGAAGAAATAAATTATGTTAAGAACACACACATTATAGTTGGTATAAATAATGTTAAAGATACGCACACACACAGATATGAAATAAAGTTGGGTACTTGGGCTGATAACGACCCCCCTTTCTATAGGAGACTTAGACTCTCTAATAAAAACTCCACTGCTAGGCATGGGAAGCTTCTCTTCATTTTGTTGGTCGTAGACTCCCCAAAACAATATACAGTATTGTCACTGCCCTTGTTTGCCTCCTAATACATCAGGGCAAAACCCTACTGCTGAAGATACCACACACTTTGTACCCAGGACTTGGACTAATCAATCTAAAAGTGACCTGGAACAACGTCCCTGAGGACTATGCCTCATAGAATCCTAGGGTGTAATTTGAGAAGCCAAGAGAGAAAAAGCATCAAGGATCTTACCCATCTGTGACGCCTATGGACCACAACAGTGACCAACATGGATAGATATCCATCCACAAACATTCAATAGTAGCCTTTACATCCTGGGGAAAACTAAAGGTCAACCAACTGTATTCATGGCCTGTGCAATAGGAAGGGAGCTTGGTACAGCAAACCTCACTAGCAATCTGGTGAAGTCATGGATCCTTGAGGCAAACCTACTACTGCCATTTTTCTAAACTACTGTAACTGCTAACTGCATCCTAAATATCTATCCTATACCCACTGATAGGTATGGCTCTTACCCTTCATCAAAGACCATTACAGAAGGCCACAACTGGTCAAACTGAAGAAAAGAGCTGACTCTGGGTGCCCAGCCCCAACTGACACACAACCCATGTATCTAATGCTCAGGGAACACCGCAGAAATATTAAAGAATCAGATATCAGTACAGTTGCTGGGAAATTATATCTTCAGTAATGACAGGGAACCTGCACCCATGACAGCACAACAATTTATTTACCTCGACAAGTCCAGCACAATGACAGGTCAAACTGACATGCCAATGTGAATGGTGGAAATCTCACAAGCTCCTACCCTTTCATGAAGAGCCACAGGAATCTATGGCTGTTAAGAAATAGGCATTCAGTCTTTCACAGTTCCTATCTCTCTGACATTTTCCAATCCCAAATGGTCAGCCCTAAACACATATACATATGAGCATCAGTAAATAGACCGAGTAGGTTATGTATCTATACCTATATTTGTATCTATCTAAATCTACATATATTTTTATGTTTATATAAAGAAAAAGAGGTTATGAATTTGAAACAGATTAGAAGAGACACAGAAGTTGGAGTTGGGAGAGGGAAGGGTAGAAATGCTCTTCATATAGTACTCATGTACAAAATTCTCAAATGAAAAAATTTAAATTCAATAAGAACAATGAAATCAGGATAAGAACTATGAATATATGTGTGTATTTCCTCCACTTTTTAAGAAGGTCAGTATTCAACTTGCTATTGTGTGGATGAGAAAATATAGCAATGAGGTTGAAATGGCTTGCTTTCAGCAAAGACCTAAACCAAGAAGGGAAAGAACCAATATAAACACAAAAAGACTCATATGTTATGACCTGTTTTGTAGATGGGACAGTGTCTGGCAGACATACGGATGTTCTCTGAGCTGCTTAGGATCATATGAGCCAATCAATTCAAACACTATATATGGATGCTTCACTGTGACACTAGCTACAGAGAGAGACAAACCTGTGAGAGAGAAAGGCATTTATTTTTCATTTATCAGTTAGCAAGTGTTTTCTTCTCAGGAGCTTCAAACAAACAAACAAAATCCCCCCAAACAACAACAGAATCTCTTTTATAAAGAAAGGAAACAGCTGTGAAAAGAAAGGTGAATGATCAAATACTACTGATAATAGGTTAAAACACACTGTTTGATTTTTGTGGAGTAGAGTTGGCCAAGACACATTTTTTTTTTCACTTAGAGAATTGTTTTCTTGTTCTGGACAGGGAAATTCTGAGTCATATACATTGTAAAGTATCTTACATTTTGAAAAGCATAACTACTCGAAGACAATCTGAAGCAATTTTCCCAGTAACGAATGTCACCCAGTAAAACAGTTAGTAGCGTAAAGGGCGTTGGTCGCAAGTGGGGTTCCAGGGCTTCACTGTTGCATCTGTCAAGAGGCGAAAAGAAATACATCACGATCCTGCTGATTGCACCTCTGCTCTGATTGCCCATCTCTTTCGATTATTAACATAATTGCTGTTGAAATCAAGGAATGCAACGCGGTGATTGCTTCTTGATTTTTCAAAAAGCCTTTTGCCTGCTTTCGCAGGATTTCTTCCTATCTCTTGTCTTGAGCAGGGCTTGGCACATTGTTGTTTTGATTCAACTTGGAAATATAATTTATTAGCGGAGTCATTGAAATTAGCAGCGTGTCATTATGTGGGGGCTCAGAAAGGGCTGCAGCGAAAGCCCCAGAGTTTGAAGAGTTAGCTGATGATCAGCAGGGCCCCGATTGATTCCATGGGGGAAGAGTTTGGAATAGCTCTTTGGGGACTGAATTTCAGAAGAGGAGAGGTTCTTGATACGGCACAAATCTTTTGTTTTCTAGACATGTAAATAGCTGTTCACTAGGCAAGGAGCGCTACCTGGCAGGTAGGTGTGGTGCTCGCGCGATTATAAACTGAACTTCCCTACGGTTTCACAGCCAAACAAAGGGAACTATTGAGAGTCAAAGGACAAAGTCTGTTATGCTATCTTGTCAAGGGATGTCAGGGCCTGGACTTAAGTTTTGCTACCTTCTTTTAGAGCCATCCTGGCCACCAACATCTGCAGTGTGTCTTATTGGAAACCAATATTAAGGACACACAACACACGCACACACACTTTTTTAAGTATGTGTGTTTATTCAAGGAAGAGACCTCCCGGTCAGTTGTCCTCATCAGCTTAGACAATGCAACCCAAGTTCAACAGAACCGCTGTATACCCACTGCCCGTACATGCTTCAGCATTACCAGGGAATGCATTTCATTCAATTTCATGTGTGGTTACTCAGGTCAGAGTCTTACTAGGAGGATAGCAGGTTGCTGTTTGCTCCGGAATGTCACTGGTGGGTACCATAAGGCTTTTCCTTCCATACAAATGGAATAGTAACCATAATTTACTGGTCCTATCCCAGCTCTTCCTGATTCACCTTGAAGTCCTTAGCTCTTGGACTGTGGAGAGTCAAACCTCAAGGATGTAAGAATGAATGAAGTCATGACTGAATGTGTATTATTGGCAAGGAAGGACCAGTCTCTCAGACCCTGTGCCCTCGTATCTGGAGACCTCAGCTGTGGGTCCCCACCATCAGGGCCTCTCATGGATGGGGACTCCTTACTGGGAGAGGGAGCATGCGCAGCCTTTCCTCTTGTGGGAGGTGAGGCCTGTAGTGGCCGCTTGCTGTAGCCTTCATATTTTTTTTTTAATTTTTGAGATGATGATATAATTACAATATTTCTCCCTCTTCCTCCCTCCCTCCAAACCCTCCTATCTACTTCACTGTCCTTTAAATCCATGGTCTATTTTTCATTCATGGTAATCACATGCATATACGTATAGACATAGGTATTCCTAAATCTAATCTGTCCAGTCTATGTAAGGTTGCTTGTAGGAATGCTTTCACGGCTGACCATTGTCAGCCAATGGGTACGCTCTCCCCTGGGGAATGCAGCTTCTTCCAATCTCAGTTTTCCTCCCTGTCCTAGAGTTGTTTGTGTGGTGTTAAGTCCCTGGGGCCTTTTCCTGTCACCCTGTTCAGCTCATGTCTGGGCAGGTTGGTAAGACATAGATTTGTTTGTTTGTTTGTTTGTTGAGACAGGGTTTTTCTGTGTTACAGTCCTGGCTGTCCTGGAATTCACTCTGTAGACCAAGCTGGACCTGAACTCACAGAGATCCACCTGCCTCTGCCTCCCAAGTACTGGGATTAAAGGTCTGTACCACCATCACCTGGCAACATAGATATTTTTTAAAAGCTGATTAAGTCAGTAAAATTTTTAATAATTTCTTCTATGGGAAGGCATCTTCAGAGAAAATATTGCTAGCTCTTAAAGAAGGTTCGGTTAGCAAGGGATGCAGAGATGAAGCCGCTTAAAATAGCAATAGCATGGTTTACAAAGAACCCATCCAGTGGGCAATTGCTCATTTCTATTATGGTGCTTTTCCTCCTACAATTTAACTTTAGGCCATCACCTGTGAGGCTCAGGTCTCTAAGGAGGGGGGGGTGTATAAACAAAATAAAACAAAATGGAAGGAGAGCTGTCTTCATAAGGCTTCGATCAATACTCATTCTTTCAGTCAGCATGATCGAAGGTTTGAGGAGTGTTCAGGTGTTCCTGCATTTTCCTCTCTATGAACTGAAGGTTTTTTTCCTCACAGGATTTTGATGAGTACCAAATGGAGTGACACATGCCAATAACAACCCACACAATTTTTAAAGGCCACACGTTAGCCATCTCCAATCTCATCAGACTTGCTTTATAAAAGTTAGTGAGGCTTAAGGTGAGCCCTTCTGAAGTAAAATTCATAGACGCTATTATTTATCTACAAAGATAACTTAAGAATTCTCAGGTAATATCCGCCACAAAAAAATAAGATTAAAAGTAAGAATAAAATAATAAAATTTTTAAAATAATTCAGGAATAATGATTAAGAATGAGATCCATATCTCCTACAATGGCACAGACATCCACAAATATTTTACAGCATCTGACACCGCAACCTGATGTAAGTAAGCCCAGAGGAAACTAGTCTGGTCATTATTTCTCTCAGCAACTGTGAGTATCCGGGAGACATCTGTTGAAAAAATAGTGGGTCTGATGACAGATGCTCTTTGCCTTCAGTTCCCAGTAATGGTGCTGCACAGTCTTTACCATATATACACATAAGACTGCCTTGAAGAAACTGACCCAGAAATAAACTCCCACAGCCATAGTCACTGAGTATTTGAGAAGGGCATCAGGAACACACCTTGGAAGAAAAGACAGCCCGTCCACCCAACAGTTCAGGGAAAACTTCGAGATCCTCCTGCAGAAGAGGGAAACTATATCTATCTCTCTCATCCTGGGCAAAAATCAATTCAAAATAGATCAAAGCCCTCACTTTAAAGCCAGAAGTGCAGCTACTGCTAGAAGAAAACATGAGAGGGAAACACCTGAAGCTAGAAGTGGAGGCAAGAGCCTCCTGGACTAGAATCCAAGAGCACAGGAAGTCATCCCCAGAACTAAAGCACTGGACCACATGAAATGAAAATGTTTCCATGCAGCGAGAGAAATGACCAGCAGAGTGAGAAGATAGTCTGAAGAACTGGAGAAAACTATTTGCCACCTACACTTTCTATGGTAATTGACACCTAGAACACACAGAAAACGGCAAAAATTAAACACCCATCACGAAGATGCTGATCAATAAACAGGCTAATGAAACAAAAGGGATGTTCTTGAAGAAGCATAAAATGTCAATAATTTTTTTTAAATTGATAAACATTAAAACATGTTAAAATCTTTAGTCATCAAGGAAACACATATTAAAACTATTTGAGATTCTATATCTCTCCAGTCAGCATGGTTGTGACAAAAAAAAAAGACAGCAAATATTGGCAAGGCTGTGGAGGAAGAGGAACCTTATCTAGGATGGAGGTAAGGTTCTAGGATGGAGCATTGCATCCATCCACAGGTCCCTCAATGCTCTTTGATATTTACAAGTTAAGTACAGTATTATTACCGTATTATAGATCAGAAAGTAAGCTCAGAGATGTTAAACACCTCCCCAAAGTCATGAAGCCAGCATGCAGGAAAAAGCCCTGCTAGAGGATGCAGGCAAACCTCACGGTGCATGCTTTACCAGTCATCCACAGTGAGATGCAGGAGACACAAGCTTGGCCAGCTGGCTCCAGAAGCAACCAGGGAAACAGCCCGATGCTTCCATTTTTTCTTGGAAGACATCTGCATTCTTGCATTGTATCTATGATTAAATGACAAGCTGTGGGAGCAATGTGACTTACTCAAGTCTCGGGGAAATGTGCAATTCTGTGACAACAGCACACTATGAAAAGATTTGATAGGTACAGGTTTCCAAGTCAAAATGCATTTTATTCACATTCATACAGGAGCTGGGTATCTGAAATGTCAGTGCCTAGGAGATTATAAAAATCATCTCGGAAGGCAGAGCCTGGTCTACAAAGTGAGTTCCAGGACAGCTAAGACCGTTTTACAGAGAAACCCTGTCTCAAAAAACAAAATCATGTTACATAGATGACTGTAGTGATTAAGTGATCATAAATAAGCCTTTCACTTGCCTGATTATCTGCGGGACATGAGCTATGGTGTGAGATGGCACAATGCCTGTCATGTGCACCCTTGCCTCTGCCAGTAGCCCTCCAATGTCTGTGAACAAAATAACCCTGGAAATTGCATGAAGCTATTTAGGCAGATAGCACCCCGTTTAGGGTACTGGGGCAAACAAAAAGCCACTTTTTCAATATAAGGTGTGGAGTTCTAGTTTCCAATAGATGGAGAAAAGAAGAAAGGAAGAAGTGAAATAGAAAGAAAAAAAGAGGCACATGCATATCCTTCTTTTACATCCAGACAGGAAAGAGTGGGTGCAAGAAAGGGTGGCCTTTCTGTTCTTTCTGCTGCCTGCCTTCTCCCATCACACTTTTCCTTCTGAGACCAAACTGATCTTTCAAGGCTACTCAAAAGCCAGCCCTTCCATGGAGTTCTCTGGACTCTGGTCTCCTCAGCCATCAGAAGGGAGATTTCTCTCTTGTCTGGGCCTTGGGAGTGCTTGTTCACCCCTATGGTGGGAAAATGCCCCACCTCAGTTCCCCACCACCCATCCCTCTCTGCTGGCACAACTGGGCTCCCTTGTTTACTGTAAGCATATGGAATCGACCTTTTCATACATGAAGAAATGAGGGGAGGGGGGCTTGAATGCATGCCTTTGAGTATAGAGTACTTTCGACAGAAATCCAATCAGAAAAGCCAAAACAGTTAGTTAAGGGAAAAGCACAAAGGATTTAATTTTTATTGTTCTACTCAATAAACTCCAAGCAGAAACATTTGAAACTTATTATTCTTACGGTATTATGCCATCAATATAAATAAATACTTATTCAAAAAGCTTCTCTTTTTCTTGCTTAAGTTCTTGCTTCTGTGATTCTGTGAAGGCTTAACACAGATAAACTTTATTTCCATCGTGAAAATGAACTAGAGAGAACGCAGCAGCCTTGGGGCCGGGTCTGCCCCTTTTTTTGGCTAATCTCCTACACTACTGCTTGAGCTTGGACAAAGCAAGAAACACTCTGCGCAAGCTAACCTGATGGCATCTTTCAATACAATGTTGTCTATTCCATTAACTCGTTGAGACCCAGGCTGGACGGGACTCACTTTGAAGGCATTGCTTTATGCTTCTGAAATCAACCCTACCCAGGCGACAGAACATGCAGACTTGCCCCTATCTCCCCCAGTGCCACATAGAGAAATTTCAAACTGCAAAGCCTCACGTGGCCAGAACTGAATGTGGATCGCATCCAAGGGTTTCCTTCGAGATGAGAACGAAGCCCCGCCCCACAGTCCCGCTAGGCAGGGATGGACAAACCTGTCTTCCTGAGCCACAGCTGAGCAAGGATGGGCTGAAGAGCTCACAGCTGGCTCCTGGCAGGGCTAAGATGAGCCTTGTTTCTTAAGTTATTATAAATGTTTTAGGGTGGCGTTATTTGTTTTAGGAGTCGAGTATCAACAGCAATGTTTGAAATGACAAACAATCGCTATGAAAGGGCCATGTGTTGCCTAAAATTTAACCAAACATTTTATCACAGAAAAGCCTTTTGAGCCATATGGGTCTACCCACCTCCTGAAAGACATTTATAGTTCAGTCTCTCCTATAAACAGTTTAAAACAAGCACGATAAACATTCTGGGGAAAAGCTAAACTTTCATCTGCTACTCTCCTGTTGATTATTTGTGGTGATAGGAAGATGTTTACACACGCGGAGGCGAAGTTTATGTGGGAAGCCCTAATGCATATACCCCCTAGGTGGTGATTTATCACCCGTTTATATTGAGAATGAGAAATAAAGAACGTGATTTTCTCGTCTGACACAACATTTCGATAGCTTCTGTGTACCGAGGTCTGTGCTTAGCTCACCAATAAGACCTTAATTCCAAACAGAATGTATTGGGGAACAAAACATATGCAGCCTTTGCTTTTTTTTTTCTCCCTGTTTTTTTTTTTTTTCCAGTGTTACCCAGTGCCTTCTGGCGCACTCTAAAAGTCTGAAGAATGATCTAGAATCCTGATAAGCTTCAAAGTCACGGCAAGGTTTAAAGGAGCTACAGGTAAAGAATCCGGGTAACTAATTCTCTTAGTATTTCCTGGAAGCTTCTTCTCAAGGAGAATAGGTGTTAATGTTAAACTGAAGCGTCTCTTAGAAGCTACCCTACCACCCTCCCTGTCTCAGCCAACAAATTGCTTGGAGACAGCAGCAGTTTTGGAGAAAATGTCATACTAGACGGAGGTTATTGTGGATTGATGCTTAAATACGATATCTAAGAAAACACTTTATTATTCTTGTTTTCTTTCTTTTCGAAGTTCTGTGGCTCAAACGCAGGACCTTGCAGACGACACTGGGCCATCACTCTGCCCCTGGTCTACATCATCAGCCCTACTGCCTATTTTTCCACTCTCTGAGCAGCTGAGGCAGAGCACAGGACACAGACTCAGGAGAAAGCTTTGTAGCTGGACTCCGTGGAGATATTTATACTTTACTGTACTGGTTTTCTTCCGCCAGATCTAATTTTTGAAACACAACGTGGTTCATAGTGGCAACTGAATGAGCTCATAGCTCCTCAATATGGCATGCAGAAGTTTAGAAAAGAAACCCCTAATTTATCTTTCAAGGATTAGCTCTTTCCCTCTTCCTTCAACCTTTGCCTGTACATTGTAGACTTCGGCAGCTCTGAACTATTTGTGGTCCTTGGACATGACATACCCCGCTGTGCCTTTACTGTGTGATCACATTGGAATGCTCGTCCCTTCTTCTATGTCATGAAACACTTTAATGCAGGCCGCACTCAAGTGTTACGTCCTCTGTGAAGCCTTCTCATCTCTAAGTCAACCAAAGCATGCCTACCGCAGTAGCACCAAGCATGGCCACTCTTCCTTTACAGCCCACTCCTTCTAGGTCATGGCTTTGAGAAGATTCAGAGCCCACTCAAGGGCATCCCATTTAACATATCCAAACCAACCTATAACTGTTACAGACGCTTGGTCAAATATTTTGTCCCCTCCCCCCGCAAAATAATTTGGAGAAAAAAACTACTGGTGTGATAAGTGTGATAACACCCAGCATGTATACAAATAAACAGTATAAAGAAGACCACAAAATAAAATCTGAAATTCCAATTTAGAGACTTTAAGTGATATTTCAGTGACCCTTATCCAACTCTGAAAGTTCAGCCCGATAAGCACAAAGAGCCACAGAAGATCAAGGAGCAGGAGTGGCTATGAGTGTTGTTCTTTTGGAAAACTACAACTCCCAGACTCCCCCTGGACTATGGTTGCCTGTGCGCACACCTGCACGCAGGTATGAGATATTCTTCCCAGATTGCCTTGGGCCCCCCGTTAAAAGGCAGGGGCCACACGAGGCCCCCCTCCTCGTCCTGTCTTTTCCTTGTGTGTCCCACATCCTTCGCCCTTTTGTGTTTCCCTCCCCCATTAAAGTGAACCCACGTGGGAGCCGCCGTGTCGTGTCTGTGTTTGTTCCGCCGTGCGTGTCTGTCCTGTGCCCCGTGTTCAAGAAGAACACCCCCCTGCCCCCCTTTTATTATTTTTTAAGAACAGCAATGAGAACCTCCAAGAATCTGATGAGTAGTTAGTTGGGTCAGGGCATTTGTGTCCCTAAATTTCCTTATTCAGTTACACGAAGAGATGTGCTAAGGACATAAAGATCACTTAGGATGTGAAAGTGTAAAGACAAAAGGAACAAGGATGACAAGGGCCTGGGTTCGGTCCTCCACTTCCTTCCGGTCTTCTGCTTGTCTTCCGAAGGGCAGCTATAGCAGGCGTTGTTCTCTATGGAGCTCATGCTGCGGCTATAGGGGCAGGAAGATGGGTGAGAGGGCAATGGAAGGTACTGTATCATCAAGGAAGACGCCTGGGAGGGGCGACGGGAAGATCGAAGGGAGAGTTAGAGGAAAGGTTTCTGCATTGGGGTGAAGCAGGAGTTCAGGTCCACCCTGGTCCATCACATTGGGGAAGGCGGAGAAAAGCTAAAGGTTTTATGGCATCAAGAAATAGAACAGAAGTATGCGCCATCGGGAGAAGAGGCTGAGAATGATCGAATTTAAAAACTTCCCAATTTCTGCTGAAAGGTAGTTGAGGGCAATTCCCACGAGACTGCCTCTGTCTGTTTTCCCATGGTTTTGGAAGGCCTCCTGTCTCCTTGACTTGCCAGCCAGTTTCTCATTAGTGTAGCATTGGCACAGGCAGTCAAAGAAGTGGACAGAATCACCGTGAGCAGCCAAGCCTCCCTGCCATCCTCTGAAGCACCTTGTCACTCACCGGCGCACAGCCCCAGGCCAAGACCCCACGCTCCTCTGTGCTGCGCTGCATTGTAATTTTAATTTTTAAATAAATCTTAACTTACAAGGTCGTGGAGAAAATGAAGAGAAAAAAATACATAAAATAGTGTCATACAATGTCTGCTCTGTAGTGAATGTTCAAAATTTATTCTGTTCCTGCCTAATCCTCTGGAAGCGTACATATTCTGTCTTTGCTCTGTCATAGGCACCTGCTCAGCATACTGCCAGAATCCTTGTAAACATTATCATATCTGAAATTCAATCACAGTTCAATTACTTTGGCTCCCATCATCTCTTCCCTTGCCAGCTTGTTCCCATCCCTGAACTTTCTGTGCCAGCCACTCTGAACTGCCTGCCCTTCCCCAGACATACCGTGCTCTCCTCTATGGCACCCGCTCTTTCCTCCACAAAACCCTGCTTCCCTTTCCTTGTCTCAAGTGGCCCATTCTTCTTCTATATGCTTTAGTTGAACTAAAATGATTGTTCCTCTATGAAGCTAGTGTATTTACGTATTTATTGCCACGACGTATTTCTATTCTTTGCTTGTAGTCAACTCTGTTCAGCTGTGGACTTAGTCCAAATGTTAATCATCGTGTGTGTGTGTATGTGTGTTGTGGGAAGCACACATGTAGGTGTGTCGGTGAACACACAATTTTGTGTTTGTGCATCTTCTGTTCTCATTCCTCAGGAGTCACCCACATCGTTTCATGAGATGGATTTCCCGAATGGCCTGAAGCTCATGCATTAGAGTGGATAACCTGTCTCCTACCCAGAGTTGGAATCGTGCAACTGTGACTAGCTTTTCAGGTGGATTTTGTGGACTGATCTCAGGTCCCCAGACTTGCAAAGCCAATACTTTCATGACTGTGCTGTCTCCCCAGACCCCATGTTATTGATCTGAAATGGTGTCTGGTCCATTGCCCGATGTAACAGGTGCTCAGTGCATCAAAGAAGAAATTGGTCTTCCTGTAAATGCCCCTGTGAAGGGTTGTATGTTTTAATTCTGTTAAAAAAAAAAGGCCTTGGACCTGGAAGAATCAATGTCAGCAAATTTGGAATCTCAACTTACTTTTTTTTCCTTCTTGAGGCTGGGGATTGAAGCAAGGGCTTTCTGTTTATTAGGCAAGCACTCTTACCAAGATGCGTTCTCCTCAGCCTACTTTATTTTAGTCTAGAGGGAGACTATCCTCCTCACCTTTACACACACACACACACACACACACACACTTACACACACACAATTCTCCCGGAGAATTCCCTGTGATGATGATTTTTCAGAGGAAATTTGGAAGAAAGTAAACAGGAGTATTGTGAAACAACATTTTCTGTTGTCGGCGTGTGTAAGGGGGGGGGGTAGTCCAGAAGGCGACGCAGGGAAGTTGGGGTGGGTAGAGCAGAAACAAACTCCAGGGGAGGTCAGAAGGTGCAGCGCATCTACCGTAAGAGCTCTACCACTCTTCCCTCTGTTTACAGAGGAAAAAAAATAGCTAATTGACGTAGGATGTGGGCGAGCTTGGTTTCCATCTTGATCCTGTGTTACCTCATCTTGTGGTTGCCTCAGGAGCTCATCAGGGCCAACCATTTCCAGCGCTTTAGGGGGTAAAAAGAAATCAAATGAAACAGCCCAGGCTTGAGATCTTCCTCTTAGACTCAGGCCAGCCAAAGGCCCATTTCAATCCCCGGAGGCAATTATTACAGAAAAATTATGGAAGTGTCAAATTTGAGATCCTGAGAGATTGCACCAATTTGAACTCTGGATGTTATTCTCCTATTTCTAGAACAAAGAAACTGGTTTAAAGTCCTTTTGAAACCAAAATCGGAAGCAGGCGGCATCCAGCGTTTATCACTGAGAATATTTTCAGAAGTTCTTTCTTCTTTGTGTGCTGACTTTGCCCAAGTATGTAGTTCAACTTCTGTTACCCACATAAATTAACTTACTTTCTTTGGTTCAATCCAGGTATTAGTATAATGATTAAATGTAACAATGACTCATCAATTGCCCTGATAGTGTTACAGGACTGGTATTGTATTTCTTTTTCCATGTCAAAATATGGTTGGAAGCCAGGCATAGTGGCACATACCTATGTTCCTATATTTCCATAATTTGGGAGATGGCGGCACAAGGATTATGAGTTAAAGGACATCTTCAACTATATAGTGAGTTCCAGGTCAACCTTAGCTATACAGTGAGTTTGAGACCAACGTTTGCTGTATGAGATCTTGTCTTGAAATACCAAAGAAAGGAAGAAACAGGGACTATGTTTAGATATTAAAGCTGAAGTGAATATATATAATCAAGCTATGGAAGGTCTGAACAGTGAAACCTGATGAGGTAATCTAAGCTTTAAAACATGGCCAGGCTGCCTCAGGCTCAGAGAGCCTCCTGCCTCTGCCTTCCAGGTGCTGGGAAGTCACTACTCAGATCTCAACTGCTATCAGATCAACCTTTTTATGATTTCTCTGATGGGTAAGACCATGCACTGCTTGACTTTCTATGCCTATTGCATTTAACATAATGCCCTTCATACCCACCCACAAATTGATATAAATGGCAGAGTTCCATGTTTATCTATGCTGGAGAGTAAATTACTGTGCATCTATGCCATCTTTTCTGGATCTATTTATCATCAGTGAACAGTTAGGTTGAGTTCATCCCCTAAAAACTGGGAAACATCCTGTTGGCAACACGGGGATACAAGCATCTATCCCAGGCATGGATGTCATTGCCTTGGAATTTTAATCTAGGAGTGAGATAGATTACTGGGTATACACGACTAGCTGCAATCTTAAACTTGTCAAGCTCTCTAATGAAGATACATATGCCAGTGTGTTGTCAGAAATCCCTTAAACAATGAAGGTCAGGAGCCTAGGACCAACCCCCCTAAGCCTCTGCATCTTCTCACTCCGCATGTCCTGCAACACAAGTACTGACAGCTTGCTCCAACGAACCAACACAATACCAAACTGCAAAGGGGAGGTTGCAGAATGCATTGAACTTTTCACTAAGAGAATGAGTGAAGCCAAAGGAAGACACCAGGAACAGACTGCCAAGACACACAGGTAACTCCCTCCCAGGACTCCTACTGTGAAATCCAGCCAAAACTACGTCTTTAAGAGAAACAAATCAATGAGCAGACCTTGAAAAAACTCTCCTTCCAATTTTTTGGTAGTAAAGTGTGCCAATGGCTGAGAGAGTATATCAAGTTAAGCAAAGATAATTGTATCTCTTTATTTTTGTATGTTGGTATTCTAGTGCTGGCTTCCTTTAATGCTCCTAAGAACTGAGATTTTCAACCAGTCTTTTGGAGTTTGGTGAGTTCCTGTTCTGGAGAGATGCAAAGGAAAGAACCTTCCTTCCTCCTACTCCCACATGAGGAAAGCCAGTGGTTCATCACTCTTCTTGAAGAAATGAATCTCCCATATATAAAAGGCTCATTTTTTTTTCCCTCTGGGAAGTCTAGTGTATTTGGAGCACTGTTTATAGAAATTAATCATCCAGAAGAAACATCTTTGGCTTCAGTAGATTGCAGAGTGAGTTGTGATCATCAATGAGACCTTCCTTGCAATCCTATTAGATTTTATTGGTGATGCCATGGAATAAAGTGAAAAGCCACCTGGTCCATTTCATGCAAGAAATGAACTCAGTCAAACAGGAGCAAGTTCAGTACAATGGTGCACAGTCATAATCTCAGCATATAGGAGGCTGAGACAGAGGAGGATATTGAGTTCAAAGCCAGTAGGGGCAATGCAGCAAGGACAAACTCAAAAACAATTAAGAGGAAAAAAAGGAGAAATATTAATGTTATTTTTTTGAATGGAGGTTTCTGTGGAGGTCTTGACTAAGATGTTTAGAGTAAAGGAAATCATGTGCTGAACACTAAAAATACAGGTGTCATTGGGGTCAGCATCTGTCAACAAGCAATGTACCTGCCACTCAGCCATTCTAGTCTGCCACTATTAACCATGTGGTCCCTAGGAGATGGTGAAACTAGCTATTGACATTCTACAAGCATCTATGGCAACTTCCCACCACAGTCTCTTCAAACTCCTGACTGTAAAGGCAGTGGCTGAGAAACACTGCTGTCATTTGACCATACTCTAGAGAGAGAGAGAGAGAGAGAGAGAGAGAGAGAGAGAAATATTTAAAGTTAGTCCCACTTATTGTTCAAGGTGATGTAGGTAGGACTTAAGGGGAATACTGGATTTTAAAAGATAACCTTATCTGTTAGTAGCAGTCAAGATAGGATTTGCACCAGCTGAAAACCCCTCTTCTACTTTCAACAAATTATAAGACTTTTGCGCAAAGAATGATTTTTCTCATTCCAGCACTAGAGGAAAATACGGCAATTGCGTAGGATCACAATAGATGGGCTTACCCTCTGGAAAATGCTTGACTCATGCGAGTCTATAACAAGCCAACTGACTTAACAGCTTGATGGATGCTACCTTGGCTCTTTCGTAAAATGGGAAAAAAAAGAATTTAAATTTTTCATCTACTTATAATTCTATGCAAGCAGAACACATGAGACATCTTTACTGTACATAACCATCTCCAGATAACGCTGAAGCATGTGTCCTTGATACTGAACCAGGACAAGAGATCTTAGAGTCATAGTAGATGAAAGTCTCTTGAAAGGCTTCTGCGATGGATATTTTTTCTCTCTTTAAATGTAATAAAATTTGCAATGGAAGTGCATCTTGAAAAAGCATGATTTGCTAGCAAAGGCAGGACAAGATTTCTTTCGTTCTTTTCTTTTCTTTTTCTGTGTCAGCTGCCATCTTCCCCAAGTTCCTTTCTTTTCTGAAGTACCACACCCTCCATCTTGGCAGCGCCAGGGATAAAACTCTGGTCCAATCCTACATATGTTAGGTGAGGTGAGAGCTCCTTAATTAAACTGCATTCCTTGTGTTTGTTTTTTGAATCTGGAGACAATGGCTGACTAATGGAGCCTGGGCTGGGCTGGGCTGGAAAGCAAAAACCCCTCCTGCTTCCATTCCGAAGAGCTGGGATGACAGGCATGTGCTGACTCCCAGCTCCCCATCTTTTAACCAACATTACCTTGTTGTATATTTTCTCATCAAACAATCCGTGTACACACCT
Organism: Microtus ochrogaster; assembly: GCF_000317375.1. NCBI lineage: Eukaryota > Metazoa > Chordata > Mammalia > Rodentia > Cricetidae > Microtus > Microtus ochrogaster. The sequence continues at coordinate 8,389,658 of NC_022032.1, forward strand.
ATCCCACTACCCCTTCTCTTGGTTTGGAGTCTATTATCACTAACGGATCCAACACTACCTTGGCTAATCACTTGGAATGGGGTACGGGAATGTGAACAGCCTGCAAATGCCAGACCAAGCCTCCAAGAATAAACAAGACAAAGGCAGAAGCTTGAGCCTCTCGTCTTCTGGCTTTCTCAGATGCTCACCATGCATTCAACAATTATTCCACAAATAGTTATTAAATTTCCCAGAATACAAACCATCACTTTTTTCCCTCTGAAGTTTGGAATGCACTCCCTACTTTGATTAAATTTATTCAAAGGCAATCTTCTAAAAGAGCTGATCCAATGGAAGCTTTTTACATGGTGCATACTCAATAAATTGATTTCTACATCTTTCTTTTTTTTTCCTTCAGCAGTTATACTATTTTTGGTACATAGTATAACAAACCTTTTGGTTAACCATATGCTTTACAAAAGCACCAAAGGAGATTTTAATAACTTACACTTCAGATTTTACATTTAGATTTAATATTTTACCAAAAAATATCTTGAAAATAATAAAAATGATTGGATTTAGAAGAGTCCAGTGGTTCTTGGCACGAGCATTCAGGCCCATCCTTTTAGGGGATTCCACGGTACCTCAGCACCCTAAGTAAAGCATTGCTCCTTTCCCCAATAGTAGGAATAAATACACAATAGAGTTGCTTTGTGAGACATGGAATGAATCCTTCCCCAGTGAGGATGTGCTGAGTGCCAAAGAGCCAGAGGGGCAATGCAGTAGAAAAGCGGATCTGACTTCCTTTAGCTCATAAGGCAAACTTGTAGAAAGAAGAGACTTCAAATCTATTTGGCGGGGCAGGCTATTTGAATTGGGAGAAGCAGCTCTTCTCTCTGTGTCTCTGTTTGTCTTTTGTATTGCCCAATACAAATTAACAGACATGTGTTCCCCATGGACCCTAAGGACACAGGAAGAGTGAAGGGTTAGGCTTAATGGTACCTTGGGGTCACTTGAAATAATTCTCTATGCAAAATATTAATAGGGAAGATCTTTCTAATATTGGTTAAAAAGGAGAAAAGTGGCAGCTATGAACCACTGATATTTTACCAAGCTGCAAATATGTTTTATTTTGATGTCCTGACATCATGATCCAGGTACCTTTTCACATTTACAGCAAAATCAACCCCATCTTAGAGTTAACCATATAACTTTAGAGTAAAGCCAAGTATTGAAGTTAAGGTGCTTGGTGTCTTTCCCACTGGGCCAAAGGAGCCCAATACTAGTATTTGATTCAAATTCCTCGTTACAAGGTGATGCTTTTTATTGAGATCCCAAAGTAAAGCCTTTCACAAAAGTTCTTTGAACACCTTCAATAGGAATTTTTTTTCTAGATATTGATACAGAGCCAGAAGAAGGCCTGCAAGTTCCCAGGTCTATAAAAATGAGTCAGAGCGCCAAATATGTGCTCCTAGCATCCTGGATGTTTGTTACCAAGGAGATGGTACAAACAGCAGACAGGTACCATGCCTGTCAAGTCGTTTGCATCCGGTGGTGCCATAGAAACCTAGCCCAAAGCATGTACCAGTCACAGTGATCAGGGAAAGTGAGGGACTTCAAATTTTAAAGTACTGTTTTAGTCTTTGTGCAGGAGAGCCCTCAAACTTTCCCTTCCGTCTGTTTCTCGCCAATGTCTAACAATGAAAAGCAAGAACTGTAACTGGTAAAAGGGTAGACATAATGATGAAAAGCTGCCCGAGTTTAACTGTGATTAACGAGGGTGATTTCAATATCCGAGAAGAATGTGTCTTTTCTTATAAATACGCAATTTTAAATCAGCTTCTGCTTACGAATCTTTTTTGGCTATTAGAGAAACTCCCATTCCAGCAAAGCTATGTTCAGGCAGGTCTAAATACATGCAATATCTTTATATAATCTCAGTGGGAGAAATGGCCAGCCCTTCATTTTAATTAATATTATGCAAAGCACAGACAGTATATACAATGATGAGCTGCCATTACTTTTATCGGCTGTCTAATGGTTCACTGAGTCATGACCTCAGGGAGTTTGTTATATCAGAGTTCATCACTATGGAAACAAGTATGATGACATATTACCTTGTGATATACTCTTCTCTTAGTCATTTGTCTGTCCTTTGTGACCTACTCAATGAAATCAGTTTTACTTACACCTTTACAACGTAAGAGTGATTATTCGAAATGATTTTTTAAAACAATTAGATATTAACCAATATTTTTTAAAAAGAAATAATCACCATAGCCCTCTAATATAAAACTCACCTTTCAGATTTTAATGTTGCTCCAAATACATATTTAATTTTTTAAAATAAAATTATAACAATGCAAGAAAATTGCTCAAAACTTTGCTCTTAAATGGATGCTCAGATGTTCTTAAAAAGCCTGTGGAGAACACAAGAGGTTTTTTTCTCTCTCCAAATTTTATAATTAAGGAGGCATTAAGAACTTATCTTCTTTTTCATCAAGGAACAATAAGATTTAGAAAGCAACACTGTGATAAGCTTCCTGGAAGGAAATTACCAAATAATTCCAGTACAATCCAATAAATAAAACCCTGAAGCAAAGAGACCACAGAGTACTAGCCTTAGACCCTTATTCTTTGGCACAGAGCTATTTGGAACGAATGTACAGCCTAAGATTTGAACAAAAAAGGACAATTAGCCAATTTAAAATTTAGGATATTGCTTTTGGTATAATTGTGCAGGCCCAATTTTCATGGCATTACATGGGTGGATCTAAGACTCTAGAATATCAAAAACTTTATTTTACTTATGGCAAATTTTTCTACTGAAAATCCTTTAGGCATCTTGCGGTCAAGTAAATATTAGAATGATTTTAATAAAAATTAAAATCCTTTGCTCGGTTGAATTGAGTAAAGAGATCTGGAAACCAAGTTATGAACTGGGAGATATTCATTTGATATCATACATCCAAAAAAGGTTTTTCTTTATAGGTATATGAAGAGGGGCTGGGAAGATGGCTCTGTTAAGAGCACTGGCTGCTCTTCCAGAGGACCAAGGTTAAATTCCCAGCATTTACCTGGCACCTCACAACTATCTGTAGCTTCTGTGCCAGGATATCCGACACTCTATTCTGACTTCTGAGGGCACTATACACTCATGGTACACAGACATGCATGCTGGGAAAATAGCCATACACACAGAGTAATAGAATGATAATATATGAAGAACTCTCACAACCTATCTATTAAAAGCCAATCTGAAAAGTTAGTTAATAGATGGGATACACAGAGGACACAGAGAAGAGAAAAATGCAAATAAAGGACATGCAAATTGAAGCAGCAATAAAACACCACTATTTAATACGACTACCCTAACAGAGCAGACACAATAAAGTTAATGGTAATGTTAAGTGATAGCAACGTTGCAACCCGTGTGACCCTGATGATAGAAATGTAAAATGATGTATCTTTCTTGGACAACATCAGTAGTTTCTTTAAAACATGCAATGTGCTACTACTATAGGACCCACCAACTTTATTCTAGTGCTACTTATACTAGGAAACTGAACACTTAATTTATGAAATAAACTGAGCACGAATGCTGATTTTTTTTTAAAAAAAACCATTTATAGTAACAGAAAACAAGAAATAACCCAAGTATTCTTCAGTACGCGACAGATAAACATCATGCTGACACTAGGCAGCAATTAAAAATGAATCACTTATATATACAAGGCGATTGATGAAGAGTCATACTACGTAAGGACTCTCCAATGGGGACGCTGGAGAGAAATCTATGCCTAGAATATGTGCCAGCTGGTCCTACTAATGAAGCATTTTTGAAACGGCAAAATATTACTGCTCAAGTAGGGATGGGCAAAGGAAGCAGATGCAGCTCTAAAGGGCTGGGCACCAGGGGTCATTTCAGCGGAAGAAGTGTGCTTTTTCTTGCCAGCTGCTTTGCTGATTTCCTAGCGCTGTGACTGCACAGATCCCTGGCGTTAGAAGAAACTGGCTGAAAATTCCTCTGCATTAGTTTTGAAAATTGTATGTGAGGATCTAAGGTTTCTCAAAAGATAAAGTTTGACATTTTTTCCACAAATTTTAAGATTTCAATTAAAATATAATTATATAATTTCCCTATTCTGCTTCTTCCTTCCCTCCCTAGCGCCTTCGCTCCAAGCACTCTCATAGTCCCTGTATCTCAAAATGATGGCTTCTTTTTTCTGTGATTATTATATTCACACACATTGAAACTTTGGGTACAACTTTCCTCAGACAACTTCCCCTCTAGAAGAACTTCCAACAAAAGCACCAACGTTGCTTCTTGATTGAGATCTATATGGTGAAGGAAATGTAGCTCTTGTGATATAACAAATGCAGTTATAGAAATGTACTCAGCCAGATATTCCATACTACAAAGCAGTAAGAGCATGAAAAAGGCCATATTTTGTTATATTTAAAATTATGTATGTTGGTTTTAAGAGCAACCTTGCTAGATAAGAACCCCCAAATTACAGTGTTATGTTTACAGCCTGGTCAGACAAGGGTTTGCAAATCCATGCCCTTTTCCCTTCTCTGACACTACTCTTCATCAGAAAAAAACTGGATGAAGCGAAGGGCTCCAGTGAAGAAGACCAGATGACACTCTCAAGGTCTCACCTACCCATCACAATCACTTCTCAGAACAACCAGGCTCTGGCTGGGCACAGGGAGACAAGGCCTGATCTTAGCTGTCAAAGAAGCTGCCCCAGAAGTGGAGAGCAGGTAGAAAGGCTTCCTTTGTAACCACGTAACAGGACACACACTGTGACAAGAGGGACATGAGTGAAGGAGGCACAAAGAGTCACACTGAGATCAACGCAGGACCGGGGGGATGCCGAGGCAGTGGGGACTTCCTAAGACTGCTTAGGTATTGAGTGATGAATAGCTGTGAGCCACACGATCAGAACAAACCAACCAACCAGCTGACAGAAACAAGACCAATCAAAAGGAGCAAAGTCCTGTGTTCTGGATTCAGATAGCATCCACAAACTGACTTGTCTATTCTATACACTAGATCAGTTGTGTATGAGTGACAGATGGGTGAACTTTGCCCCATATATTTTGCCTCCCTGGCTGCCTAGAAACCAAGAGAATTGTGAGTGGAGGTGGGTACTGAGACTTGTGTTGAAGTACATGTGTGTTTCCACATTTGACTATACAAGGTTTAGTTTGCGTACTGGGACATAGATAATCATGTTATTTTTAACCTGTTTTTCCATATTATAAAGTTCTGCAGAACCTACTTAGTCACTGCAATGTTCAAACAAAGAGAAGAAAGAGAGAGAGAGAAAGAGAGAGAGAGAGAGAGAGAGAGAGAGAGAGAGAGAGAGAAAGAGAGAGAGAGAGAAGTGGGGAGAGAGATACCATATTTATTGGATTTACTGGGTGGTCTTTGTGGTTATAGCGTTCACCTTGACTAAAGGGTGGTAGTCCAAATGTATGAAACGAAACTTGCCAGGGACATTTCTATTGCAACCTAACCCCTGTCATATTGCTTGCCTGTCATCTTTCTTACAATCTCAACTTACCTCTTTTTCCCTGAAAAAAAATTCAGTAGTGTATTTTAACTGTCCAAAATAATACAATTCACTACTAACAATTAACAGAGAGTGTCCAGACGGTTATTGCTCAATGTGCCTGGCAACCTCCTCCTAACCCTTTCAATGGTCTTACTAGGTAATTGTCACTTGGAAGGCAGGAAGCAGGTAGGCCTGAGGTATTGTTTTTGTTTGTTTGTTTTATTTGTTGCTTTTCAAGACAGGGTTGCTCTGTGTAGCCCTGGCTGTCCTGGAACTCACTATGTAGACCAGGTAGGCCTCAGACCCAGAGACCCACCTGCCTCTGCCTTCTGAGTGCTGGGATTACAGATGTGCACCACCCCCACCCAGTGGAGACACTGGTCTTAGTGTCCCTGCTGAGCAGCAAATAGAAGGAGCCTGAGCACCTGGAAGGTTTACTCCAAGGGGCTTCCAGGAGTGAGTCCTGATCTAAGTCATGAGTCGTTGAAAGGTCAGTAATGTAGGGGACCCTAAACTCGTTGATTCTAGAGTGTCACATATTAATTACATCATATTTGCCTGTTATAATAACTTATATGACCCTTGACTTGCTCTTTTTTCCTTGCATAAAAGGGATAATCTTACTCTTTTTTTGTTGGTTTTTTGTTTTTTTTTTCGAGACAAGGTTTCTCTGAAGCTTTGGTGCCTGTCCTGGAACTAACTCTTGTAGACCAGGCTGGTCTCAAACTCACACAGATCCACCTGCCTCTGCCTACCAAGTGCTGGGATTAAAGGCATGCGCCAACACCGCCCAGCTGATCATCTTACTTTCATTTCAGCATTGGTGGGCAAAGAGACAGAATAGTGGTTAAGCACTCCCCTCCTCCAAGATCTTGGACACATGGTAGCTTCTTAAGAAATGCTTTTTGATTAATATGAATAAGACACTTTATTCAGATTCTGATTGATAGACCATTATGAATAAATTGAAACTCTGAACCTAGGTTGACTATAAGGAATATTTTGAATACTACTTATCCTTCGCCTCTATAGAAGTCCATGACCTTCCTGATCTGGCTTAGTAGGGTGACTATTGCTGCGATAAAATGCTGTGATTCGGGAGAGAAGGGTTTGGTTAACTCACAGTTCTAAATAGCAGTTCATCAACAAAAGCAGTAGGGTCAGGAACTCAAGCAGGGCAGGAATCTGGAGAGAGGAGCTGATATAGAGGACATGGAAGGGTATTGCTTACTGGCTTGCTCAGGTTGTACCGCCTTTTGTTTTGTTTTGTTTTGTTCAGTTTTCCAAGAAAGGGTTTCTCTGGGTAACAGCCCTAGCTGTCCTGGAACTAGCTATGTAGACCAGGCTGGCCTCTACCTCCCAAGTGCTGGGATTAAAGGTGTGCACTACCATAGCCTGGCTCAGCCTGTTTTCTTATAGAATCCAGGACCACTAGCCCAGGGATGGCACTGCCCACAATGGGTTGGACCCTCTCCCATCAATTACTAATTAAGAAAATGCCCTACAGCCTTGCCTAAGCCCAATCTTATGGAGGCCTTTGCTCAGCTGAGGCTCCTTCCTCATCAATGACCCTAGTTTGTGTCAAGCTGATGCAAAACTAACTATTCAGCACACAGCTCAAGAAGAACATAATATCCATGTCATGAAAATATATTTTTTTTTTTTTACTCCAGGTCTGGGTCTAAGCTCTCCTGAAGCCCAGAATTCATGTCAAGGAGAAAGTGAAGTGACTACTAGTCTCCTTTAGAGGCACATTGCTCTGAATTCTTCCTGTGCTGGCCAGGACAGAGACAATTCAGTTCAGAAGTCGGAACATTCCCTAGTTATCTGCTATAGCACAGCGTGGTCTATTTCTGTCCACTATCAATCTATAATTATCTTCCTTTGTGGTGTTGAGAAATCGGAGCAGGAGGTGTACTGCTTAAAGAATTAATTCTTTCCTGAACAAGGAGAATTGGACAAACTACAAGCCCGAAAGGGTGAAGGGCCTTCTCACTTCCTGAGGCTCACGAAAAGGTCTGCAATTAGCCCATTTGTCTAAGAGTTTCCACAGCCCCACCACTGGCCGTGTCTAACTTTTCCACCATGAATCGGGTTGATTTTCCTGGTGCTTCGGACGTTCCTCTGCCCTTTTGTGGCCTTATCACCTCTTTCCTAATTGCAGGGAGGGGAAGCCAACTGGAACTGCCTTTTGAGCTTTGTGTTTCTCTTGCACTGTGACATCTTCCTAATGGCTCAACACTTGTTCCTTCCATTCGAGGTAATGCTCCCTGACCATCAAATGAACATGATAGGAAACAGGCTCCTGGTACGTCCTACCTCACCCACCAGAACTACCACCACCCAGCATGGTGGCTGTCAGCGTGGTCTTTGCGGACGGATAATGTGTCATGAGCTATGGTTCCTGTCCTGGCCTCACCTCGCAGAATATAGGCCGTGTCATACTCCATAACTATCCATGGAACAGATGCTTCCCCAAAATAGTCCTCTCTGTCCCCCCACTTCCCTGGGAGATTTAACTTAATCATTGCTTAACTGACTGGGATTTAAAAAAGTCCTTCTCCCGCTAAGTGAGATTTTCCAGGAATATCTTGAGTCATTCTAGGGAGGGCAGGAAGCTCTTTCTTCCCTTTCTTTCCTTCTTTCCTTTTCTTTCTTTCTTTCTTTTCTTCCTTCCTTCCTTCCTTCCTTCCTTCCTTCCTTCCTTCCTTCCTTTCTCTTCCTCTTTCTCTTGTTCCTTCTTCCTCTTTTTCTTCTTCTGTCTTGATAATAAATACAGCAAGCTGGTGTGGAAAGGCATAGCCTATGCACTACGGAAAGCCAGGCTGAAATTCTATTTCTGTCCTTAGAGTATATGGTCTTAAATTCTCTTAAGAACCGTTTTCTTATTTGTAAGGTAAAAGTAACTGTGATATCTTTTCTGGTAAGGGATAGAGAAAATCAGATAAACGAGTAACGGTAGAGTAAGCATGGGGCACTGTTCACTGGCTAGTTAGCAGCTGATTCTGTCTCTTCTCATTTGTTTTCTGAATCCTCATTGTCTGTGACTGTATGTCTGTACGCACAGGACCGGAGCTATGCAAGGCCCAAAGCTATATCAGTAATACTTCCTAGGATCCCATTCTTCCTATAGCCATCCGATTGCAAATCAGTAGGCTGCTTTGAATCTTGGGTTTGCCTGCTTATCTTTCCGGAAACAGAAATGTTCCTCGGAAGAGAGATGGGCTAGTGCAATACATAGTAACCTTTAGCACCCTTCTGCTCGTGACATTTCTTATTGTAAATTTCTTAACAAGCCTTGTAAAGGAAGCACTATTCCCACTTCCAATATGAATACCTGAGGAATTATTTGCGAGTTAGAGCAAATGGAAGTGCCCTGGCCAATTCTTTTATTGTTTTAAAATAAAACAAATGGACAAATACAAGAATTTTCCTCTCAGAACAAAGAAAGCTTATGAGAGTGATGGAGTTGTATTCAATACAAAATGGAACTAAGCTCATATTGTGAAGATACAAAATAAACACAGACTAGAGGATCTGAAGATACCTTTTTCTAGGTAGCTCCCAATGGTTGAAGAAAGTATTTCTAAGGAACTCTGGGAAATAGTAATTCCCCATAGAGGACTAGCACACTTCATGGCAACTTGGTAAATGTTCATGAAGTTCCCAACAATGCACCGGGTTTTACCTACTCCTGGGATGAATGGAGGTGTTTGGGGGAGCCCAGGAATAAACTCTAAATCAGACCATGTGGATTCTTCTTTACCAACAAGTGCAGTGGTACCAGAATCAGGTAAAAGTTAGGGCCTTACCCTGTGATTCTGGTGCCTTTGTGAATTAAAATCTGTGGAGGCTGTTTTCATAGTCACTATCTAGTCATGCCTCTTGCTTGACTCTGTGGGTTGCTCAGCTCACTAGACTGAAATGGAAACAATATGGGTTTGGTAGATAACACTAGAGGCTCTGGAATCAGGAACTTCTGGGATTGAGTCTCCAACTCTTATGCTTTCTCTGGTAACAAGATAGTAATTTACTAAATTTCTCTCAGTCTCACTTTTATTACCCAAGTAACCGAGTATGCGTATATATGCACGTGTTTAGGGGGCATGTGTGTTTGTGTGCGTACGTGTGTTTACATGTGTGTGACAAATATTTATGTTACAATGACATATACAATTTAAAGGAGGCAATATGCCAAAGACGAGACAGCTGGTGCTCAATATATTCTAACTGCAATCATTATATAATCATTTTAGGGCTGTGAAGTCCTGGAAGACAGAGTAGATGGATGTTCACTGGGGCTTAAATTAACAATTAGAAAAGGCTTCTGATATGTCAGAAGGAAAAAAAACAGAAAGAACGTGGCAGAGCAAACCAGGCGAGAATGAGACCGTGTATCTACTGTGGAAAAGGATGAACTTTCTAGCAAACAGATGCTGTTTTGACTCAGTGTTTCTATAATTGCTCTATTCATCTCTTAACTATGAAAGAGAACAGTCAGCATCCTTAGTCATGAGTATAGCATGACACATGCAAGAGGTCATACATAATTAGAAAAGACTTAGGTTATTGGAAGGCAGCTCAGTCCTACATCAGAATTCAGCAGCTTGAAGATACCACACTCTATGCATTCAGGTCTAACCTCAGACTCTTCGTGCTAACCTAGTACATGTGTTGAAGATCAGTGAGGCTTGACGAGGAGAAAGCAGAATACATCGCTTATTGCTGTTCAGAGACATAGTAGATTACTTTCTAGGGCATGGTGGAGCAATGGGAATATTCGAGCATTTTCTCTTCACTCAAACAACTGTAGACACAAAATATGGAAAAGTACAAAGAGGATCATGATGGGCAAAGCTCTTATGGGTAGAAAGGGAATTCTAGTGGACTGGGAGTTAAGCCTTAGGCGATTTTTTGTGATTCATGTAATGAGTCAAGATTAGTTTGCAAAATTTGGCAACAATAATAGTAGCAGCACTCTCCTAAGTCTAGAGACATGCAGAGCTGAGACTTTCTAAGACCAGAGTCAAGCAGATCTGAGAATCCAAATTAGGATAGCACAGTCAAGAAAAAAGCTGATTCCCTAAAAAGACTTCTTTGCTCATCTGTACCTACAGTACGTCCAGTTTCACTATCCACACGCCACACTCAGGTTTAACCCTTCTAACCTACAAGGAAAGCACTGTAGAAAGCAAAGAGAAAGATGCACAAACCATGGAGATGTATGTTTTAAAATAATTTTGATTAACTTACATTAATTCTTAAAATTCTTGCATCATTCTAGCTAAGAAAAGAAATATGGGTCACAGAATTCTGGAAAGGGAATTGTGGCAAGGAAGTGAATTGATGGCAAAGCAGATAGCAAACGTGCAATGTCCAATGTCCAAGAGGAAATGCCCACATCATTTGCAAGAACAGCTTGTCTTGCCCATGCATGGACATCCAAACAATCCAACAACAAGAGAGAGAAAGGTGACGGGGAATGAATGAAGCTCTTATTATCTTCTGTTGGGAAACAAAGCACTTTTCTTCCTAGATTATTAGCTGGGAATATCTAGTCCAAGTCGTGTTCTGACAGTTTCCCTCTAATTAGAAACATACGTACCTGCATAAGTTACTGCCAAGGAGCCTTGGTGTTTTTCTGGCATTAGTCATCAGGACATGGCAGGGAAACAGTATTGGTGGGCAGAAGGCTTCAGTGTTTGAACCAACATGGTAAGAGAAGGTCATGGCTATATGTGATAAGGCAAAGGCTTGACTCTAGGATGCTAGAGTCTCGGAACACTTAACTTCCCATTTGGATCGACTGTAGAACACCTACACCTTCTGTCTGGGTTCTCCTCCTTCCTTCCCATCATTCTACCAAACGGAGAGAAGAGGAAATTTTTGACAAGTACTTGGTATTAACCCGTTCACACCAGAAACCACATTGTAAAGCATACAATCTGCTTCTCTAGTTGACTTGAAGTAAAACATTTTTCATTCCATTTTCCTCCTCGCTTCAGAAAGATTCAATGTTATCAGGCAAATTTGCATGAAATTGTACTTGGTGTTGGTGCAGCCAGTGTTCATTTATGCAAATAATAACGTGCGGGTTGGACTACATAAACCCCTTATGAGCTTAATTATGTGTTCCAGTGTTGGGCTAAATTTTACTGGGTCCTTCACAAAAGTGAAACAAAGTAACCAACTTGCATAGGATAGGAGAGTCCGTAGAAATTTCTCTCTCTTGAACCAGGTGGTTAATATGTAAGGATGATACAAAATAAAGGCATCCTGAAGTGGTGCCAGAGGACCCGGATGACTCACTCCTGTTGCTGAAATGAAAGCTGAGTTTGCATCAGGTCACAATGCAATCATCAGAAATCCCAGGATGCTGTCACCAGCATGGTTTCCTTGGATTTGCTGAGGAGTGATCCCCTCTTCGACTTGAACCCACTTTTACCAACTCATTAAAGAATACCAGCAGCTAACTTAGCAGAAGGACACACTGCTCTTTGAAGATGAAGTCTCCCAGAAGGAAAGCCCAGAGCTTCATGGATATGACAGCAGCAAAGAAACCTTTGATGAAAACCTAGCATGTTCAACTGTACCTTCCAATAGTGCTACTAGAATGAAGTTGACTTCATAAGCTGGGCTTCCAGGCTAATGGTTTGTTTGCAAGGAATTTTTATGGGATAACAAAAAAAAAATAAAGATTCATCCGAGATAAATAATGATATTAGGGCGTTATGAACTGGTATGCTTTATTTCCTTCTGCCAGTATCTGCTCTCCCCATGAGGATGAACTTACATTCCCCAACATCGAAGCTAGGCTTGGCGTTATTTGTGCTTCCACTAAGATGGGAGTGGAAATGTGAGGTCCATATAGGAGCTGATGATAGCTTTATCTTTTTGTGTTGCCATGGGGAACATAGAGTATTAAGAGATCACCCCCGCACACATACACACAATCTGCTTGGTCCCAAACAGAACATAATGTGAAGCTGAACATCCCAACAAGTATCCAACATGTACTATATAAAAAAAATTAATTTGGTTGTTATAAACTGCAGAGATTTGGAGGATTATCTGTAACCACTGAACTCTCTAGATTATCATTACTAAAATTCATACTGACTAGAAAGGAAGCCATCATATAGCTGACTGCCTCTGTTCGTGTTATAGTTAAAAGTCTGTCATCATAATGATTAAACATTTCTCCATCTTTTGAGTGTTGAAAATGCTTCCACAGTAGGCACCTAAAGAGCTTAGCTTGCCTACATGTAGGAAGTGTCTTATACTTGGGTGACCATTTGTGAGCTGTCTTACATAATACATTTTAAATCTGATTATTTAGATGTTTTGTTTTGTTTTTGTTTCTTGATTGCCAGGAGGAGTTTTAAAATTCAAATCAGTTCAAATGGATGGGAAACAGGTCTACCACTACATTGTTGCTCCCAAAACAAAGATAAAGGAAATCAAATCATACCGAACTCTAATGGAGTACTGGGATATTGGTGACATCGTGAGCACTAAGAGCTAAGTGGGCTTTGCTCGTTGCTCCTCCCACAACTCTGCTGCTGGGGCACTCTCTCTGCCCATCAGCCACCAGGCAAGGCAGGCGTTTCATGACTTCACATCTTCAGAGGCTCGGGATGAAGCTCTGAGTAGCTCTATTCCAAGGAGAATAATCAGTAAAGAGAAAACTAAGAGCCGTAACTGTGAATCTCCTTGAGTTAAATGCTATCTCAAAGTAAGAAGTAGGTCATTTCACATGCTGCCTGTGTGAGTTTGCAGGGGAAATGATCCAAAGGAAATCGAAATGGCAGGAAAAAGTTAGCAGCCAATGTCACGATGACTTTTCTCGTTTCTATATCGATTTAAAGAGTTAAAGTTAACCCAGATGTGGAAGGGCAACAGATGGGTGAATTCCGATGACTGATAATGGTTGGATCGTAAAATGACCTGAGCTTCTATTTGGAGAAACAGAACAGATACTCCAGCTGTTTATAGACATAGAAATATCATGATAAGCAAATGCAGGCAGTTCAAAGGGATGAGTAAAAAAAAATAAAGACAAGTGGATAAATAATGAGCTGATGTTACGAAAATGTAGTGTAACTCCTTCTCGGTTAAGACAAACACAGATGACCTTTGCGCTTGCTCAATGTTCATCCTCAAGACAGGAAACGGCAACTGATCTTTATCAGAGAAGTAGGATCTTCACTTCTGTCACCCTGACATTATAGTGTGTGTCAGAGCGCAACAACGCCACCATCCTTTAGAAGCACATGCCGCAAGTCCTAAAGATGGTAAAAGGGGCAGCTTTTTCCAGGCATGTGCTTTGTGTGGGAAGTATGCTCAGGAAGGCAGTGTGTGAGGCACAGACTTGAGCCTCAGGGTGGGGACCATGAATAGAAGGACCCGTGACTGGGATTTCCACCTGCGTATTCATCATCGTCACCAACGCAAACGTCTCCTAAGGGATTGTTTACTACTTAGCAAACAAAAAACAGCCCTCAAGAGAAATTGTGCTAGTTATTAGGGTAGTTTGTAAGTTCCATGTTCTGGAAAGGATGGAGGCAAAAATACAGAGAATTGTTTACGAACGGCACAGCGTTTTACATCAGAAAAGTTTCAAAGATCTGAACTGTCGTTTTGTAATTTCCAGTAAAGCAGACGGAGGGAAAAATCTATGGTGTGCATAGAATTGCTCATAATCATCCATCAGTACTAAAATTTAAAGGTCCACACTGGAGGGCCGGGGAAATGACTCAGTGAGAAAAGCCATACAAACAAGAGGCCTGAATTCAGATCCCCCAGGTCCATGTGAAACTGGACAAGGTAGCATGCCGTTGTCAGCTTTGAGTTGAGGTGAAGACAGAATTCTCAGATGACTGTGAGCCGGTTAGCTTGGTGTGCACAGCTGTGAAAAATAAAGAGACCCTGTCTCAAACTAGGTGGAGGCTCAGGGTTGTCCTCTGACCTCTACATGTTTGCTGAGGATCTGTGTGCTTCCCAGTTTAAACACAGGAGCATACACAAACATCCAACACACACACACACACACACACACACACACACAAAGAAACACACACACAGATACACAAAGTTTAGAAAGGATATAAAATATAGGATATTCACAGCAACTTGAAGCAGTTGATGATTGATTCTTTCTCTTTTTTTCCTATCTCCCTCCCTCCCTTCTCTTTCTTTGTCTCTCTCTCTCTTTCTCTCTCTCCCTCCCTCCCTCTCTCTCTCTTCCTCCCTCCCTTCCTCCCTTGCTCCCTCCCTCCCTTTCTCCTCAGAGTCTTTCCAGGTAGCTGCCTTAACTTGTCATGTAACCCAGACTTCCCTCGGACTATAAACTCCCGCTCCGCTCTCAATGCCAAGATTACAGAAGGCCTTTTTCTTCTCCTTAGTGGGTATTTTCCTAGTGGTCATGTTCCCCTATATAGCCCCAGAAACTGACCTCCCATTTCTTACTGTACTGTCCAGTTGGTTTTGCTCCAAAGCAGACCCACGTTTCCTCATTGCCATTATAGAGAGACCTACACTCTCACTTCTCTGCGGCAGGATGATTTTTCCACAGTCTCTTCCCTCTGCACGCTGCCAGAGTACCTATTTCCTACAGATGAGCCCTGAGCTCGACTCTCTACTTCCCAGCCTTGTCTCTAGACAGACAGCTAATGGTGGTACCTGGAATGTGTTTCTTCCTCTTCTAACTAAATCAATTCATGCATTCTTTTCTTTATGCTTCCAAATCTTCTACTATATATGCTTTAAAGAGTAGAAGCTAACTGTTGGATCCAGTCACTACCTATGTAATCAGAAACAGTGCTACCACAAGTCCCATCAGAGCTTGGCAGGCTTTTCAGAAAGGGTCAATAGAACAGTTCTCAAGAACAAATGAGTTCTGGTTCTTTGTTGCTATTAAATGGCTCTGTTGTGGAAGCCCCCCCCAAAACCACAGATATTAACAGGTGGATACATTGGAATGAAATGTTATTTATAACAGTAACTTATTAGTAATCAGTGTATTTAGCAAAGTCTTTATGTGTAGTAGGTGGTGATTAACCCAGACATCCACAGCTGGCCACAGTACAGAGAATGAGTGACTATGGGATGTTCAGCCCTAAACGAGGCCTCTATACCACACGCCCTTTTCCCCAAGGCTCAGAGATAGTTGTGGAAGAAGGCGTAGAAAGGATATAAGAGCCAGACATAGTGGATGGTTGCAAGGAATCAGCGTCTTCTGGATGCAATGGGCCGGCTGTGCATAGGAACTCATGGTGGTCATAATAGCAAACACAAGATTGTGGGAGATCAAACCAGACAAAATCGTAACACAGAGGGGAGGGCTATTTGGCAATTAATAATGGCTGGAAGAATGATATTTTTCTTGAAGACTATTTAGTTCTTCATAAGTCCATCACGATCCTTTGGAAGACGGTACATCCGAAAATAATACATATAGCACAAATGGGACTTTATAGGTGTTAAACACACACACACACACACACACAAACACACACAAATAATATATATGTGGATAAAGAAAACACAATTTTGGGTGGATAGGGAAGGGTGGGTTGGATCTCAGAGGAGTTGGAGGAGGGCTGAGTATGATCAAAATACATCACATGAAATTCTCAAATAACTAATAAAGCTTATTTATAAAAAAAAAGATGGGAGAAGTGACTTAGGGTGGTAGGAGAGAATTTTCTGATCTCTGTATCCATAACCATTTCTACTTAGTCTCATACTGACAAAGTCAGCTACTGATGGCCTGCACACTTACCCTAAACTTCATTTACTTTAGGACTTGGGCATTCGGTATGTTGAGACAATGGCTATCTTCTGAAAAGGATTTTCACAGTTGTTGAAGAAATTGACACCCCAATTTCACTTTTCCTGACGAAAAAGGATTTGTTCTAGAGACAGTGAGACCTCATGTAAATGCCTCTCAGACAAGACCTGTATTTAGAATTTTCTTTTATTTTTCTTTCTTTATGCAGGCCAGATAGTTTTATCCCACTTAACTTCCTTCATGTTCAGTGGCAGGCAACTGGCCAAGATGAGTTGGAGAAAGGCTACTGGTAACCTCTAAATAAGAAAAGTAAAGCTGCGGAAGGGTCCGGTTTTAGTAATAATGACTTCTTTCATTAAAAATTATAGAGTCTCTCTCTCTCTCTCTCTCTCTCTCTCTCTCTCTCTCTCTCTCTCCCTCTCTCTCTCTCTGTGTGTGTGTGTGTGTGTGTGTTCACCTGTGTCTCATAGCCTGTATGTGGAGGCCAATTCTTCCGTAAGCACTCTTACTCTCTAAGCCATTTTGCTGGCCCTAATAACCATTTTTTTTTATTTATTAATTTTAAGAAACATTTTAAAGATGTACTTATAATTTATGTAAGTGTTTTGCCCACATATCTGTCTGTGTACCACATGTATTGCTAGGTGTCCAAGGAGACCAGAGAAGGGTATTTGATCTGTTGGAATGGGAGTTACAGATAGTTGAGTGCTGGGAATCAAACCTGGGACCTCTGGAAGAGCAGCCAGTGCTCTTAGCTACTGAGCCATCTCTCCAGCCCCATAATAGCCACTTGAAACGGAGTATCTACAATATGCAGCCGTGATGTGGAAGATAATCTTAAAAGGCTTCATCTATCCTCAGTGTCACTGATAAGGGAACGGAGACTCAAATGCATGAATTAACTTGCTGAAGATTTTAAACTTCTAAGCTGTAGATTGAGGTTTACTTATGCCAGATCTTCCATCTCATAGTAGCACGTCTGTTTTTTACCAAAACTGTAAGGCTTCTCCATTCTCTTCATTTTCCAGATTTTTAACCAATAAAATTGGCATCAGTATTTCAAGCCCAACGGAACACTTAAAAATGCATTTAAAAAATGCATTTTTAATTAACATTCAAAATGAGTGTAGTTCTCCATCCACAACTGGAGTGAATTGTATTGAATCAAGAGCCTGAAGTGTGTGTGTTGTGTGTGTGTGTGTGTGTGTGTGTGTGTGTGTGTGTGCTTTCTTGGTGTGGGCATGTCCAATGTTAGCAATAGTTTAACCTTTCCTATGTGGCCTGAGAGAAAGACTTCAAGGTCCATGGCCAGTTCATTCTCGGACCTTAATGTAAAGTCCACATAATGCTGTTGTGGTTGCCACAAAGAAGTGGTAGATGCGGGGAAAACAAAAGACAAAAACTGGGAAACAGCTTGGGAACCTAGATTAGGTCCAATGGATGATGCCCACTAGTGGGCACCAGGCCAGATGCTGGATGGCTCTGTATTGGACACTTACCTCAAAAGAAACTGGCTCAGAAGTGGGGTGGAAGGCCCGAATTTCTAGATGAGTTCCAAATACCAGATTTTAAAGTTTTGGCTCAAGAGAAGTTTCTGGTTCCTCATTACTATCAGTATGGAATTTGAGAAAGATATGTCATGGCAGAGTTCCAAACTGACCCGGCAATGACCAGCTGAAAACTCTGGGTAGATGCATTTGCCTGAAGATAGATTCCCAGAAATTAGTCGTGAGTGTCTTCATGGGAACTACAGCAAAAGTGTGTCTGTGTGTGTGTACACAAGTGTGTGCTTGTTATGAGACTGCCCCCAAATCAGGATAAAGACTTAACATTTGGATAATGCTGGCCCTCTTGTCCGTACATTCTTTAAATCACTTCACATGTGTTTGCTTTCAAGCAGACCAGACCTTGTAAATCTTGGCATAATCTGTCAGTGAAAGGAGAAATACGCTGTCCTGTGTGTGGCTGTGTAATAAAGATGAAATGGTGCTGATGAAGTGTGAGGTCTCCTCAATTACCTGTCCTGGAGACAATAACCTCCCCAACACATTGAAACTGTGAAAAATGTTATTGCTGACAAAGGGATTAATAGTTCCTAGTGCATCAATTCACTGGGCCACCCCATAACACAGTCTAGCTGTGGAGCAATGCAGCTTCAGCGTGGCTCCCCTGGAGCAAGACCATTGGGATCCAATGTCCCTTCCTTCCTTCCTTCCTTCCTTCCTTCCTTCCTTCCTTCCTTCCTTCCTTCCTTCCTTCCTTCCTTCCTTCCTTTTTTAATGGACAGAGCAGCTAACTGGTACTGTGTCAGATAGAACATTCCCAGGGGATTTGCAGAGGGTTTTCTCAGGTGAGAAAACCCTGGGAGTGTAAATGAGGGAGTGATTTAAACCATGTGCAAGTTTGGCTTCTTGTCTAAAATACAGGAAGGCTTCGTTATGTCACGGTTGCTTATTCCACAGACTCGGGCCGTGTGCTTGAGTTAAACCAGCTCCCCTGCCAAAGAACAACTGCATCCAGTTACAGTCTGATATGGCATGGTTAGAATGCAATATAAAAACGAGTCAACATTCCATTCCCCTATCAGTTTGGCAGAGATCAAAAACATTGACAATACCCAGTGTTGGCAAGAATGGAAGAATTTGGTGTTCCCTTTTATTGTGGTTGGAATGTAATCTCCCGTGACTCTTTTGGTAGGTGGAGTGTCAATGCATTTAAGATAGACAATCTCTAAATCTCTTGTTCCAACATTCTACTCACAAAGATTTATCACAGAGCAAACCCCTTCAGGGCTCCAAGACGAACAAAAGGGACTCATCGGGTCATTAGCATGAAGGCAAAAATGTAAACACTGCTCATCAACATGTGTTTTGTTAAGTGAATTAACTAACAGCAAATAGCCATCATTATTAACTATCTTGCAATTGAAAGTTTTATACATATTTATAATATGTACATATGAGAAAATATCCACAATATAACTATTTCTGAAGAATAGGATAGAAAAAGAATAAAGGATGATTTATCATGACGTTTAATGTGATGTGTGCACAGTATACATAGAACACAAAACTAGCCCTTTTTGGACAGTGATGAATTGGGACTAATGCTCTTCCTCCTTATTTCTACTTTTCATATTTTGAATTTTAAAAATGCATTTACTATTGTTTTTCCTATCCGAAAGAAAAAAAAAGTCACATAAAATCAAGAGAGGCGATTTTCCATTCTTTTAGCAACTGTACTAAAATGACCCACTGAACAAGTGAAAGTCTTTGTATTTTCCACAAGACAGAACAAACACGGAGCACACGCGTGCAGAGGAAGAGGGGAAGCTTTGGGTCTGTGGCCTACCAATGTTTGCTGCATTAGCTGCTTCAAAAGAAAAAAAAAAAGAGCAGTCAATAACCGTGCGCTAATAGCCCGTTAATCACCATCCTGGACTTTAAGATCACTTATATGAAATGATCGTGGGACAGTAATAGCTCTGCTCTTCCACAGGCTTTTCTTTCTGAGGGCTTTATTAACATGACCTCACTCGATGCGTGGCAAGCCAAGGAGCACTAGCTGCTAGTGATTATTTTGCATTTTAAAACATGAGCACGTGCCTGAGAGAGGGCCCAACTTCAGCCCGAGCCTCGAAGCAGTATAACAGAAGCAGTTAAATAAAGATATCTGGCTTCATTCTCACCACTGTTAAGGGTCAATAATGTCTCTTTGTTCATTCTCTGATCAGAAAGCGAAATGTGTACATGTTTACTCATGCACGTGCAGGTATATGTTTGTATGTGAGCATAGGTGTAGATGCCCGTTGTGTGTGTGTGTGTGTGTGTGTGTGTGTGTGTGTGTGTGTGTAGAGGCCAGAGGAGAACTTCAGGTATCATTCCTCAGGCATCTTGGTTTTTGAGACAAGATCTCTCACAGGCTTGGAGTTCACCACGAAGGGTAGAAAAATTAGCCAGTGCTTCCTAGACTTCCACCTACCTCTGTCTCCCCAGTGCTAGAATTATAATTACATGGCATGTGCTTACCCTCTGCTGACTCTGTGTGGATGTGAAGGTACTTGAACACAGCCTGTGTATGTATGTATGTATAAATAGACCAGAATATAATCTTGGGCATCTTTTCTCACACTTCACTGCATTCTTTTTTATTTTAGAGATAGGATCTCTCATTAACCAGAGTTAACCAAGAAGGCTGGGCTAGGTGCCAGTGAGCCCCAGAGATCCACCTGTCTCTACTTCTGCAATGGAGGGATTACCATCCTGAGCCACCATGCCCTGTTTTCTTAATGTGGATTGTGAAGATATTTGGAAAGCAAGCATTTAACCAAGTGAACCCATCTCTCCAGCATGGACGTGGAGTTTCAGGAAATCTCCCATGTGGTCCCATTATTTATGTTACTCCATACAACCAACATTTAGTTTCACATTCATTTCTTTCTTCTGCGTCCTCAATGCTGAGATCTGAGTACAGGATTCAGGCAGGTCTCACCAGGTCTGCGGGATACCTTCGGTATTCTGGATACGGTGTCTGAAAGGTAGACAAAGGCAGCCGGTGGTGCAATGATGAGCACCCAAAAGCCTGCTTTGGTTAAAAACGACTAGTTCCAAATAGCTAGTGCCTTCATTCTGAGTTAGAGAAACGAGAGATGATGCAGTCAACCATCATCAAGTGGCAAGGACTAAAGGAAGGAAGGAAGGAACAGCTCAAGTGCTTTTCTGATGGTGAGGCCACGCCTCGAAAGGCTCACGGTCCTTTAGCCGTTCTGGGTAACAAGGCAGCTGGAAAAGGTCAGCAGATGTTCTCGGTCTTAGAGGAAGAAACTCAGAAATGAAGCACTCAGGGTTTTTCCTTCTCTTTTGAGACATCCAAATAGGATGTTGCACTGAAAGAACAACAAACAGCCCCTTTCCCTGCAAGGAAATGCAGCCATAAGCCAAGCCCTCTTTAAATCCCGGGGGAAGCCTGCTTCACCCCACTGAGCACGCTCTCTGCCTCTCCTGCAGAAGGTTGACACGGACAGTTCTTTGCATGCGAGCGTACAACGTGTCCTGTCGGCCGGATATAAGCATAGAGCACGAGGGCTGACGTGGACATGCTGGGCCCTGACCCGTAAAAGAGGATGGCTTTCTGCATGGAAGAGTCACCAGAGCAAGCACACAGAGTTCTCTGATGCCGTTAACTGACAACTTCTTGTGATGCTTTCCCATTGTGCTTTTCTGGTTCTTCTGTTTATTGAATCTATTAAAATAGGAGAGTAGAAAATAAACAAGGCCTGTGGGAGGATGTGCTTTCTCCACATATTTTCTGGACCACGGAGAAAGAGAAATAACGTTTCATTTTCTGTATGTGTAAAAGAATAGATGCTCGTGTTTTGATGGACATTTTGGCAATACATTGTGGTTACTTTGACTTCTTATTTACCTTAGTTTTTGGTACAATATTTTTGTTGCTAAGCTGTTTCTCCAGCCCTGTGTTTCCAAAATTGATGTGCAAGAGAATAGTTGTAAATTTTCAAATACACTTAGAAAAAACCATAGACTCGGTTCTCTTTGCCCAGGTTCTTGGGTCCTTTATCCTTCCTAAAGGTACAGATGGAATTGGTCTGATGGAACAAAATGACTAGAAATCAGTTCAAGCCTGAGGTGGCTTTAAACCAGCCCTGCTTCATGCACCCAGGCTGCTGCCAGCAGTCGCGGCTCATTTTGTAGTTTGTTTTAGGGAATGCATTCACAGTCTAGAAATCAATGCAAGTTCTTCTCCCATAAGAACAGGCAGCTTGGGTTGGGGTGTAGCTCAGTGGCAGGATGATTGCCTAACTTGTATGAAACACCAAACTTAATTCCTTAATATGATCAACAAATAAGTTCAGAGCTGGCGGTGTGTACAGTGCAATGCATACATGCTAACACTCCAAGGGTGACTTGTTCTTACATATCTTTCTTCCCCATAGGTTCAGTTGGGTGGCAACAGCAAGCTGCTCCACCTCTGGCTGGCCTCTGCTACTTTACCCACAGCAAGAGTGTAACTCTATTGCTCATTTACATATGTCTACCGCTTAATTCTAATCCTGAGGACAGTCTCTAAGAAATCAGTCTCCCATGTACTGAAGTACCTCTAGATGAAGAGCTGTAGGCTGTGTTTGTGTTGCTAGGAGAGGGAGAATCGATCTTCTTTAGGATGAGCACCCTAATAGGTCAGTCTAATCCCATGTATATGTAAACAATACTGAATGGACTCAATGGGCTGTGTGTGTAGGTATGTATGCATGCATGCATGTATGTACATATGTATATATGTATGTATATGTAGATGAATCTACATCTAGATGTAGATATAGATAGATATACATATAGATGATACATATATACAGATACAGATAATGTTGTGTGTGTGTGTTTGTGTGTATGAGTATGTAGCAGTAATAATTAGAGGAGAAGTCATGAATTTGAGAGGGAGTGAGAGGACCTAGGAGGTGTTGGAGTAAGGAGGGAGAGAGGAGGAAATAACACAAGTATACTACTCATAAATGAAATTCTCCGAAAATGTAAAGTGTGGCCGCATGATTCTCTGAAGTTTCTTGGTATCTTTTGCAATGATGTCTTCTTTTTCATTTCAAATTTTATTAATTTGGATCCTCATTCTTTTGGTTGCTTTGGCTAAAGCTTTGTCATTTTGCTAATCTTTTCAACGAACCAACTCATTGTTTCATTCTTTGTATTGATATTTTATTTCTGTATCGTTAATTTAATCTCTGCCTTTAATTATGTCTTCCCATCTATTATTTGGGAAAGTGTTGCTTGTTCTTGTTTTTCTAAGACTTTAATGTGCATCATTAAATTACTAATTTGAGACCTTTGGATTTTTTTTTTGATGTAGGGGGCTTCTGGCTGAGAGAAGAAGGTAACCGGGATGGGGGGCTTTGAATGTTCTAACCATTATAGATTCTGTAAGCTAAGTAATACAGAAAATTGAGTATATATGGAAAGGAATTTAAGTCAGAATACTACAGGGACACCTACACATCCATGGTGATTGCAGCCCTATTCATAATAGCCAAGTTGCAGAGTCCGCCTAGGTGGCTGTCAGTGGGTGAGTAAATAAAATGCGGGCCGTATATTCAAAAGGGTTTTATTCCAATAAAGAGAAGTGGAAGTATATCACTGGAAAGAAGTGGTTAAAACTGGAGAGCTTCATAGTAACTGAAAAAACCAAAACTCAGAAAATAAATACAGTTTGCCCTTATAGGTGGAGCCTAGATTTTATACTGTGCATACACATGCCCATGTGCGTGTGCACATATACACACATGTACACGTGTGTGTGCAAACACATATGAAAAGGAAGTAAGCTAGTGAGAAAAGGAGAGGAGAAGAGATAAAGAGAAGGTACATAGGGTAAACATGTTCAAAGTATGTGATACATTCTAATGAAAATATCTGTATGAAATCCATCATTATGCACAGCAAATACATACCAGTATACAAACGAAAATGAAAGACAGAAGAAAAAATGAAGAAAGAAAGGAAGGAAGGAAGACAGAAAGGTAAAGAAAAAGTTAGTACTAGAGAAACAGGAAATGAGGTCATTGCTATTCCTGATATATGAGCATGCAGTTCTCAGGCCTCAGGAACTGGTCTGCAGAAGAGTTTGGAGATGCAGACCAGAGAGGCATTCGAATTCTAGAAACAGAGCTTAACGGGTATTCTGATGGCAGCTCAGCAGAGCAGAATGCTGAGAGGAACATGGACAGTAAAGCTTGTACTAATGAGATTTCAGATAGGAATGCAGACTTTTCTGGGATTTTGACTAGAGACCACTTGCTTTACATTCTGACAGAGAGTATGCTACGTTCTGCATGAGTCCTGGTAATCTGAGCAAGGCAGAATGAAAAAGTAACAAACCAATCAACATGGCAAATGTTAGCAGAGCATAGAAGTTGGCTATGAACTTATCATTCTTTACTTTAGCTGTTACTGTTGCCAGGTTTATCGTAAGGATGGAGAGTAAAAAGCAGAGCAGACTGATGTGGAAGATACACCATTTGGACAGTAAAGGAACGCATTAAACCTGTGAATAAAGCAAGGGCGGACAAAGGGGTTGTAGTTTTTTAAGATTAGTGCCAGTAATATATGCTGTACACTCTACCCTGGGACAAGAGATGGAGAGAAAGAGAGAGAGAGGAGACAGAGAGAGGAGAGAGAGACACACACAGAGAGAGTTCAATGATCAAAGGCCCTAGGAACTTTTCTAATGTAAATTTATTGAAAATATTTTGTTTTGAAAAGAGAGAGGATCTAAGGTGTTGTAGAAAAGGAGAACACAGAGAAATGCTTTGTGGGGTTAGTACTGAGAATTGAGACACCATGGAACACAGATTTCTTTAGCTGTGAGGCAAAGGGTCCTAGCTTCTTCTCCAGCTGGTAAAACATATGGGTCATACACATGGGGATGATTTTTCAGGCATGCAGAATGCCAAAGGGTCATAAAAGCTACCGCCAAGATTTTTGAGAAACACCTTGGAGGCCAGGCAACGTGTCTCAGGGCTGGTTCCCTGTAGGGAATCCTTCAACAGCTATTCATGATGCCATGAGAGGGAAGCCCACGTTGTGATGGGGAACCAAGGATAATGGATGTGCCAGGAACACAGGATACCCGCCAAGAAAAGTTACAGGCACCAGGTGGAGATGGCCAATGAGGGACAGGGGGTGGCATATGTGCTACAGACTTCAAGGCTACTGAGAAAGGGTTTGCCATGTTTTTTTGAAACCTGTACTTGATACTACATGGACTGGGTAGCAGACACGAAGCTGTGTGATTCAGTGCCTTCTCGGATAGATTTTGTTGGTTTGCTATCTTCCCTTGACATCTTTCAGAGCCCCATTTTTAGAATGACAATGCTTTTTTTTCCCTCTGTGACATTTTATAATGGAAACATAAAACTTTCTTTTTGCAAGAAAGTACTAAAAGGCACTAAGAGTTTTCCCTCGGGTCTCAGAAGCGACTTTGAAGTTTGGACTACTGCTCTGTGTTGGCGACTCTTCGGTTTGGACGGGATTCTTGTTGTTTTATGGGATAGCCATGAAACCTTAGAAAGAAAAGAGTAGAATGTTAAAGCTGGAGTTCAAACTATTCCTCAAAGGCTCTAGTCCTTCACTGCGCTTGCTATATAGGTTGTGGAGCTGCTTTGGAAATGTCTGGAACATTTAGGAGATGGAACCCAGCCGACGGAAATGCCTTTCAAGGGTATACCTCAGCTCCTGGTTTGAGCTTTCTGTACGGCCATGATGTGTACGGCTTCTGCCACCTGCTCTGCCTTGCCTTCTCTGCCATGATGAACTGGGACCCCCTGAAACCCAAAGCCAAAATAAACCTTTGTTCTTTGTTCTCTTATTTATGCCATATATATACATATATATATGTGTGTGTGTCGATGACAGTATCACAAAAGCAACCAATACACTGCTCCAGGGCAAATGAGGACCCAGATATTAGAATCTATCAAGACTTTTCTCTCTGTATTTTTTCCTGTTGGAACTGTCGTTCCCGAGAATAATGATGCCTAGGATAACAAATGGCTAAGGGGAGATTGAGGAGACATGCTATTTATAAATCTGGAGGTTACAGGAGGTTTAATCTCAGTCAAATTCAGACCCAGCAGGAGCTGTGGGGTAAGATAGTTTTCTCTTATTGTGACAGTCTTGATGTGTCCTAACAGGCTTCTGGTCCTAGCTGCCTTGATGGGAGCAGACTACAGCTCTAAGTTAGCTTCAAAAACCCTTCCAAGCATTGGCATTTCTGGCTCTCTCACTTGCTCTTTGGCCTTTGCCTGTCTGCATGAGGGCTGCAGTTGAAATGCCAGGAAAAACAGAAGAGTGATCTTCTCAGCTCGGGGATGACTCAGCTGGGTCAGCGTAACTCCACTGAAAGAGGAGCAAGACATTTTTCCTCCTTTGTTTCCTAGGGGAATGGACTTTCTCGGCCTGTGTTCCCGCTTCTTGGCACTTCTTTCTCTTTAAGTAGATGCTGCACAGAACCAGGGTGTGAAAGCCTTGTACAGCCTCGTACTTGAATCGCTTTGGGAGTTGATGAAGCAGCTTCAGCAGCATCAAGGCTGTAAAAAGAAGGCAACATGGATCGTGATTGCAGATGCTTTAAAAACATCCTGCTGTGTCACATGGGCAGTTAGAGGGAGGTATGCTTCTGAGGCCAGGCTGGTAGAAATAGTTTAGTTTTGAAATGATAAATCTCCATTTGCTCCTCTTTCATGTTCACTTATGGACAGAGTGTCAGAAAAAAAAAGAAAGAAAGAAACACATTTTGACTCTAGTTGTATTTATGTTATTTTCAGAATGTCCATGAGTGCTATAGTTTCACAAAAAAAAAAAATTGTCCTGAAACAAACTGTACCCAGAAGTTTGGTCTATAAAGCGAGTAAAAATAAAGGTGCTTAGAATTAATCAGATTTTGGGGTTCAGAAAATTTCATATAACTCCACGGGTCTTTCGGGACTCTCCCAGGGCTCAGAAGAGCATGGTATAGGAACATTCATTTTATCCAAGATCTTCATTTCAGAAATCTGGTGAACTTGGTGGGTTTTATTTGAAAACACCGTGTGAATTCAGAGCTGGATGAGGGTTAGACCTCAGCTCTCACTCTGGTCTTTCCCTCTGCTATGTCCCACTGGTCCTGATCAGCCTCAGGAAGTTTGCAGGTCTAAGAGTTGTTTGCATATGAAAATGATTTTTGCAAAAGAAACCAAACTATACTTGTTGCCTGGTATCAATCCATTTGGGAAAAAAAAATCTCCTTTAAGCAAGCACTGCTTTGCATAACTCAGTCATCTGCAAACACATGAATAAGCATCACCCTGCTCTTGGCTCTGCATGGAGCCTGCAGCATGTCAAGCATGTCTAGCTGCAGGCCAGCTTTCTCATCTTTTTCTGGTGTTCACCTAGCCTGTGTTCCACTCTTTGAAAATACCTTCGTCTTCTTTTCCCCCTGAGAGGAGATCCGGTTTATCTACCTTGGTGATCCACGCACATAAAATGAATAAAGTTTTTAGTGCATTCTTCTTCAGGGAATATAGACTTTCTAAGTATCTGCAAGTGAAGGGGGCATATTAATGATTTCAATTTCAGATACTATGGAAGCAATGAGGAGCAAGAGTACTTTTTAATGTTTTAAAATTTACTTATTTGTGGTTGTTGTGGAGGGAGTTGTGCAAACACCACTGTATGCATGTGGAGTGTGCATGTACCGCTGTATGAATGTAGAGCATGCATGCGCTGCTGTATGCACGTGGAGTGTGCATGCACCACAGTATGCATGTCGCACTCAGAGAACAACATGTGAGGGTCGATTGTCTTCATCTGCATGTGGGTTCTGGGGATTGAAGTCAAGTTCTCATATCTACAAAGCTATCTAGCTGGCCCATGGTGATAGTTTTAATTATCATTCGTTATCTTTTTCTTACAGTTTTAATTTATTTTAAACAAGCAAACTTTAACCCTAGCAGAATTTTATACTTATAGAAAAACATGAATGTAGCAGAATGCCATCCATATATCCCACGCCCAGTTTCTCTCACTACTGAAACCTCCCAGCATCCGGTGCAGGAACAGAGAGACCCACTAATGTAAAACTGCATAATGAATGAACCAATTTTAATAGACGTTAAAGTAAAATGGACTATTTACTCAGGTTTCACTAGTTTTATACAATGTCACTTTTCCCTCTCTGGAGTAAGTGTAAGCATACCTTACTATAAGGCTAAATAAACACAATTAAATGTAATTTCAAAATCTTATCTAGAATATCAGTTCAGTTAGACATACTCTTTTCTTTAGGCTTTTAACATGCTCTTCACACTCATCAATATATTCTGAATGATCAAGTAATAGTCAAGTAAGCAATTGGTCCTAATATGTCATGTTTGTGGGATTTCATTGGGTAATTATATCAAAACAATGATATCTCATGAGTGATGGAAAATATCGGGGATTATCTGCCTCTATATTATCAATTATAACCAATTATCTTCTCTCTCTGTCTCTCCCTGCTTCTTCCTACCTTTTTGCTCTCCACATCCTTCCCTCCTTCAGTTTTCCCCAACTTTCTTAGGCTCTAGGAATCCAGACATTTGAATGAACTCTATTCATGGTGTGTTCATGAGGGTACTTCTGGGTGAACTGAGCACTTCAGACAGGAATCAAGTAAACTGTCTTCCTGAAAGGCTGTCTACTGAAAACCTTAACAGAACAGAAATAATTCATTGTTTGGTATTTAAGAACTTTATTATTATAAATCCTCTGACACATATTTCTATAGTTATACGTAATCGCTACTTGTGGTGAATTATTAGCAATGGATGCACACAAGCTCGAGACTTTGGAGAATGAGGGTTTGGGGAAATTCTGATTCCTACCAGACGGATAAACAACTTAACCATTGTAGGTATAGCTTCTGAATTTTAGATAGAGGCTAGAAACATGTAAAAGTATCAGATTATATGTGTAATATCTGGTTTCTCTAGAGAAAGAAATACAATTAGGTGTGTGTGTGTGTGTGTGTGTGTGTGTGTGTGTGTGTGTGTGTAAGTGCATGCTTATAAAGAAGGGGGAGATAGAGAAAGTAAGAGACACAGAGTTATCCTAAAGAATTGGGTCACGTGATCGTGGAGGTCAAAAACACCTGACCTGCGGCTGGCTAGCTGGTAACCCAGGAGAACTAATGCTTTAGTCCCAGCCCATGTCTGAACACTGGGAACGAGAACGGCTCGCATACAAGCCTGTCTAAGCCCACCGGGCTAGCCATTCACAAAGAGCTGTGTTTCCAGTCAAGTTCAAAGAACAAAGACTGAGGTGAGAACAGGCAGGCAGACAGGAGGGGCTCCATCGTAGTCTTTTTATTCCGTGTATGTCTTCTGTGGATTGGCTGAGGCTGCCCTACACAGAAAACAGGCAAGCTGCTCTGTTCAGCTTGTTGACTAGAGAGAGTGTTCATCTCTCTCTGAGTGAGACTGACTCAGAAACGTTCTCACAAACACGCTGCTAATGATGTTTGGCCAATGTCTGGGATTCCACAGGCCAGGAAAATTGCCATGGAAAAGCAACTATCGGAGTATTTAAATAGTTCAGCATCTAGTAAGCACCACCCCAGAACGTCCCAATGAAGTGAGTGTTGGGACTTCAATGGTGAAACTTGACTGAGTGACTGCCAGGAATAGTCTTTTCCATTATCTAAAAATTGCAGCACTTAAATGGAAAACATGGATGAACTGAAGTACACAGTCCCAGCCACACAGGTACGCTTCATACTGGATTTTGAAATGCCATGAGAAACAGCCCAAGTATTCACTTCCTACTTTACCAGGGCTTGCTTTCTTTCTGCCTACACCCTATATAATCAAGGGAACAGCCCTTAGCCATGATGCAGACTCTGTGTTCTACTTGTCCTGTGGCCTGAAATCAGTCTGACTGCTTGCTGGAAGCTCCTTCTCTTCTCGGAGTCTCACACTGATCCCCTGTCAAATGGGTGTGAACTGTGATCCCTTGGACCTCTTCACAGCCACAATCCCATGTTCTATGCAAACAACATGTCCTTAAACTTGCCTACAAAGAATATGCAGCCTGTGGAAGGTCGGTGTTGTACTTAGAAGCAGACTTCCCAGATCTAGGCAGTAGCATGAGCAGGCCAAGAGAAGCCCTGCTAAGGCAGAGTTCCAAAGCAACTACATTCTCTCTTGCAAACAATCATCAGAGTAAACGAAAAGACAAATGTTCATTTTCTGAAAGATGTCTTCTCTGGACACCAGCCCTGCACACTTCTGAGAATGTTGAGTACACATTAAGTTAGGGTCTTTTTCTAGAGTTTGCGTACTTCGGAATCAGGAAGGAGTATTTTTGGAAAGATATTTTCCTTCTGTTAGAAATGGCTATGCCCAGCTAATAATGTGTCCAAAACTTTTGTCTCAGTATCTCCCCTTAAAAGGACACGGTGAAAAAAAAAAAAAAGGACATGGTGAGTGTCGGTGCTAATGGTTATTGGTGGGAGAAGTGGGCCATCATTAAGGATCCAAAGTCCTCCAAGGCAAGGGGTCAGCAGGAGACTTATAGATAACGATGCCAGGAAGACCCAGATGAAAGAGTTTTGAAGGGAGCCTCCTCCTGGGAGAAATCCATCAGCGATTTCCTGATTTCCTTGAGCGTTTCTCTCACCCTTTCAATTTGCCCTCATTACTCAGCTAATCCTCACGGAGGGCTTTCCTGTGAAGAGAGTCAGTGTCAACACTCTGTTTGCACAAGAAGTTAACTCCGACTTAGGAAACAGCCAAG
The DNA here is from genome assembly GCF_000317375.1 of Microtus ochrogaster. Lineage (NCBI taxonomy): Eukaryota > Metazoa > Chordata > Mammalia > Rodentia > Cricetidae > Microtus > Microtus ochrogaster. The sequence continues at coordinate 8,420,329 of NC_022032.1, forward strand.
GGAGAAGGGCTGGCCAAGCCTTAACCGTTATCCCCGTGTATTCTGGGAAGCAGAGCATCTCAGCTTGCGCTAGATACAGTCTCCTTGTGCATAAGGCTTGTCTCTCCTTGTATGACTAATATGTGAACTGTCCTTTGCTTCGTGAGAGCTGAGCGGAGTGGCCTCTTCCTAGGGACCCTTCCCTATCTTTGCACCCACTTTCCTGCAACTTAGGGGATTCTCCCTCCTGTACTGGCTGCCGGAACATGTGAGCTAACTTAAAGTAATGAGCTCAGAGGGGACCTACGAGCTTTTCCTAGCTCTTCCTCACACATCCAATTGCTGCAGTTCCCATATGTGAAGAGACAACAGTGACCCTCCTCTATAGTAGTAAGTTTATCTTGTCTCTCAGTTCCAAGCTATTCGTGAACCTCTAGACTGGACTCCACCTCTCAGCTATATGATGTGCCCTTTCTCCATTGGGCTTCAAGAAAAAAAAAAGGGCAAGAGAGGGCAAGGGGCTCAGTGCCTGGCTACCAGGAGAAGAGCTCAGCTTGAAGTGCCCTTCCCCCTTCCCCCTGTCACACGAATCGTCATTTTTCTGTTATTAAAGGACAGCTCGTCATCTTTTCATAGGTCCCTGTTGCCACTGCACACCCAAAACATTCTCAGTGACCACACAGACACTTGTGTCAGAAATGACGTAAGCTTCGGGTGTGCGGTAGAGAAGCAAGCGAAGGCTCTGGAGCATAGAGCGCTCTCCGTGGTAATAAATTAGCTCTGAAACGCTGTGTTCTCAGGCGTACGAGAAAATGCTCCAGACGTTGCCATAACTCACAGGTTTAAATCCAGTGACCTCTCAGATGTCCTCCATTCTGAACCGTTCAGCAACGGAGCAGACATACCGCTGTGCCTCCTCTAGCAGGGAGCTGACACCCTCTGGGCAGATGGCTCTTTCTTCAGGGTGGCATTGTCCAGGGCTTTTCATTCACCATGCCCAGTGTGTAGAGGGACATACATACTTCAAGGCTGCTCTCGGGGCTAGGCCAGAAATGCCTTGTGCTCTGGAGGAGAGGGTATGTGGTAGCAGCCAGAGATGGAGAGACACAAGAAAGAGTACTCTCATTCTGAAGAGTAAGCAGAATGAGTGACTGTGGAAGGAGACAGCCCAGGGTGGGGTTAGCAGACTTTCTGCCCTCTCTTTATTACATGTAGCCTTCAAGCCCCCTACTACAGTGCATGCCCCTTTAATGCTAAGGACAACAACATCTTAGATTTAAGTATCAACTCATCCAATACCCTCAGTAGTTATATATTCCAAAGAATCGATTAATTGTAGTCTGTTTTTCTTTTCAAAACAAATTCAGTAGGCACGATTAAGCCAAACTCAGCTATAAAAATTGAACTCCTAACACTCAGCTGAGAGAGAACTTCAAGTTGCTTCTTGAGAGTTATGGATTGCTTTTCAGAACATTGATGTCTCTAATGGACGTTTTGAAGTTTATGCGGCGCTTCTCTGTCCATTACCTCGGTTAACAAATTGGTGCAACTCAATTGCTTGAAGAGCGAGGATATTGTGCTCTCTGTGTTATAGGTGGGGAAAGAGAGATCCATTGCAGCTTGCCTGAGGTGGTGCTCAACCAAACGAGAATGCAGGGCTGAAGGCAAATTTTATGCGCCTTCCATGATACAGAAGCATCTTTGCATTTTGGAAATTGAGAACTATAATTCTCTCAACAATGCCTCTTTGATTGCCTCTGATCCCTTACCATGATAACTTGGGGCTGGTCACTTGGTGCTAAAGTTTCTTTATATCTTGTGCTAGTATTCGCATACTTAAGAAATATTAAATTTGACTATTAGTTATCAGCAAGTCAATTTTCTAATCCCTAATTGATATCAAAGTTGAAGGTAATCTTTGCTTTAAAAATGTACCTAAGGCTGGGCACACTAGTAGGCATCTGCTGTCTCAGTTCTTTGGGAGGTTGAAGCAGAAGGATGATTTGAACCCAGGAGTTTGAGAGCATCCTGAGCAATATAGTGAGAGCCATGTCTTCAAATGAATGAACAATAGTATAAAAGCACAAAACAGAAGGATGATATCCGTGAATATATACATATTTATAGTAGTATAATAAGAATAAACTCAGAGAAGAGGCATCAAGCAGGCTTCTCCAAAGCTCCTTGTATTTATTTACCTTGTATATAAAGGCATTGGGCAGGAGTTCGAGGCCAGCCTGGTCTACAAGAGCTAGTTCCGGGACAGGCACCAAAAAAAAAAAATTAAAAAAAAAGGCATTGGGCTATATTTGCAACTATAAATAGTGTAAATACTTTCACTAAGATAAGAGTAAAAACTGACACATGGAACCCAGGACATGCATTAGGGCTTACATGGTTTTTGCTCATACCATACCATAATAATATGTAGCATCACAAGATTTTACATCCTACTATAACTTCTGAGTAAGATAATCATTCCCATTTTAGAGATGATACATTCAGGAGATGCTTATATTTAGTCTTTGTCCCACGTTACACAGTTCAAACCCACATTCTCTAAATTCCGAGTCTTTGCTCTTAAGAGCACCAGGTACATAATCCCGTTTAATCCTTGTATAAACCTTATGCAAGAGTCATTTTTATGTATTGAAGTTCAAACATGTTTATGTTCTTAACCAAGAAAAAAAACACAGAACCAGTAAGTTGTGGGACAGGGTTTCAAATCCTGAGTGGACTTCTCCAAATCCTGTGTTTTGGTATAAAACTATAACATCTATTAACTTCCAGATTTTTCTTAGAAAAGACCTGCGAGAATAACCTTTTTTTCACTTAGAGACTAGATTCTCACATGGAAGTGTGTTTTAAAAAGCCTACTAATGAAGTGAGGTCATGAGACAGTTTAGCCTAAATGCCAGTAAGCAGGAACTTGTATGTATCAAACACAATCAAAAGGGGATTACATAGATTATTGTGTAGTTCCCATGACTGCAAAGAGAAATTTAAAAATTGAACAGTAATAGCTTCATAAAGATTGCCTGGTTATCATAGAAAATAATTAAAGAGGAGATCTGGAATTCCAAACAAGCCTTTGTCACTATGTAATTGTCTAAGTGCGAGCATTGGAGAAGTAATCAGCTGTGCAGCCAATAAAAGAGGGGGAAAATGAGATGAAACTGAGCGTCTGGGTTGAAATACTCCCAAAAAGGACATGTGTCTCCTATCCATCAAAGCAGCTGAATTACTCATCTACTTATATAACGGACACACATCCTCTGCTCTGCAATGCAGGGACTTTAGCTGGAAAAGGGCAGTAGGAGTGGCTGCTTGAAACAGTTACCAATTTAATACTGGGCTTCATGGGTTGTTTCAGATAGGTTTGTGAGAATATAACATAGGAACCCCCAAGGCGGCTGACCCTCCAAGGATTTGAATATGAAGAAGAGCGAGAAGTAAAATGTAGCAATGGGGGTGGTGAGGTCCCCATGGGACAGCGGGACTAAGGTTTCAAATGGCTTCCTTCTCTAAAGACCATGCAATGTGACTCAGGGTAGACTAGAGGAAACAGGAATAGCCTCAATGTGGCTCGCTGGTGAGTTTAGATTCTTTTGTAACTGTGACCGTTTCTCTAACTGTTCCTTTTCATAGTTAACAGAAAACAAAACCCTGACGTGAAAACAGAGTATCTCTGCTCATTTTCCAGATAACCTAAGAGGGAAAGAGACTGGGCACTAAGTCAATGAACTGCAGGAGAAGATAACTGTATCACACAGAGGAGGTGGTAGAGGAATTAAATAGGAAAACTAACTTTTTAGGTTAGCACAGCAAAGGAATGGACATGAAACAGAGATGCTGATGAACATCTGGAGACCAAACAGTTTCCGGGCCCTTATTTATTAATTTCCCTAACATAGGTCAAGTAATATCTGAGGCAGGAGGATGAAATGTTGAGTGAGGTGGTCATAGCTCATGCTACATTTTGGGATGTGGTTCATTCCCTAGAAGAACATAAACTGGACGTTTGGATCTTAGTGTGGTGGCATAACAATGGTACCTTCCAGAGGACAAGCCTGGGGGAAAGGCATTGATGCTGGCCATACAGAGTTGGTTACAACTTGTAAGAGAGTAGATTGTAAAAAAAAAAAATAAAAAGAGTTAAACTGGTTGGGTATGATGCCTCAAATCTTCAATCTCAGCACTCAGTAGGCAGATGCAGGCAGATCTCTATGAGATCAAGGTCAGCCTGTTCTAGGTAAGGAATTCAAAACTAGATAGGGCTGTACATACAACAACAATAAGACAAAACCAAACTAAAACAACAAAAAGCACCTCAAACAAAAGCAATTCTGGCTCCTTCTTACTCAGTCTTCTCGACTGGTCTGAAATAGCCCTTGTACACATCCTGCTGCCATGATGCCATTTGCTATGTGGCCTCACAGATGTGGCAAATTGTTGAATCTACCTAGTCTTGAGCTTTCAGTATCCAAAACTTAATGAACCACTTTCCCTTACATTTTGTTGTTGCAACAGAAGTATAATAATACAACTTGCATCTTCAGAAAACGTATTGCCTAAGGACACACAGGCCACTGAGGAAGCACGCTACACAGTTGATGGTTTACCCAAGGTTATCTCTTTGATTTGCATTAAGACCCCACCTGCCCTTTTCACTGAGTTTTGACCTCTTGACTGTGGCTGCCAAGCAACTCCAGTGCCCACGGCGTTTTCTGAGACGTGTGAGACAGCATCACTTACAGAACAATCTAGCGCACCCCCTTTTAACTCTTTCTCCTCAGACACAGAGATTACCAGGTTTCTAGTACCTCTGCTGACACAAAAAAACCTCCCATTACCATGCCAAGGTAGATTTGTTAAGTAAAAGGTAAGGTGCATAGATCTGAATGAAAGGCACGTGGCTAGGGGCAGAGGTGGGGGCAGAAGGATGCTATCTAATGCCTACAGTTTTGTAATTGAGTGACCTTTCACATACTTCACATATCACATATCCTGCATATCAGATATTTGCACTACAATTCATAACGGTAGCAAAATTACAGTTATGAAGTAGCAACAATATAATTTTATGGCTGGGGTCACCACAACATGAGGAACTGTATTAAAGATTGTAGGACTAGGAAGGATAAAAACCATTGCTTCAAGTCTTCCTTATTAACAAAACAATAATTTACAAACTTAGGTATATTAACAAAAAAGTCTCCCTTTGGTTGGGTGTGGTCCATCTGAACAGTTTCTAATTTGAGGGCTCTGTTACCATGGAGATGCCTGCAGAGTGAAGAGGTGCAGGGAGGTGATGGGCAAGCAGTGCAACAGGCTTTCTGCAAAATGGAGTGTAGGATAATGGTATTGAAAGACTGAAAGGCATTATCCTCCCTCACCTAGTGCTTACAATGCAGATGAGATGGAGAATTTGACATTTCTGGAGATAATATGAAAACCAACAATGGTTGCTACTCTATAACACCTGTTGTGCAGTAATAAAAGCAATCGCAAAGAGGAGCAACGCTCCATAAATATAGCCGCCTTCTTTTCATTTTAAGTGGCTAATAAAACATCATTATTAGACCAAGATTTAGAAAATAAGAAAGACTGAAGATGTAGAAAAAATGATTTCTACTCTAAGATGTCTCTAAAACTCCCTCACATTTTGCAATTTCATCACAATATAAAGACAGAACACCTGCGAAGCCTGAGGGTTTATTATTTAAACTTCATAACCAGACTTCAGACAAAAGCAGTAACTGTACTGAGAGGTAGAATAGCACGAACAAGCATCTTAGCATGGCTGGAAAGCTGTGTGATTGATGCTTCTTCATACATACACATGTACATATACATATGTATGTATCATGCACATCATATGATACATATGCAAATACATATACATAAATATTCGGGTGAAAATGAAACCAACATGCTAACTAGACCTGTACTGATAGGTGTTGAAAGTATGGAAAACAATGGAACCCTTAGCCAAAAAGGTCCTAAGAAGGTAGAGCCAGGAGGGAGTAAAGCCTACATGGAGTGATGATTAATTCTACTCCAGTAACCCACTTACTTTTTTTTTTTTTTTAGCTAAGAAAAACTCATTAGAGGGGAATCTACTATTGCCATTATCCCAAATCAGTGAGTTTCCTTACTGTATTCTATACACTTACCCTTATATTTGTGGATAAGCATAACTCATTAAATCTCAAAAATATGGAATATATGATGATCATATGAGACAGCATGCTAGCACAGATAGGGAAAAATTCACAAGATCCCCACATCTAGAGGAAGAGCTACCAGCAATCAACAGTTGATAATGGATAGAGAATCAGATTTCTCCAGGGGTGAGCCACCCAATAAACTATTCTATTCCAAGTTGTCAGCTCTAAACACACATACATAAGAGCAACACAACAATATCAAATGACTTGTAGGTCATATACATACAAATGTATAACTAGTATTGTGCTATGAATATGCACATATAAACACATATATGTATATACACACATAATATGTATGTAGATAGAAATAGATCACAATACACATGTAATATATGTGATATACATTATATAATAGACAACATACATTTTATATATATATATGTCATGAGGAAATGAACTTGAGAGGGAGTGGGAAACAAAAATAACAAATATAGGTCTCACATACAAAATCCTCAAAAATTTTAAAAACCAAATATAAATTGTAGAACAGTAGAGAACGCTTCCATTAGCCCACTCTTTCAAGAAGTGCTGACCGAAGAATTAAATAAGAGTTTAAAAACTTGAAAACTAAAAGTAAAAGTGACTTTAGAACTGAATAACGGTGCAATTTTCAAGGATTTTAATGTAGGGAACTGAAGAGATGGCTCAGGGGTGAAAGGGACTCCTGGTCTTTCAGACAAGTCCAGTTTGATTCCTAGAAACTACAAGGCTCAGAACCAACTGTAACTCCAGTTTCAGGGGCTCTGACACTCTCTTCTGAACACTGTGGGCACCAGGCAAACACACGATGCACACACGTATGTGCAGAAAAAAACCATACACATAAAAATTTAAAAATTAAAAAGTTTAAAAAAGATTTTTTGAGGTATATTATAGAAAAAAATCTAGGTATTTTGAATATATTTCTACATTTTATATAAGAAAAGAGAATGAGAAGAATTATGAACATTAACGGGTTTCCTGTTAGGGTCCCAGGAAGAAATAAGAAATATTATTGGAACTGGATGAAATGTGATCCTTCTCACAAAGTGGCAAAAAATGTGGCATACTGTGCCTTAATTAGAACTTTTATTTAGCTGAGTATTTATCTGATGATATCTTCAAAGCGCAGAAGATGAGGCCAACTTTCCCCCTACTGTTTATAGTAAAATACAAGATGAGACACACATTGAGGAAAAGAACTGAATGTAGAAAGGAACCAGCACTAGGTGGTTCAGAAAGTGCTTGCTCTACCCATAATGCACAAGACGGAGTCCTGCTCTAGAGAGAATATCAAGCCTGTGACTACACAGTCGTCCTCCAAATGTGTTAGATGAATGACTTCGAGGGCAAACCAACAAAAACAAAGACTAGAGACCGTAGATCTGTTAGGCCAGAAGCACCAACAGATTAAAATAGTTTATGAACTAGAAGATTTTTGTCCATTCCCCACAAAACACTCCAAAGCAGAAAATATCCAAATACTAACAAGGCAAAGCTGCTTAAAATACAAAAATGTATACAGTATGATCAAATGCAAATCACTTCTGAGAATGTGAGATTAATTTAACATATAAAAAAATCACTCTGAACAACATAATGTAATAACATGTTTGAGGTCAAGAACTCAAACAACACAATCCTTTTAAAGTATCCCTAAAGCATTTGATAACATCCAATACACTTTTATTGGCAGCACTCAACAAATTAGGAGGGGAAGGCAACTTTCACAATCAGATAAAGGGCACTTTCATAGCCCATATCATAGCAGTGGAAAAAAATGAAGGTTATCCACAAAAGCCAGAAATAAGAAAAGCTGTTCTTGACAGTTCTACTTAACAGTCATTTTATGATTGAGCCAGGCAATTATACAAGATATAAAGCTATTTTGATTAAAATGGAAGAAGTACTTTCTATTCATAGATAATATGGTATTTTTATAGAAAATTCTAAGATCTTCACAAAGAAACTATTAGAACTGATAATTGAGCTCAGCTAGATTGTAGGATCTAAGATGAATATACAAGAATGAACTATATTGCTCTTTACTGTCAATTAATAACCCAAAACTGGAATTAAGAAACCAATTCCATTTCTAATGGCATGAGAAACTATAAAATACTTTGGAATAAATTTGACAGAAGAACCATAAGACATGGAATGAAAACATTGTTGGAAATGATTAGAAAAGGCTACAATAAATCTAAAGGGCATTGTATGCTTATGCACTGATCAACTAATTTTTCATAGTGTCAAGGCTGAAACAGTAAAGTCTGACCTTTACGTAACAGCATAAGATGTACTTTTAGGCAGCTTTTGTACTTCAGTGTTTAAAAAAGATGAACAAAATTGATCATAGAATTTAAGGTAAGACAAGCTAAAAATCCATTAAACAAGAAAACAGAAATAAATCTTTATGACACGAGATTATGCAGGATTGTCTTTAAAGATTATTACAAACTGCTATGGAACTAGAAAAAACACGTGACAAACTGCACCAGATTTCTTGAAAATGAAAAGATTTTCTTTGAAATTGATTGCTTCAAATATATACCAACAATAACAACAAATGACATCCATATAGTAATATGAAAGGTTTTCAAATTACATAATTACATAGGACAGTCATACAACTTAACAACCAAAAGCCAAATAATCCATTGTTTTGTGTTGAATTGCATGCCCAGAGAGATTTTGAGACCCTAAGCTCTGGTACCTGAAAATGTGGTCTTATTTATAAACAGACTTTATTTTGATGTGTTAAAGATGAGATCACACTTGATTTGGAAAAATGAATTCAAAATCCATTAGTTTTATAAAAGGGGACACAGAATCAGAAATTCAAGTGATGTAGTCATATTCCAAGAAGTGCCAAAGATTACAGTGACCATGAAAATTGACAAAGCAGGACAGGAAAAGACAATCCTAGTATCCTCAAGGGGAACAAGGCCCTACCAACATCATGATGTTGGTTTTGTCATCTCCAGAGCAATGAGTTAACCAATGTGTTTGGTACACAGTCACTCAGTTTGTGACAATTTGTTGTGTGAGCCCCAGAAACTTTATGTATATTCTGATTCTGGGGAGAGAGGTACAGTTCTAACAGATATGTGGAAACAGCTTTGGCCACAGGGAGCTGATGGAGACCAGAAGAACTATGAAGTACATTTTAGCAAATGCCTAGATTGCCTTGAAGGGACAATTGGCAGAAATGCAGACTAAGGATAATTCAGGTGAGGACGTAGGAAGGAACACGCAGAAGTCCAGAGATCACTTCTATGTCTTAGAGAAAAGAAACATCATTAGCAAAGGAATTTAGTTGAAGCATCAATATTATTATGGAAAGACCCCCAAAATGTGAGCCTATTTCCACCTTGACCAAAGGTCAGAGAGTTGGAACTCACCTCTATTCCTTCAAGGTTACTGTGTTTCTACTTCAGACAAAGGCCCCACCTAGACTTGAACCAGAGCAGGTGTGGCTAATAGCCAGACCTTGTATTTCAGGAATAGAGAAGTAGATATGTTTCTACCTCAAACAAAAGTCTAAGGATCCAACTAAGATTCCAGTTCCCTTAAGGAGATAACATTGGATTCTACCTGGGGAAGGGTTTGCCTACAGAATATTTTGGTCTAGGGTGTGAGCATGATGTATTTTGTTCTAGAAACAGAATATTTAATTAAGAATGTAGCCTGGGACCTACAACTGGTCTATTCATTTCCTTGTATCATGTTAATGCAGTTTTTAAAATCTTACCTCTATTTCTTGGAGTTAAGGTATTTTAAACAATTGGAAATTAAATGCCGGCGATTTCAGTATTCACTGGACATCCCTCCCAGTACTATTCTGTGTTTTTTTTTTATTGTTTTCACATCTTTGTCCTCTTTACTTATATTTCTGATCCCCACACCCCTACCCTGGCAAGTGTATTTTTGTTGAGGCTGGTCCCCGACATTATTATAAATGTTAACCTGCTGAGACTGCAGTTAGAAATGAGGCGCATATAATTTGACATGAAAATAACTTTTCCCATATTAACAAGTGGCAGAAAGCCGAACCTATAGATCCATAGCCACAGGATCCCCAGGACACAGGACAACAATGGAATATCCAGGAGAAGTCCCAATGAAGGTCCAGTAGGGTAGCAAAAGTCAGAAGCCTCGAGTCACCTGAAAGATCCATTGCAAAGACACTGCACATAAAGATGTATGGACTAAGGGGTGTACTGTGTGACTCACTGAGCCACACTACAGTTTCCACACAGAGATTTCCTTTTTCTTCTTTCTTTCCTCCTCCTCCTCCTTTTCCACCTCCTCCTCTTCCTTCTTTTTGTTTTTAAGTTATACTTTTACATTTGTTTTGTTTTGTGTGGGAGGTCAGAAGGGTAGAGGTCAGAGCCAAGGGGACAGGGAGATGAGTGGGATCAGAATGCACGACATAAAACCAACAACGAATTAATAAAAAGCTGATAAATAAATAAATAAATTTAAATAAGTTTACAAAGTGGCAAAAATCATGGTAGAAGTTGAATAAATTTCAGCAAAATGTGGCATGTGTTTCCTGTAATCATTTTGTTACTTATATTAAAATCATCTATATAGAAAATTTCATGCCATCTTTAGTAATCTACATAAAACTGATGAATATATTTAGCAAATTTAAGGCATTAGTATTGTAAACATTTATTGTATTTTCTGTACTAGAAATGAACAATTTGAAATTTAAGGTAATAAAAACTTTAATGAAAACATCAAAAAAGTACAATACTTGTGATAAATTCTGACACAATATGCACAAGATCTCTAACACTATCTTTAAAAAAAAGGATTTAAGGACCAAAGCATACTAAGAAATAAGATGCAATATTTAAGTTGTGAAGTTTTAAATTGTCATTAGACTCAACAGAATCCCAATAAAAATCTCAGCAGGCTTCTTTTATAGAAATTCACAACCCCAGAATACATAGCTCCTTGAATAGCCCAAATGACTTTTAAAGAGAGAGAGAGAGAGAGAGAGAGAGAGAGAGAGAGAGAGAGAGAAGAGGAATGATTCAGCATGCCTGACTTGAAGATTTATCACAAAGCTAATGTAACTCTAGTATGTGGCATTAGAATAAACAAATAAGTCAATCAGTGGAACAGAGCAAACATAGCAGAAGGAGAGACATGCACAGTAAATTGATCTTTTCACACAAAGAAAACAGAAATTTAGTGGAGGAAAATAGTATCTCTTTCAACTATAATATTGTAATAGGATATCCATGTGATAAAATCTGAAATTTGATTCATATCTTATCACATACAAAAATTAGCTAAAAGCGAACTTATAAATAGAAAATTAAAATAATAATAGTATTTCTCAAGGGAAAAAAAATCCTTGTTTTCTTGGTTAGGCAAAATTTCCTCATCTACACTACCAAAAGCATAATGCAAAGTGAGTCTTGATGGATTTTCTTTCAGCAGATTCAACATCTTCTCTGCAAAAGGTAATGTCAGGTGCATGGAAGGCAAATCACAGACTTGGAGAAAATCTTTGTACCTTGTATATATGCAAAATAACTGTCCAAGATACATAAAAACACACACTTTTATAGTCTCTAATAATAAATATACATAATAAATACCTTCATCAAAACACTCTACCTCTGCAAATAACACACAAAAAGATGCTTAATATCAAAGACACTTGGGAACAGCTATGGCCTGGTTTATAGCCAGTTGCTTAGTGTGGCAGTGTGAGGCATGTCGTAGCTCAATGAATGTATCATGTTATAAGGCTAGAAATAACAGAGAGCAAGAGTCAATCAAAACTGCTAGCAAATGAACGGTTATGAATATGTTTTAAAAGGACACTAGAAACAAAAAGAGTGTGTGGATCTAGAGGCATGAAATGTTTATGCAAGGCTTCAGGAAAGTGTATATTAGGAAGGACTAAATAAGAGAAAGAGAAAAATGTTTAGACAAAGAAAATAAGGATGGTAATACACTTGACAGTGCAGACCAAAGTTATGAGATACTGACACCAACTTTAGGGAAGACTCGGAAAAACAACCGCTTTCTTCAGTAGGACAAGAAATTGCAGCATTAGACAGAATACAACCTTCCTCTCTGTAAGACCAAAATGATGTTCTAAGGCCCGTGAATGACGAAACACACTTTTTTTGAAGTTCTTAAAATGAAGCAAAAACAAAAAGCTAAATGTGCCAAGAAGTATAGAAGGATTTTTTCTCTTTTCTTCTTTCCTCCCTCCCTCCCTCCCTCACCTCTCTCTCTCTCTCTCTCTCTCTCTCTCTCTCTCTCTCTCTCTGTCTTCCTTCCTTTCTTTCTTTCTTTTCTTTTTTTTCTTTTTTAGTAAGATGGCTCCTGAATTCATAAGTGTGTGGTCTGGGAAACTTACTATTTCTGGAAGTTTCTGAACTACACTCAGAAAACCAATTACTAATGAAGTGGTCCAAGTGAAAGAAGAGAAATCCAGGAGAGCTTTGTGGGGTGGGCAGAATAGGGGCAACTAAGCACTGTGTAATCTCCTGACCCCAGGGCCCTCTCTCCATCTCTCCACACAGCATCCCCCCCCCTCTTAACCACAAGAACTCGCTGACTGACCGCCTTCCCGTAAAAACTGATCCTTTGTTTGCTTTAATTAAAAGATTTTGACTTAAGACTCATTTCACCATTCTTAAGTCACCGAAAACACGAGGAGGTCAAGACCAGAGTAACTAAACATCCATGAAACACTAACACGGAAGAGCACACTGCTAAATCTACACTAGGAGCAGATCCTAAGAACTCCTTCTACTGGATAATACTCAAAAGGAAAGAAATAACTGGAACAGATACAGAGATTTTTTTTGTGTGTGTGCAGAATAGAACTTAAGGCCTGAAGTCATTAAAAGCAACTATGTTTCTTGGACATATTGATGATGACTTAGCTAGACATATTATAATAAATACAATAAATCAACGCTAACAAAAAAATCCTGTACTTAAAACAAGACTCTTAAAAAAAGAGTAAGACGTTTTAGATATGTCCAAGTGAATAGAAGGTTCAAAAGTATTATCTTGATGTATTTGACTTATTTTTTGCTGTCAAAGTTACTGCTTTTAAAGAATGGAAGAATCGTTGATATGTCACATTTGCTTGTAAACATCTCAATAAAGGGCTTTGTTAAATTAAAAGTACTTAGAAGAAGAATATGATTTCCATTTCAAGCTGCTGCCACCACGAGACAGATTTACGACTCTTGAAGTTGTCATTCAGTCATATCTGGTCCCCTTGTTCTAGCCCTGTGGTGCAGGCTGCCATCATGGAATGGAGATCACTAGCCCCACCCCAAGGCTTTCATTATTTTAAATTTTCAAAAGAACCATCTCTACGTTATGATTAGCATCATGCTTTATCACAGCAGTTCCTGGCAGAAAGTGCCCAGGCGCTCTTTTCTGCCATCCTGCAGCTGTTTTCCCCGAACTGGGTAAATCTATGTCTTCATAGTCACACTTTCTCACGTTTCTGTCCCAGCTGAATTATCCTTGGGGCTGCAGGACATTATCTCTAAAATAGCAACAAGTTAGCTGGTCTCTCCCTTCTTCAGTCATATCGTGGGCATTATTCGATTAAAATATGCAGATAGGGCTGGCAGGATGTCTCTTAGTTAAGGTACTGCTCACCCATGGAAGACTGAAGGACTGAGTTCAGCTCCTAAGAACCCACCTAGAGCTGGTCATAGTGGCACATGTCTGTCTGCATTTTCATGGTGAGGTGGGAGTCAGAAGCCAGAGAATCCCTGGCAGTTCACCAAGTCAGCTAAACTTAAGTGTGCAATGGTGAATAAGCCATTGTGCTAAAAAAAAAAAAAAAGGCGAAGGACAAAGTCTGACATCCGTTATTGTCCATAAGCATCCACACATACATGTGCCTGCACTCACACATGAACACGAACACTGATACCGTGTACTCATAGACAGACAGAAATATGAATCTACACATGCACTATTTATTTGACCTTATCAGTTTATTTTAGAGCTTTGTCAAACAGATGAAATGAATGTGATTGCATATGTGCAGGAGAGTTAAAAGTCTGAAGCATTTTGAACCATTTTAGAAAATGTTGACTTAGTACGTATGGAGGGACGTGCAGGCAAGTGGGAGTCACAGTGCCTGTGTGCAGGTCCGACAACTCTTGGAAATCAGTTCTCCAATGCCAGTTTATGGGACTCCAAGGAGATGGAACTCAGGTTCTCAGAGCTGTGCAAAGGACTATAGGCAAAGCATAGCAAAAAGACATAGGATTGTCCCTTAGAATATTTTTAAATATGTTTTTATTGAAATAGAAGTCCATTGCCCCTTTTCTTTCCTCCAGCCCCTCCCCACTATCATCCTTCAAACTCCTGTTATGTTCCCCACCCACTCTCAAGTTGATAGCCTCTCTGCCTTTATTATTGTTACACACATATATATGTATGCATATTAATTCACAGATACATATGAACACAACCTGCTGAGCCCATTTTTGTGGTTTGTGTGTCTGTGGTTTCAGAGTTGATTTGAAATGACATTGGACTACGGTTCCTTGTGTCTTTCCTTGAGACTCGTGACTCTTCCACACGTAGTGGGAGGAACAATAAGGCCTATGATGATGTGCTCACATGGCTCAGTGGTTAAGAGCATTGTGTGCTCTTCCAAAGGACCCGAGTTCGATTCCCAGCAACCACATGGTGGCTCACAACCATCTGTAATGAGGTCTGGTGTCCTCTTCTGGCCTACAGACATATATGCAAACAGAATAGTGTGTCCATAATAAATAAATAAATATTTTTAAAAAATAAAAATTATCTATCCATATTTGTGTGTGTGTGTGTGTGTGTGTGCCTATACAAGTTTGCATGCATTCCAGAACACAGCATAGCATACATGCAGAGGTCAGAGGACAACTTGAATAAGTCAGATGATTTAGTTGCTATGAGAGAGGTGATTTTCTCTCTCTCCCCCTCATGTATTGTGTGTGTATGTGTGTGTGTGTATGTATGTGTGTGTCTGTGTTCCATGAGGTTTTTGTTGGTGGTGGTAGTTGTTTTTATTCATTTGTGCTGAGGAGTGAACATTTGGGCTTGTTTAAGGGCACACTCTGCCACTCCCAGCCCCAGAAAGGGCTTTTGAATTTCAATAATGACTCATAAATAAAGCCTTTTATGTCTTCAGTTTGCTAAATGCACACTGTCTGTTCAGGAGGGTTCCTCGACACGTGGCTGTTTTCTAATGTGAGGTGTAGGGAGTGTGGCATGAGGTTGCCCTTGTACTATGGGAGGCCCATAAATATTACTC
Source organism: Microtus ochrogaster (assembly GCF_000317375.1). NCBI lineage: Eukaryota > Metazoa > Chordata > Mammalia > Rodentia > Cricetidae > Microtus > Microtus ochrogaster. The sequence continues at coordinate 8,435,836 of NC_022032.1, forward strand.
TTTCCCAGAAGCCGGATGAGCGCATCTACGATGAGAGGAAATTCTATCTGCAGTGTTTCTTTTATTCCGTAACACAAATATCACTTATGCTTTCCAAAATGAAAACTTCATCCTTTTATTGATTTTTTATCTTTACTAATTTATCACCTGAAGTTCATTATGAGCAAAAGCAGAAGGCTGAAAATAGAAGGATCAAGAGAAAAACACATAACATTGAAACGATCTTCTGAGAAATAAGGGTTGGGGGTTGGGAGAGACTCACTTCAAATCACCCTCCAAATGGATAAAGCGAAATCCCCCAAACACCTGTATCCTTCTTCTGATGAGCTCTTTCTAGACGTTCCCACCTGGAACCAGAAGTGGAGGAGCCAACTGCATTCTATGACTACACACCCTTTTAATGTCATCGCGGCCGCTTCAAAGATGCCTTTTGGTGCATTAATTAATTCAGAAAGCATTTATTAAAAAACCACGAGAGTGCCTGGCCTGGTTCTCCGTGATGGGAATGGACCTTATTCTAGGGTAAACAACACTAGGAATTCTGCTTAATAATCAATGAGCCATCCTCTCTTGGCCCTGGATATACATATTCACTAAGAGAATGATGAGCTCATGTATTTGTCGAGAGACCTAATTAGTTTTGATCACAGAGAACTTTGGGAATATACTTGATCTAATTTTATAGTTAATGGTCTCACCCCTAACACTTCTGCAGCTTAAGGGACAGAACTATCTTTTGCACAGCTGAAGCTGCTCTGGCAATGACATCAAGAGGAACAATGGTACGGGCAGTGTTGAGTAAGGCTAGCAAGATTTCTCATCAGGATTTTCTTATTTCTCACTGACAAGCTGTACCTGGAGTCCCAGCCCCATAGGGCTTCAAAATCCTCATCGGGAAGTCTAGTTTTTTTTTTTTCCCCAAGTGACTAAATTGCAAGGAGCTCAGGGAGACAGGTGCCCTCCTAATCCTGGCTCAATTTAGACCCACAAAACACTGGCTGTCACCAATGCTGAGAGCTGCTGCTTCAGCACTCTTGCTGAACTCAGTCTTCCTCTAACGTTTATCTCAGTTTACACAAGACCTTAGGAGGAAACATGTTGAGACTCAGAGCTCCTAAGACTTTATGTTGTTGTTGGGAACTTTTCAACAGTCAATCATAGCACCCAGCTTTCTCTTTTTCTTTTGTTCCTTTTGTAATGTCATTACTAAACGATTGGTATAAAAAAAAAAAGAAAGTAATATAATTGTTAGAGGAACAGGGTGTAAGCTGAGACATGAATTCTTTAGGGTAAGAACCCTGAAAGGACACTCTTCAAAGAGATTGAGTATGTAAATATCACTTAATCCAGGAGGTGCTCGCCGCAAGACTTCCTGGGAATGGAACTTGGCTCTGAATGCGTTCCATTGCCATCACAGACTCTCGAGAAGCTGTCCACTTGAGACCGTACAAGTGTGGGCTAAGGCAAAAAAGTTACTGTGTTTACCCTTTCAGGTGGGCATGGCTTAATCATACTTTAGAAGTTCAATCTTCCATTTTTTTTTAATGAAAATAGTGTCAAGTCAATCTTTGCCATTATCTCTTTCTCACATTCTATACTTCAAAGCACCCGCCGATGACATCATAGAAGTCTCATCAATAAATGCAGTCAATAAAATTATGTGCCAGTTATCATATTGTCAGAACAAGAAATTCCTTATCTCTCTGCATGCAGTGTCAATTGTCTTTCCAAATCTAGTAACTACTTATTTATTCAAATTCAAGCTCTATGCATCTTAAAATTTATTCCTAGCGTCCATTGAGTTTCCATGGGATCCCCCTTCAGTTTCTTCCAGCCTAGAATATGTTGAAGGACCATTTTCTTTTCAAACATGCTTTGTTTCCTAGCTTCTTGATGACAAGCACTAACGATTTGGTTTGCTCTCTCCCCCCAGTTGTATAGGCAAGAGGAGGAAATGTAAAGAACCAGTGAATAAGAAGCAGTCTTCTCTGTTAGCTTCTGCTTCAAGCTCTTGCCTTGAGTTTCTGTCTTGGCTTCCTTCAATGATGGACTGTGATCATGCAATATGTGACATGCCAGCCACATAAACCTCCTCCTTCTCATGTGCTTTTGGTATGGTCTTTATTGCAGCAATAGAAAGTGAACCTTAGTTCACCATGTCAACCAGTATTGAAGGATAATTTTCTAGAGCAATGACAAAAAGAAAAGACGTTCAAAGCCAGGAGGATGAGAGGTGAAATTCAGACTCTGCGGGGTAATCAGCACTGCTACCTAGCATTGCATCAATGATAGCCCCTCATTCTGCTACTTAACAATGGCCCTGCTACAAAAATTGGTGTCAAAAGGCATTTTCAGTCTTGCATTTTGCTTCTCCTCCTTTTGGACAGATCACACAATTTCTACTTCATTGTTTGCAACATGACAACTTTACATGAACACAGTAGCTTTTGAGCTCACTGGTACATCAGAAATACCTCAAACAATTTCTTTAAAACATGATCCCTAAGATCCCTTCATCTTACTAAATCTGAGACTGGGACGTGAGAATGTATATGTTGAAAATTTTCCTAAGGCTTTGGAATTGAATTTGGGTTGAATCAGGTGAGCAATTCAGAGGGGCTAGGAGGCCTTCACCTCTAACATTATGCTCCTGAGTTTACTACTTCATCAGATAGCACAGCTTAAAAGTTGTAAGTTATGTGTGGGGATATTGTCCATTCATTAAGAAAGAGGATGAACTAGGTGTGAACTAGACTTAGAGAATAAGGCTTATTACATATATGGGATAAGTTTCCAGGGATCCCTAAAACATATGGTTTGAATAAATCATGTACTATATCAAAGGGGGTGGCTGAAATAAGAAAGGAAAGGGACATTGACATGCAAGGCTGATATTTTACTACATATTACATTAAATCAGAGGATCATTTTGTGAACGTCATTATTATAACTATTCCTTCATCACGCAGAAGTAGTTATCAGTAATAGAAAAGGTAAAGCAACTATGTGTTTACAAAAAATTCTCACTCGTACACCTTACCACTCACCAACAAACAGAGCAAAGCCAACCACATCACAGTGCAAAAACTATAACGGTTCATCTGAGACAAATGTACATCTCCTTATAGTCAGATAGTCAGATAATTTTTGTCGTAAAGCACTGGCTATAATCTTTGAAAAAAACAACTTTTCTTCCTTAAAACCAAGCAAGCAAACAAACAAACCCAGCAACAATAAGAGCACTAATAGTCACATCCATTTCTTTCTGATACAGCAATCTAAATTTTTTTCTATTTTAGTCTTCTTATATGGGCTCAGAGGAAAACACAAGACATTTTTCTTTCTCTCCAGGTGCCTCACAGGTGAGGCCACTGATGGAAGAAGGGCACATGACAATGTCTGGGGGCAGCTTACCTCTGCCAGCCATACAGCTAGGTAGACATAGCTCTCCCCAGGGACTCCAAGGAGGAGAAACTTGGCTTGTGTGTATCCTCTCATTCTGATAGAACAGGGATTTTTATATGTTTGAGCTCCACATGATTTTAATCATGTTTCAACATGTGGCTTTTGGACATGACGGAGATTGTTTATTTTCTTACCTCAAGTTTTTATTTTTTCAATTAAACACATCAACACTTTGATTTTCTCCATGTGAGCTTCATGAGGGCAGAGTGTCCTCTGCTTATTTACAATGTATGAGACAGAGTCAAGAGAGCATTTGTGGGTTGAATCAGCTGCAGTGCCTGGCCTCAGGCTTCCTTCTCCTCCTCATAGTTCTGAGGTAGGGTCCATTGGCTCCTTTGTTTCCAGTACTGGGGATCAAATTCATGAATTTGCACAATCCAGGTGAACTCTACCACTGAGCTACAGGCCCTGATCAAAGAAGCCCATTGTTTACAGGTAGGGACTCCAGGTCAAGGTCACATCAAAGCCTAGTCCTTGAAGGACTGATAAAATGTAGGTGGTTATTGTGAGTGTTACTACAGCCATACTGCCTGAAAATCGATCTGTGTTCATTCTTTTTTTGTTGTTGTTACTTTTCTTTTCTTCCCCCCTTTGAGAAAGAGAGAAAAAACATGAAGTTGGGTGGGCAAGGAAGTGGGGAGGAAGGAGCTGAGGGGAGTGGGGTAGGGAAGAAATATGAGCAAAATTTATTATATATAATTT